>NC_090934.1:1419807167-1420122167 GCF_040938575.1 Ambystoma mexicanum | reverse complement strand
CATGGTATGTGTTATTAATTGGCTAGACTGGCCTTTTCTACTGTTGTCAATGCAGTGAATTGTAAAGACACACTGTGTTGTTATAACTTTCAGAAGACTTGCTTGTCTTTTGAATAACATTTTAAAGATGCAGCACCAGCCTTATGCAAATTATACCAGAGCATCGGCAAGGGACTCTTGTGGTGTCGTAGTTTAGCGCTATCCCTCAGGTCCACCATCCACCCTTCCTCATCCCGCTCCTTTCCTTTAATTGTCATGTCCCCCCAAACATTTTCAGTAAAGTTACTCCACAGCTCGGGGCTTGCTAGCCTTTTGGTTGTAGCTCTTGGGCTTTTATCTTGGGCTACAACCAAAAGACCAGGGGCTATAGCCCCCCAGTCCCCCCGCAGCAACGCTTCTGATCCATGGCATACAGCCTGGTCTGACCCTATGACGCATAAGCAGAGGCACAATAGGGGTTTGAGAATAGCCCCCAACTTACTAGTTGACCATTATATACAGTTTGTGCCACTGCCCCTTTGAACAAATTCCTGTTCAGCAACCCCTTACTGCAAGTATATATTGTTTGTTTATTTTACTATACAACATATTTCGATCAATCAATCAATCATTACCCAGTCAGTTGTGTTGCCAAATGGACCATGGGCTCTATTATGCATAGCTGGAGGAACAAAAGGGTTACCAGACATTTGGTCGAAAAAAATTGGTCTACCAGACAAATGGTCGAACCAATTTGGTCGAAAACCAAATGGTCGAATTTTTTATTTTTTTATTTTCACCTTTTTTTTTTTTTTTGGGGGGGTAAACTCCCTTTTTTTTCTAAAAACCCATTTTTGTAAAAAACGAAAACCCGAAAAATAAATATATAATTAAAAAAAAAAATTCAACCATTTGGTTTTCGACCAAATTGCGTCGACCAAATGTCATTTGACCAGTTTTAGGTCGACCAAATGTCTGGACACCGAACAAAAGCACTACAATAAAATAATAATCCAACATTGGTCATCATTACTAGGCCCAGTTAAAAAAAAGGCATTGAAGAGACGTGATCTGGACTCAGATCCCCGGCTGTTTCAACGGCAACAACTCAAACCATTACACTGCAAATAATGTGACTATATAGCCCACAGAAGCACACATACACTGAGACACTGCCCAGCATGTCACCATACATGATCCAGGGTTGAATGCCATCTTGGTTAATCCAAACACAACAGGTACCTGGGTTTTCACATCTATGCCAGATGTATTGTAGGATGTGCAGCCCTAGCTAATTGAAATGAAAGAAGGACACCTCAATATATCAGTGTATGGTTTATTTGTCATTTCAGTGGGGCAGCATGGATGTATTTGATCCTAAGATAGCCCACCTGATCCTCCCCAATTCACTAAAAATACACACATGACTAGCCGGCCCTGAGGCTGAGGCTAATTGGTTCCAGAAATACTTTAAATGATCAGTACAGTTTATTCCAATGTTGTATTGTATGATTTAGGTCTTTTTATGAGGAACATTTTAGAGGATATCAACTAAGGGACTCCTACGACCAGATTTTTGATACATTTTAGATGAAAGAATGTTGCATTGGTGTGGGAAGCTACAGAGACATAGAGTTCATCTACTCCGTTGCAAGCACCTAGTTAGATTGAGTTTCGTACACACCATTTACTGCGCCATAGGAAATTTGGTGAAAAAAAGAAACATTTAGGTTCCATAAATTTGTGTACACACATCTGTTGGAGTTGTTCGACATACGCTTAATAGTGGCCCTTTCTGATGAGTAGATCAGAAAGGGCCACTATTAAACTTATGTTGAGCCACTCCAACAGATGTGTGTACACAAATTTATGGAACCTAAATGTTTCTTTTTCACCAAATTTCCTATGGCGCAGCAAATGATGTGTAAGAAACTCAATCTAACCTTGTATTAATTAGGGGTTATATCAACACCTGGTAACCATACATTGTTTCATTTAGACTCCTTTTAAGGCCATTAAAATAATAATTAAAGGCAGGACTGAAACTGGTCGTCCGGGATGCTCCCTCTTCAGAGGGAGGCAATGACATGCTTAAGCTGCAGTACACATTCAAATTCTGTGCCCATGAAGTCTGAACAAGCATGCACACGCATGAACACACCACACCATCACACATCACATGGGCACCGTATGGCCAATGCAGTTTTCATCTAATTTCATGGATGATATGATATGATAAAATAAGGCATGTGTAACGCGCCTATAAACAAGTGTTTCAAGGTGCTACGAGGCAAGGGAGGGGGAAACGGAGGGCAGACAGACAACGATCTTACTAGGCCATGTGTCATTCAGATCGTGCAAGTGCATTGGAAGGGGGAAGGAGGAAAGTCCGGGGGCTGGGAGACGGGACAGTGCAGTGCATGGCATAATAGAATACATAACAATAGTACAAGTAAGGCCAGCAGGCAGCAAGGGTGAGTGCAGACATGAGGTGTCAAGTGCTGGTACTGGGGCTGTAGGATACAGAAAACAGTCCCCAAGTGCGGGGTGTTGCCAGGAAGTCAGTGCAGGTGTGCGGCTGGCGGAGGAGGGACCTGGGCCCGAGATCAGAGGATGCCCAGATAACCAGTGCAGTTTCAGTTTCAGCCAGGAAGTCAGCAGGTGAGAGGAGGAGAAAAAGCAGAAGCAAAGAGAAAGGTTTTGAGGTGCTTCCAGAACCGGAGATGGTTCTCCTCAAGTTTCAGGGAGACACGGAGGCTGTTCTATAGAGAGGCCCCAGCAGAAGAAAGAGATCTACCACCAAATCGTGAAGGTTAAGTGCAGTTCATCTCGCTGTGTGGAGAAAAGAAATGCTTTATTACACAGAGTCTGCTCGCCAAGACACAGTTCTTGTTTAATGGCAAAAGACACACTGTGTGTTGGCCAATCGGACAAATGGCAATGACAGGTAAGGTAGTGAATCAATTACTTTTGTTTTGATTAGTTGGTTGCAACAGTATTTGGTTTTCTTAGCAATTTGTTATCAATATGCTATTTTTTGGTTTAAAAAAAACATATTTCTATTGGAATTTAGTAAACATTTCTCAACAATAAAACTTTCCCTGCCTCCTCCTCCTCCCTCCACCCCGAGAGCAACCGCTACCCAATTTCCATGTCTTCTGACATGTTTTTGTCTTTTCTATGCTATTTGTATAGAAGGCATGTGTGAGTATTCCTTTTAGACAGTCCATGAAGCTTCCTAATCTCATTGTGAAATAAATAGGCGTTAGGGTCTTTGGAAATATGTATTAATTATTTAATTTGATGGTATTGCCTGTGTTATTCTCCTCGCCTTACGACAATGTCGACTAACAAACCTGGCCACACTCTTACCATTTTCCTCTGGTTTACTAACAATTGTGGTTCATACTAAGTCTCTACAATACCCTATGCACCTTTGCCCCATTTAAACTATGTATTAAACGTTTATTTCATTTATCTAAATGTTAAATACTTGTCACACAATAAGTACTAGTCTATCACACTTCATTCTACATGCTTTCACTGCTAAAGTGAGATCAAACCCCACACTATCCCTTTCTTGTTCCCTTTTTTCTGTCCACTCATCATCCCTTTTTACAGTCAATTCTTGACTTGGCCACTCTTGTGCTCTAGGCTTGACAGTCCCAGCATTACTATTCGGGAGACTGGGTGGAGGTCGTCAAAGCGTGACTTGACCACAACACGCATCATTCTTCAAAGAATTAGTGTACCCACAGCTCAAGGTCGTCCCACACCCACAAACTACATCTCTATATACTCATGTGTCTGTCTGAGAACTGCTTTCTTATAAGAAGGCCATGCAACACTTGTCTAAAGGCGCGTTATAAATGCCATGCCATATCATGTAATAGCATGATCCCCATTGGCTAGATCAACAGGCACCCATACTATGACAAGCACCAATCCTCTCCATCTAATCTGCCTCGCCTGTGTTTAAATCCCTGTTTGTTTTATCATCACCCTTTTATCCCTTCCTCTGCCTCTATAACCTGCCCTCTTCCTCCTCAAATACGGTCTATATACACTTGGCACAGGCACACGGTGCCAACTTCCACACAAGATTTCGTGCTCTGCGGCAATGGTGGTGGTGATTTGGTGTAGTATAAAAGTTTCATAACAGAAGATGCACCAGAGAATTTGATTGTTTGCCCGAAAAAGTGTTTTGAGAATGTGGCCCTTTCTTTCCATTGTGAATTAAATGGAGACTAGCAATAGGAAACCATGCATCTAAGATAATTCTGCATGAAGAATTTTGACAACTGACGTAAATGTACACCACATAGGCAATTCAAATCTGAAAGCAGGTAAAACAGAAGTCCATTCTGAGAACCTGGCCAGTCCACTGATGTTGTCCTTCATTGGCTACCTGAAATTGGCATTATCACCTCTCCCCTAAAATATTATTAATTACCTCTCTCTTAAAAAAGCTTACCTTGGACCCCAATAACATGTTGTCTAATAGCTACTCTTCCCTAAATTCCAAAAATTGTGGAAACAGTAATGTCTACAACTTCACATGGAACCCATGCCATTTTCTGAATTTTGTGATTCACCTGGGATTATGATACATTCTGATCCAAAACTCCCCCTTTCATCTTTGTCTCTGCAACTGGATCCTTCTTTTCATCTAACGGAAAAAAGCACCCCACTGTGCTGGGCACTTTGATACAATTACTTTCTTACTGAAGCTATGTTCGTGATGCAGGCCTTCCTGAAAATCAACGTCTAAAACGTCCTGTCATATAAATACTGCCATTTGGCTTATATGTGACATAACAGCTCAATCTGTGCCCTCCAAGCACAGAAAAATACACGGGGTCCCAGTTTTCTGCTGGATCGACTTCCACGTCCTCTGACGTATTCTCAAATATCCTTATGGAACTACATCAAAATAAATACAATGCAAAAAGCCCTGCTGCTATACGACGACACCTTTTATCTGAAGACACCAATCTTCTGATCAGACCACCATTTAACTGAAAAAGTAAAAAAACAGATACATTTCAGTGCTTCACCCACAACCGTGTACGTCTCTTCAGCTGATCTTGAGAATAGCCACATATCTCCAAACTTCAGATCGCCACTAAAATCTCACCTATTACAAACTTGATAATTTCTGATATGTTTTCTATTTTCCCCTTGTCTCCTTTTTCAGATGCATTCACCTACCACTTGTTCCTCAACCCTTCATTTCTTACTGCTGGAAATTGTACTCATCTCTTCATTTCCTCAAACCTGCTTGCTTTCTATCACCAGACCCCCGACATTCCTGTCCATGTAATAGGAGTGTAATGCCTAAAAGCAATTGTGTGTGTGCAATAGAATATACTTAACAATATCTGATCATGGATCTTGGGTGGAAGCACAACTAGTGGCATTTGGAAAGAATGACACACATCCTCTCCTCCTACAGTCGTTCAGTCCTATGTCATCTGTCATAGGATAGAGGATACATTATTTGAAATTGTCACTATTACATACATTATATTTTCTAAAGAGCAACCGTTCCCATTCAACAATGAGTCATTACAAATAGGTCACTACCATAACCAAGTTGTCTGATGACATCTTTATTAATGGCCTTGCAAACTGTGTTCATTATTCGAAACGAATGTTCCTTCTATAAAGTGGTATGATACAAAAAATCCTGATAGAATGTTTATGTATTCTCTCTGCATGGAAAATCTTCCAAACTATTTCCATGCAAGACCAGCCTACCACAGGTAGAACATGTGTGACAAGGAATCCAGGGTTGGCTTTCAGTTTGTTAATCCCTACATTAACTCCTGGCAATGCAGTCAAATACATTCAGAACCTAGAGGGATGTGTTGGACACATTTCTCAATATCAAATTAATCAAAAGGAGAGAAAGAGAAGTGATAATATAGAACTATCAATCATCTGCAAGTAAGTCAAGAAATCACACAAAAGCACATGGGAGTCACAAACCTACAATTTCAAGATAACAATTTGAAAGCAATCATCATACAGCATCATTACATTGCAGAATTCTTTGATTAAGCCAGATTGTTCCAATCTCAATTACCAGAAGAATGAACAATAATGCACATATATTATTAATCTTTTATCATGCAAGCATAATACCACCTTTGACTTGATTAGGAGCCAGCCCTAAAAGGCACCATTATTTTGCATAGGACAAAGAAAACATCAATAAACAATTGGGAACTTCAAAACAAGTTATAGATGTTCGAAAATGCTAACAGATAGTAGAACTCCAGTACCCAACATGTATAAATTCATATGATTTCATCAATGATACTGATTATAATACTTTAACAATCCTATTTAGCCACATTCACCGAAAGACTTGTCGTATTACTTCCTCACCGAAGGGTTTGACAGCATCCCCCTGTGTTTTAATAAGTGTCTATCCCACAGTTCCAGTAATATTTTACCTAAGCACACTTTTGCACATTTCAGTCTGCAACCACAATATGGAATCATTCATCATTCAGAATAAAAGTTCAAATATTCCCGAATATGCTTTGTGAAGTGAAGGTATCTGAAAGACATGTTCGCACTTTATGAACCATTTTAAATATGTTTTAGGCTTTCGCTTACCCAAGTCTTTATCAGCACTTCTTCTGTGGTGTAAATAAGGCCTCTCCTCTCCCGATGCCAGGGCTGTCAGCACAAATATAGACTGCCCTGGAGAAGGGAAGGAAAAGGCCCAAGGAAAACTCCTGTGGGAGTAAAAATCCTTGTTGATGATGATGTGATATGATATGATATTTATAATACGCCTATACACAGATCTTTCAATGCACGACAAGGCAAGGGAGGGGAAACAAGGGGAGGACAAGACAACAATCTTACTAGGCCTAGTGGCATTGAGATTGTGCAAGTTCATGGGAGAGGGAAGAAGAAAAGTGCCAGGGGAGGAGGAGAAGTGCAAGAAACAGGATCAAACATCAACAGTGCATCTAGAATGTGGCATTGCAAGGTTAGGTGCAGACAACACGTATCTGATAAGTGGAGGTAGGGGCTGTAGGGATGCAGATACAGACCCAAGCGCAGGGTTGCCTGGAGGCAGTTGGGTGGGCAGGGACCTGGGCCCGTAGTTCAGAGCCAGGAGACCAGTGCAGTATCAGACAGTAGATCAGGAGGGAAGAGGAACAGAGAAGGCAGAAGCAAAGAGGAATGTCTTGAGATGGTTCTGCTCAAGTTTCAGAGAGGAAGGGAGGCTGTTCCAAAGGGAGGCACCAGCCGAAGAAAGAGAACTGCCCCCAACTTGTTGCTTGAAAAAGCAACTGATCCGAAAGGAGTTGGAGGTGGAGGAGCAAAGAGCTTGAGTAGGAAGGTATCTCCGAAGAGAGAGTTGGAGGTATTGTGGTTCTAGGCCCCAGAAGGCCTTGTGGACAATGTAGAGGGTCTTGAACTTGATCCTAGCAGCCACTTGAGAGATTTTAGGGCTAGAGAGATGCAATCCCTGTTCTTGAGGCCAAGGACAAGGCTTGCAGATATGTAGTTGATAAATTGCAGAGGGCAAAGAGTAGAGTGTAACAAAGTGGTATTATTCATCAACACACCTGAGCCAGCAGGTAAGTTACTATGGGTTTATTAGTTAAGTAGTACAGCAGAAACACTGGCATGTCCTTGCCGGCCAGCTCTCCTTCTCCAACTGCACCCCATGCAACACACATTCAGATCACAACACTCCAACTACAGTGACATCCCTGCATTCCACGCTAACATCACCACACCAGGGGAAGTAAAGGGAATGGAGGGGAGACATACATTATAACATAGAGGTAGGCAGATTTAAAAAGAGGCTGTTGCAATAGTCAAGCCTAGAGAGAACAAGAGGTCTGGAAACAGAAAGTTTCTGGTGGAAGGAGAGGAAAGGAAGAATACCTCTGAGGATGTGCAGTTGGTAGTTTGATTTCTTATAGACGTCAGAGATGTGAGGAGAGAAGGAAACTGTGGAGTCAAAGATGACCCCGAGGTTCTTTGCCGCACAGGTGGGAGCAGGAAGAGGGCCAAGGGAGACCGGACGGAGAGTTGCAGGAAAGAAAGGTGCAGGTGTGCCAATGAGGAGGCTCTCGAAAAGCTGATTGAATGGCAGGAAGGACCTCAAATGAAGGCAGAGCAGAAGACCTAAGTGAAGCTGTATGGCAGGGCAGTCCCAAATGCAGGCTAAGCAGAAGCCAATAATTACTGGAGATAAAAGGATAGGGCTGAACCAAATGTAGGCTTAGCAGAAGCCCACGGATTACTGGAGGCACGGATGCTCAACAGGGAACACAGATCAGAAAGATGCGAGGACATGCAGAAGGCACAATAGCAGGAGACAAGTGAATACAAGGAGAGTGTCGCAAAGCAATTAGGGAGCGTTACCGCAAAGAGAAGTTGCAACAAAAGGCTTTGTGTCCGGTCAAAGGTTTTGTGTGTCGGTGGGCGGCAGCTCCTCCCCGAAACCTGGAAGCAGATTAGAGAGCCGAAGCCATGTTGTGATTGGCGGATCTGGTCAGGTTCCTGTTTGGCATCCTGCTCTGAGCTCCATGTTGTGACTGGCTGACCTGAACTCATTTAGTGGTTGGCATCTTGAGGAGCATGCCATGTCTTGGTTGGCTCGTTGCTGTTGTTAGTTGGCGAATCGCATGGCACCTGTCGAACAGAGACCAAGAATGGAACCGGGTTCTAACAATATTAGCACCAATCAACATTGAAACTATATATACTATAGATATGTTCCCAGTTTTTAAGGGCACTACAGCTGTTTACATAACATTTTATTGACATCAGATTTTCATCAAACATTTATATACTGTAAAAAGTATGATACAAGTCTGCATATTTAAAAATAACAACTACGGAGTAATGGGCTGTTGCTCCTCTGAAATTCCAGCAGTTTCAGCAGCCTACTGGTTGAGCTCAAAGTAGTACACAAACACCACTTTCTATCACCATTATCATGGCCATTTTTCTGCCGATATTTTTAACTAAGTGGAGCAAATGAACAAGTTTAATAGCTTTATTGATGTTACAAATTAGAAACATTTTGAGATGATTTCCCAAATCTCTTGAGTAGCTTGTAGCTTGAGTCCCTGAGGAGGAGGGAGTTGGGGCGGCAATTTCACCTGCAGTGATCTTAAATATTATGGCGGTCAAAACATATTTACGATACGTGCTAAAATGGACGCTGCTTTATATATGGAGTAGTTAACATTGATGGTCTTTGTATTCCACATATCTAGCTCCAAGAAGAGGACACCATTTAAATGTGGTATCATGATGCTCAGCAATAGAAGGGTTTCCAAATGAAATATGATAGAAGTTTCTAAACCGATTTCTTGATTGTTATAGCCTATCAGAAACAACACTAAAGCATTCTATGCATATGTGCTAAATATGGATATTCTAATCAACATATATTCTATTTCTAGACAGTGCATTTATCGATGTTGTTATCCAAATTAGCTTGACTTTTTAACTGTGCTTGTTAAGCTTTCCTTCTTACCAAATTCACGAATACTAACTAGCCTACAAACATTTACCTCTATATGGCCAACCAAATGTCAGTGTTTACAGTAAATTGGTGGGTCTGAACCCATGCCCCTGGAGCAAACAGTGATATGCATGCAATGCCAATATCTGGGGACACCCAAAATTAAAAATACAAAACCAATATGCGGCACTGTAGGTAATGAATGCACTATATTATTACACTGCCACGGTAGTGGCTGTGTAGTTATGGTTAAGTTGCTGTTTCCATTGGACCAGGAGTAGCGGCTTGGTCCCGAAAGCGTGCTTTAGCAGATTTGGTGAAAATCCGTCCAGTATTTTTTTTTTAAATGACCAAAAAGTAGTTCATAAAAAATGTGTGATATCTGTGTTCGGTCCGTGGACACACTTCCCTGTTCGCTCCGCGGACATGCGACGTGTTCGATGATTGGACGGTGTAGAGCATGAAGCACGTCAGATTTTCGGTAGCGCCTACCATCTTGGATTCGCGGACGTCCGCGGGAAGCGTGGTGAAACTTGGTTTAAAATTTGTATTTAGTAGAGTGTGTTGGTGTGTAAGAGTGTTTGGGGAGGGTGGTAGAGTATGAGATAGGTTAAATGTTGTATTTTTTTATGTGGTAGACGCTCTTGTTGTGTTCGATTTGTCTGCGGACAACATGGCTGTTCTGAAATGTTCTAAATAAACTAAATGGGGGGGTGTTCTGAGGACGCAATATGTGTCCGTTTTGTTCGCAAGCAAGCTGAAACTGTTCTAAGAACACTTGCGGTGTCCTGAAATGTTCGTAAATAAACAAAATGGGGGTGTCCTAAGGACGCGGTCCGTATTGTTCAATGGCAAGTTGAATGTGTTCTAAGAACACTTGCGGTGTCCTGAAATGTCCGTAAATAAACAAAATGGGGGTGTCCTGAGGATACTGTCCGTATTGTTCGCTGGCAAGTTGAAAGTGTTCTAAGAACACTCGTGGGGTCCGCTAAATGTTCCTAAATAAACAAAATGGAGGTGTTCTGAGGACACTGTCCGTATTGTTCACTGGCAAGTTGAATGTGTTCTTAGAACACTCGTGGTGTCCTGAAATGTTCACAAATAAATCTAAGAACACTCGTGGTGTCTGCCAAATGTTCGTAAATAAACAAAATGGAGGTGTTCTGAGGACGCTGTCCGTTTTCTTCGCTGGCAAGTTGAATGTGTTCTTAGAACACTCGCAGTGTCCTGAAATGTTCGTAAATAAACAAAATGGGGGTGTCCTGAGGACGCGGTCCGTATTGTTCGATGGCAAGTTGAATGTGTTCTAAGAACACTTGCGGTGTCCTGAAATGTCCGTAAATAAACAAAATGGGGGTGTCCTGAGGATACTGTCCGTATTGTTCGCTGGCAAGTTGAAAGTGTTCTAAGAACACTCGTGGGGTCCGCTAAATGTTCCTAAATAAACAAAATGGAGGTGTTCTGAGGACACTGTCCGTCTTGTTCACTGGCAAGTTGAATGTGTTCTTAGAACACTCGTGGTGTCCTGAAATGTTCACAAATAAATCTAAGAACACTTGTGGTGTCTGCCAAATGTTCGTAAATAAACAAAATGGAGGTGTTCTGAGGACGCTGTCCGTTTTGTTCGCTGGCAAGTTGAATGTATTCTTAGAACACTCGCAGTGTCCTGAAATGTTCGCAAATAAACAAAATGGGGGTTTTCTGAGGACGCTGTCTGCATTGTTCGTTGTCAAGTTGAAAGTGTTCTAAGAACACTCGCGGTGTCCTGAAATGTTCGTAGGGGGTGTCCTGAAGATGCTGTCCGTATTGTTCGCTGGCAAGTTGAATGTGTTCTAAGAATACTCGCGGTGTCCTGCAATGTTCACAAATAAAAATATGGGGGTGTTCTGAGGACGCTGTCCATATTGTTCGTTGTCAAGTTGAAAGTGTTCTAAGAACATTCCTTATGTCCGCGGACATTAAAAGTTTCCATAGCCCATAGTTGAAATGGTTGACTCTATGGGTGTGATATGCTGCGGTGGTTGTGGCCAGGGCATAGAGTGTTGGGTCCATGCCCATTCACTATTTCGAGGCTCATGGAGAATCTTGGTGAATGGTTGATTGTAAATCTCTGGGACATAACAACTGGTCACGCCAAAAGCCATTCCCAGTGCGGACATTGAACATCAAGGGTTCCAGGACCTGCAGTGTGAAAAAGTGCCACTGGACATGGCAGAAGGTTAAGACAACTGTTCACATCAGGTGTCCTGCCGGATGTATCCTGGGGAAAGTGCACACTGCCACATTCTATATCTGGGAATATCGTAGGGCATAGCTGAATGCTATGACTCGAGCAATATGCCCCAGGCCATAATGAGTGGGCTGAAGGGTTGTCTATGAGGTGACCGGGTCATGGCCAATTGGTCGCCACAGGTAATATGACCATTCAGTGTGGCTGCAGGCCTCACCCTATGAGAAGATGTGTGTATAGGAGGAGCTTGGTGCATTTCCAAAGACAATGAACCAGGCAAAGTGTCTACTTGATATGCCCAAAATTATTGTCCAAAAGAAACATTGGAGCGTGGGAGGGGCCTGGTGCATTGCTGAAGGCCATTTACTTGGTGCACTGTGCACTGGGCCTTATGAAAGACCATACAAATGTGAATCAATTGGTATCTTGTGCCATGCCACAGCTCAAGTGTGAAATGTAGGTATGTTAATGTACATCATTAAAATAAAAAAATAAAATAAAAAACTGTTACAAAGTTTGGTTAAAGAGAAATGCTGGTTAATTTTATTTTATGAAATCCTTCCAAAGGCCCCAGTTGAAGAAAAGAAAAACACAAAAACACTAGTTTAAGGGATATTATGGCTCCCACGCAAAATACCACATTCTCACAAATTCAGCAGCATTAGATCCATAAACAAATTTGGCACCTCCACGTTCTGTTCATGGCACAACACATGCCAGAACAAATGGTGTTCCCATCACCACAGTCCCTTGAGGAATAAAAACAGCCAAGGAGCCCTCTGGGAACCTTAAGGAAAGAATTGTATAATGTTGCAATTCTCCTCTGCAACAATAACATCCCTTTAATGTAAATATGTTTACTGACTAGGCATATTGATATGTATATATATATATATATATATATATACATATATATATATATATATATATAAATATAAATATATATATAAATGTAACGTTGACGTGGACCAAGGACTAGTGTTACGCTCACCTGGCTCCCACAGGGGCGTCGATCTGAACTGGACAGCTGCGGTCTCCACCAATGTGACGCGTAGGGCCGAGATGACGGACTGGACTGGCCCACCAAGCTTCGTTTGCTTGGCCTGTAGGAATATTCTTCTGCAAATGGAGAAAGGGGATTAACCACCCGTGGAGTTGAGCGTAAATCCCCCCACACTCGCTGTTCTCCCCACAGATCACCTTTGATGTCCCCTCTTATAGTCTCACCTGATGGTTTGAAAAGATGAGCTCTCCATCCTGCATTGAGCGCAGGGGCGCGTTGATAACCCGTTGCTTCACTGGCTCAAAGGAATTGGTGAGTTCCAGAACAATATTCACTCCGAAAAGTATGAAGTTCGTAAGAGTTCTCATGTTTGACTTTCACTCTTGTCCAATTCCTTGCGGTTTGCAGCTTGACCCCAGTGAAGAGTTCCTCGTGGTAGCTGACGAAGTTCAGGTAAGGATTTGGCTTATCCTACACAGGTCAATAAAATAAGGCCAGAATGTAACCTGTTGCTTGCTCCCTTATTCAGGTGTGGAGAGAAAATATGAAGTTTGCGGAATAATGCCTCCGGCGGTAAAATTAGGTAAGTCTATTGTGGTGAGAAGAGTTCCCCATGTTTGTCCCTTTGTCTCACCTTGTTGTCCTTTTGTTCCCCTTAGGGGCCAGGGTACGGCGAGCATGCAATGGAGACTGTGCCGACCCGTGAAGAGGAATAGTACCCCCGGACTGCAATTTGTAAGAAGCATGATCTCATGCCGTGACCCAGCATCTCCAGGATGCCCCACGTTCCCACTGCGCCGACCTCTGAAGAGGAATAGTACCCCCGGCGGTAATCAGGTAAGTCTATCGGGGTAGTTACTATTGCCTCTGTTTATTCCCTTTGCTCACTTTTGCTGTTCTTGTGTTCCCCTTAGGTGCCAGAGTGCGGCGGGAACGTGCAGAAGGATGCGGTGGATCGTGAGGATGCTGCGAAGGCTGGTGAGTTCAGCGCGCATAAAATGCTTCTTTCTTCGAGCTCGAAGGTGCGGTGGATCTGGAATTCAGGTAAGGAGCGAAGCTTTTGCTCTTATTCTAACCTCCTCTCCTTCTGTTCCTCCCTTTTTCTAGGAGCTGCAGACTCCAGGCGGGCGTGGCAGAAGACTGGATGCAGGCTTGCAGACACGGTGAGCGTTACACTGCTGGATGCAGAATAACGCGAAGCGTGTGCTGCTCTTCGGGCGTGGTTTAAATAGCCTCCAAAGTAGTCCCAGGTAAGTATTCCTCCCCAGCCCCACCCGAGTAAATAAATAGTCCCTAGGTAAAATAGTCCCTTCCAAGCCTCATTTGGCTTGGTGCTCTGCAGCAGGGTCTGCATCTGGTAAGCTTGCAGCATGGTCTGCATCAGGTAAGTTCTACTCTATGAGCCTGGCGCCTATGGCGCCAGGAGTGACTCTCCATATGAGCCTGGTACCATAGGCGCCAGGACCGCATCCAAACAGCCCCTAGCAGGGGTTTTTGGGCTTGCTCAAAACAACATGATGCCTGCTTCTGGGGTTGCTGGACCTGGCCTGGTACCCCGGCGGTAGGCATCATGACAGCACTCCCCCCCCCAAGGCCCCTCCTAAAGTCGTTCTTCCCCGTGGTTTTGGTTTGTCTGGGAAATTTCAGTGGAATCTTTTCACCAATCGAGGTGCATGCACGTGGTTACTAGGTTCCCAAGACCTTTCCTGTGGTCCGTAACCTTTCCAGTTGATTGAATAAAAAAGTTTTGACTTCACCATTTTGGAGTCCAGGATGTTCTTAACTTCAAATCCGGGTTCCCCGTCTATAAGGATGGGGTTTGGTGGCTTGGTTAGTCTTGTCCCTGGTTGCACTGGCTTCAAAAGTGACACATGAAAGACGGGGTGAATTTGCATATTAGCAGGTAAGTCCAACTTGACGGCCACCGGGTTGATAATGGCCTTAATAGAGTAAGGTCCCAAATATCTAGGGTTAAAGGTCCGCGTTCCCTTGAGAGGTATGTGTTTTGTGGCCAACCATACTTGGTCCCCTATCTGGTACTGTGGAGTATCACTTCTATGCCGATCAGCATCTTTCTTATATTTATCCTTCGCCTGTTTGAAAGGTGCCGTTGCCTCCTTAAAGGCTTGTGTAATCGTAGCGTGTAGGTGGTCCACTGCGGGCATTTCTAAGTGTTGGGGTGAGTCAAGGTCTGAGGTTCGACGGTGGTGCCCACATAGGGTATAAAAGGGGCTTTGTCCAGTTCCAGAATGTACTGAATTATTGTATGCATATTCGGCAATCCAAAGAATGTCCTTCCAATTACTCTCAGTCTGATGTAACATACAACGCAGGTATTGTTCAAGAGTCTGGTTGGTCTTCTCCATTTGAACATCGGTCTGGGGGTGGTGACTGGTCGATAATCTCACGTCGATTTGCGCCAATTCACAACATTTCTTCCAGAAATGTGAAATGAATTGACTGCCCCGGTCAGAGACCAATACGGATGGAAATCCATGTATGCAAACAATGTTTTCGAGTAATTATTTGGCCAGGATTGAGGCTGAAGGTAATCCTTTTAAAGGAATAAAGTGGGCGATCTTGGAAAAAAGATCCACAATAACTAGAATGGTGTTAAACCAATTACAAGGAGGTAGATCGGTAATAAAGTCTAACGATAAGCTGTGCCATGGTGTAGGCGGAATGTCTAAAGGTTGTAAGAGTCAAGCTGTTTTTTTCTTTTGACTTTTGTTTTGGGCGCAAATGCCACAAGACATCACAAATGATTTAATATCCTTTCGGCAGGTGGGCCACCAGAATTGTCTTTTAATTTTAGCTTCAGTTTTTGCAATACCTGGGTGCCCCTCCATTAGGGTATCATGATAACGGGAAATGACCAGCTCTTGTAGTTCCTTGTGTGGCAGAAATAGCCGCCCTTGGTAATAAGGCAGATCATTGATGACAAAGTAGTCCGCGCCTTTCTTTACCCAGTCCTGCAGGGCTGTAGGATCAAAGAGTTGCTGGATCTTTACCTGAATATCCTCTATTGTCTGTAGAGTAGTCATGCCAAGAATCCTTTGTTCGGAAATTATAGGTACTGGTTCTGGGTTCCCTTCTGCCTCTCCCATTCCTATATGAGATAAGGCGTCTGCTTTACCATTCTTACAACCTGGTCAATAGGTTATCACGACATCGAACTCGGCAAAGAACAATGCCCATTGAAGTTGACGTGACGATTCGGCCTTGGCTGTTTTTAAATACTGTAAGTTCCGGTGATCGGTGATCACAGTAATGGTATGCCTGGCACCGAGAAGATAATGCCGCAAAGCCTTGAAGGTGGATTTAATGGCTAATAACTCCTTGTCGGTAACCGCATAGTTTAACTCGGGTGCCGAGAACTTTCTGGACCAAAATGCTACTGGGTGAAGCTGGCCAGTTTCAGGGTCCTTTTGAGACAGGACAGCTCCCATGGCTAGACTGGATGCATCAGTTTCCACTATGTATGGAAGTTCAGGGCGCAGTTGCTTTAACACAGGTGCAGACGTTAATTTCGCTTTCAGCTCTTGGAAGGCTTTTTCAGCTTCTTCAGTCCACATAAAGTGTTTATTTTTTCGTAAGAGTGCTGTGATGGGATGTACGACATGTGAAAAATCTGGGATGAATCTGCGGTAGAAATTGACAAAGCCGAGCATGCTTTGTACTCCTTTAACTGAACTTGGTGATGGCCACTTAAGGATTGCGTCCACCTTTCGTGAGTCCATTCGGACTCCCTTTGGGGTCAGGATAAACCCAAGGAATTCAACTTCTGTAGCATGAAAAACACATTTTTCTAGTTTTGCATATAGTTTGTGCTGGCGCAATTTCTCAAGGACTGTTCGAACGTGCTTCACATGTTCAGATTCTGAAGAGGAGTATACTAGAATATTATCAATATACACAACAACACAAACGTCAATGAGTTCACAAAGGACATCGTTCATGAATTATTGGAAGGCTGCTGGTGCATTGCACAACCCGAAAGGCATCAACTGGTATTCAAATAACCCATACTTAGTGCGGAAAGCAGTCTTCCATTTGTCGCCCTCTTTTACACGTACCAGATGGTATGCCCCCCAGAGATCTAATTTAGTGTATATACAAGCGTCCTTCATTTGGTCTAGTAGTTCAGGGATCAGAGGCAATGGGTATCGGTTCTTAACAGTTATCTGGTTCAATGCGCGGTAGTCTATGCACGTTCTGAGGTCACCTTCCTTTTTGGGCACGAAGAACAAAGCTGAAGATGCAGGGGACTTGGATGGGCGAATAAAGCCATTGGCAAGGTATTGATCTAAGTATTGTCGTAGGTGAAGGTTCTCAGGTTGCGTAAGGGCATAGATCCTGCTACAAGGGGGTTGTGCACCGGGTATGAGATCGATTTGACAATCGTACGATCTGTGAGGAGGTAAGGTGTTTGCCTGTTCCTTTTGGAAGACATCCTGGAATTCTTGGTATACTGGAGGTAGTTGCATGACTGCTGTGGTTACTGTGGCCAGGCCTGCATTCTGATTTTTCTTTGGGTAACAGGTTGGTGCACAATCCGGGAAGGTTATTCTCTTCTCTCGCCAATCAATACAAGGATTATGTGTTTCCAACCAAGGTATCCCCAGTATGATTTGGAACTGTGGGGCTTTGATTAGATCAAACACAATAGTCTCTCGCTGCCCATCCTGACCCAATAGTGTCATCTCTGCGGTGGAATGAGTTACAGGCCCAGAGGCAATTTCAGTTCCATCGACTGTGGTGATGACATCTGAGGTGGTTTTTTGGCAGAGAGGTAGATTCATCCTGGAAGCCAATTCATAGTCCACATAGTTTCCTATGGCCCCGCTATCAATGTATGCCCTTACTGCGTGCATACGCGATGGCTGCCCTGGATCTACGAGGACCATTTGTATGATGGAATTTGAGGTCTGAGTATCCTTCTTCGAGCTCAGCAAGCAGACCTCTACGCTTGTCGGGCGTGGTCGTTTCCCGAATCTGACTCCATATGGCTTTTATCAGCAGCTCCTACCACCTTCTTGGGTGGTTTTACAGGGCAATCCCGTAGAAAATGCCCAGAAGTTCCACAATATAGACACAATTGCATTTGCCGTCTCCTTTCTCTTTCCTTCTGGGTTAAGGGTCCTTTAACACCTCGGATTTGCATGGGTTCTGAAGCATCTGCTCCTTTGGGGTTTTGACCAACACCCGATTCTCAAACTTGGCTCGATCAGCCTTTCCGTTCTGAAGTATGTGATCTAACTGGACCACTAAGTCTATATATTCGGCGCAGTCTTGAGGTGGGTTCACGACTTGAGCCAAGACATCCTTGAGTTCTCCTTGAAGCCCTCGATGAAATAACGTGATTAGTTTTACCTCAGGCCATCCAGTTTCCACTATCAACCTTTTAAAAGTCGCGATGTAGGATAAAAGGTCCTGGTTACCCTGTCGTAGGGACAAAGGTTTCTTATCCAAGGCCTGCCCTTGGGAGTGCCGGGCAAATAGTCTTTCCATGCTAGTTTGAAAGCCCTGAAAATCCCGAAGAATTGGGTCATCCTGAGTAACTAGTGGAATTGACCAATCAGCTGCACTGCCGCTGACATATGACAATACAAAGGCTACCTTGGCTTGATCGTTTGGGAAGGCTCCAGGTCTGCATAAAAAGTGCAAGCGGCATTGGTTCATAAACACGGCAAACCTTTTGGGATCTCCGGCAAAGCATTCGGGTGGAGCTAATGGAATATTTACTGGTAGGTTTATTTGCACAGGGTTACTCGATAACACAGGAGCTGGATTTCCCCCAGAACCAGGTAGGGGTGCTTGTCCAGCCTGGCTTTGCAATAGTTGCCTAGCAAGGTCATCAGTTTGCTCCTTTGACATAATCAGTTCTCTCCTAAGAGCATTGGTTTCTTGATGAGCGGAATGCACTTCAGCCCTCAGTTCCCCTAGTAATTATGCCAATTGGTCAGTCTCTGAGGTATCCATAACGCCCGGGTGGGAATTTGTGGGTAGGCTTTGCGTTCTGTTACGCTCCCCTGGCTCCCAAAGAGGCGTCAATCTGAACTGGACAGCTGCGGTCTCCACCAATGTGACGCATAGGGCCGAGATGACGGACTGGACTGGCCCACCTAGCTTCGTTTGCTTGGCCCATAGGAATATTCTTCTGCAAATGGAGAAAGGGGATTAATCACCCGTGGAGTTGAGCGTAAATCCCCCCACCCCCGCTGTTCTCCCCTTAGATCACCTTTGATATCCCCTCTTATAGTCTCACCTGATGGTTTGAAAAGATGAGCTCTCTATCCTGCATTGAGCGCAGGGGCGCGTTGATAACCAGTTGCTTCACTGGCTCGAAGGAATTGATGAGTTCCAGAACACTATTGACTCCGAAAAGTATGTAGTTCGTAAGAGTTCACGTCTGACTTTCACTCTTGACCGATTCCTTGCAGTTTGCAGCTTGACCCCAGCGAAGAGTTCCTCGTGGTAGCTGACGAAGTTCAGGTAAGGATTTGGCTTATCCTACACAGTTCAATAAAATAAGGCCAGAATGTAACCTGTTGCTTGCTCCCTTATTCAGGTGTGGAGAGAAAATATGAAGTTCGGGGAATAATGCCCCTGGCGGTAAAATTAGGTAAGTCTATTGTGGTGAGAAGAGTTCCCCTTGTTTGTCCCTTTTGTCTCACCTTGTTGTCCTTTTGTTCCCCTTAGGGGCCGGGGTACGGCGTGGATGCAATGGAGACTGTGCCGACCCGTGAAGAGGAATAGTACCCCCGGACTGCAATTAGTAAGAAGCATGATCTCATGCCGTGACCCAGCATCTCCAGGATGCCCCACGTTCCCACTGGGAATGGCATTCTGACATGTCCCATGGACATTTTGCATAGGATTAGTCATGGTCCATGCCAAGAGTACCACTATCAACCAAGTGGCAACTTTGCCCAAGGAGTGACTTTAAGTCATGGCCTGGGTGCCCCATGCCACATGGCATAGCTACTGGCCATGGGCAATGGCCAAGTTCAGTGTTTTCTTTTCCTGTGGCTGGCCTTCAGCCATGGGGTGGACACGCCCAATTGCTGTGGTGGGCAAGCGTGCTACCACTCACCCCATGGATTTGTTCTGTTTGCTTGAGAGGTGGTTTGAGACAGTGGACCCAGCCCAATCCCATGAAACAAAGTCCAAAGGCAGTGGCCCATACCAACAAGACCCACAAAACAATGTCTGTTTTTTTCCACGATAGGAAACACCTTGGGATGTCCAATATAAGTTAACCAACTGTGCACTGAACTTCACAAAACTTTGTAGATCAACAAGTTTGCTGTATATATATATATATATATATATATATATTAAAAAAAACTTTGTTAAAGGGTCATTATGGTTATGTTGGACTAATAAAAACCTTTGAAATTCAAAGAAAAAAACTTTGTTAAAGGGACGTTATGGTTTCAAGTAAAATCGAAAACCCCCAGAAATTCGCCAGTTATGGTAAGCTAAACACCATAACTTGCGCCACTACCGTGCACTGCTAAGACTAACACCCAGGACATCAAAGTTAACATCACAAATGTAATTGATGACATCACTGATGACATCACATGTGAAATACATTTTGATGAAAAGTCCCTTGTTTTTATATTGTTGGTAACAATATGTCTGGGGTGATTGGAATATCTTTCATGAACTACTTAATCTATTAAAGAATGTACTCATCTAATATCGTTGTCTTGGAGTGTTGTCATTCATACAGAAACCTAATCATATATAAACAAAGGCAATGACTGCAGCATGCACCATAGAAGTACACTATTTATAATGTTGTAATTTTGGATAGTACAATAATGAAAATGCTACCGTATCAGAGTTTTGAGTAATGTTAAACATGTAATAACTAGCTAACAATTTAAGACTTACAGCACTTGTGCTAGTATAAACAATACATATGTAGAACCACAATGCATACAAATCAGAGACACATACGGGGAAACTAAAGTAAGGAAAGAAGAAACTGCATCATCAGAAAATGTTAATGACATTAAAGTTTATCTTCATGTATACAAATGAATTGTGTGTTTGAGGCCTGCTCATTTCCCCATGTATGTGCACCATGAGCTGAGACCAAACACTACGGAAAGTACTTAACATATAACAAGGTTAATGTCTAGATATATAACACCCTTTTCAATTTTATTATTCTGACCGCCAGTGAACAAAACCACCTGGCCTATATATGTCAATAATAAAAACAAGTGGGCCAGATATGTGATGTCATCAGTGATGTCATCAATTACATTTGTGATATCAACTTTAATGTCCTGGGTGTTAGTCTTAGCAGTGCACGGTGGTGGCGCGAGTTATGGTTGTTTAGCTTACCATAACTGGTGAATTTCTGTGTTTTTTCAATTTTACTTGAAACCGTAACGTCCCTTTAACAAAGTTTTTTCTTTGAATATAGATTAAATTAGGGTACTGTAACAATGATTAGCAGCAATATAGTATGGTGATTAAAAAACCTGTGCCCACTTTGTATTGACTGATCAAATATATGTGTACTTGAAGATCATTACTAAATAAGCATGATATTTGGACCTTAATGAAACTTTGTGTGGTGAAAGGGATGTGAACAAGGAGTTTGGACTGGACTGTCCCTTTTGGGGTGGGACCAAGTCTGATTTGCATATGTTTTTTTCCCCTTTTGTAATGGCTTGCCAGGTAAAGAACAATGGTCTGGAGGTTTGTTCTGAGCAATGCCAGCAGTTAAGATGAATTATAAACCTTCCATCCATCACCTCTTTTGTTTTGCTATAGTTCTTTACAGTAACCATTATTGACACACATGGGTTGTAGTCAACCCTGTATGCACATGATTCAGAGTGATAAGTACCGGCAAAGATAGATTGTGGCCACAGCCTCATGCAGGTGACTACATTGGCCATTACTGGCATTGATTATGCCCACAACCTAAAGCAGGTGATTTACAGTGACCATTACTAACATAGATAGATTGTGGCCACAACCTCATGAAAGTGGTTTACAGTAACCATTACTGGCATAGATAGGTTGTTGCTGTAGCTTCATGCAACGATTTACACTGGTGATTGCTGGCATACAAATTAGCCACAGCCTTATGCAGGCGATTTACAATGACCAATTATTGCATAGATTGTGGCCTCGGCTTCATACGCATGATTTACTGTGACAATAATGGTATAGATTGTGGGCTCATGTTCATGAAAGTGATTTATTGTGACTGTACCGACATAGATGGATTATGGTCGCTGCTTCTTGAAAGTGATTTGCAGCGACAAATACAGCCATAGATAAGAGTGTGGCCAGAGCATCACTCAAGGGATTAACAGTGACTGTTTCTGGCATATATATTTATATATATATGTTGTGGGTGCATGCACATGCAAGCAATTTACAGTGACTTTTACTGGCATAGATTGTGGCTGCATCCTCCTATCAGTGATGTACTGCAACTATAAATGGCATCAATAAATGTTTGCTGCAGTCTAATACAAGGGTAATACAAAGAACATATTTGACCTAGATTGATAATGGCCTGCAGCGTAAAAAAAGTCATTTGCAGTGACCATTACTGTCATTGATATATTCTGGCAGCAGCTTCATTCAAATGATTTCCAGTGACAAATAGATTGAGGCCACAGCTCCACGAAAATGTTGTAAAACTCTTCCTTGTACTGTATGTGACATAGGCATTTACTGGATAATTTCATGTCTTGGGAGGATAGCTCAGGGGAAACGTGCTCGCCTTGGAAGCAAGACGACATGGAGCAACACAAGTTTGATCTCCGGGTCCGCGCTTAGAAACCTCTGGGTATGAAGCGTGTTATAAATAACAATCAAATCATACCATGTGTTATCCTAAAGAAAATGTTTTAAATTGTGTTGTTTTAACCGACATTTCTCAAATTGTGCTTTGATGCACCATTTCAACACATTGTTTTAAAACGGTTTTTAGGAGAGAACTCCTCAAAGTCCCCCGACATTATTATGGGCTCCCTCTCTGCACCTGTCACTCACACTAATTTGGGGAAGTATTTCAGCAGAATTCCTTCCCCCTCACCTCCTCGCACCAATAGCTGTGTCGGCCACTGATGTGTTTACAGAAGCAGTAGATGGTTTGGTGCAACTAATTAACTTTTCAACACATGCACTTTGGCACAGTTTGAGCTTGTCTCCATTAGGACATGCCTACTAGAAAGACCATTTCCAAAACCAGCAATCTGGATCCATGCTTTTAAGACAGACAGAGCAGCCACCCAAGAAAACACAATTAGCTCATTAAAAAGGGGAGGCAAACCATAAATGTACTATCTAGGTACATTGCACACCTATGAGCCAGAGTATAGCGAATCAGTCCACATTATCTGATTTTTGATAAATTAATTAATTTAGTTTACCATTGAGTTAGCCAGTCACATTCATTGCGCTTACACATATTTTGCAAATCTGGCGACCATCATGGGACATAGTTTGTGATTCTCTCTACAGAACATGGAGAAAACATTCAAACGCAAATGTTGGCTAGTACTGTATGTCAAAGGCATGTGTTCGTTGATCATTACATGGATTTGGTTATCAAAACTAATTAAATGTTACCAAAATTTCAAACAATGTACATAATAACTTCTGAACCACAAGAAGCAATGTATTCAACCTGTCAATAGGAATCCAGAGGAGGACAGAGGATGGAAGAAGTTTCTCTGAATAAAATGAGAGTATTAAGTGCTGCAATTTTGCTGCACTTGATTATTCTATTAAAAGAGCAAACAACGACCAAGTAACTGTTCTGCGTAGGGGGAGATGGTGCACCAAAAGATCCTGACCAGATCCTGGTCAAGATGTTCCCAGTGTCTCAATGTCCTGGTTAGATTGTGGCCACCACATTAAATGTGTATCAAAATGTAACTCACTATGTACATTCACTATGTACAGGAACACAGTTTCTACGGATACAATATAGAAACAGCATGGGGTGGAGTCCAAGCTCCCATAACTGGGTGGGAAATATCCACACAATGTAAACAATTATTTTAATTGTCTGGTCATGGGGAAATATGTACCTAGGATGGTAATTAATATGACACATATAGGCTGACAGCTGCCACATTTAAACGATTTATGAGTGTATTAAGAACACATTTAGTGTTTGTGTTGTAGAATAATGTGTGCAATTTGGACTTCCAAAAAGGAATAAGAACAGTTGAAATAGTTTATTTCTTGAAGACATTATCTCTGGCATCATCATGAGTAAGGAAGTTATAGAGAGACAGTAAACCTAGAGGGAAAAACTGTTCTATTTGTATTGTACTTTTGAGGCCATCTTATCTTTGAGCTCAGCTATGTAATTTAGAAGTGTAAGAGAAGGTGTATGGACTCTGTTACATAAACTGTGGAAGAAAGAGTTTACGCTCATTTTGTACAGAACCTTGCAACTCAAGAAGAATATATTCACCAATTATTTCGTGGATTTTTAACATTTCAGGAACACAAACATAATGTTAAGTCACTACTTCAAATTCCTAGAGATACTCAATTTAGTGGCCCCTCCTATAAAAGAGCATTACAGTTCATTTTGGACCCTGGTACAATTCAGAAGTAACACAGGTGAACGGTGGGGGGCAGGTAGTTTCAAGCCAAATGCAAACTGCGTTATTGAAAGAGAAAGGTAAAGAAAAAACCGAGAAATTATGAATCTATAACCTGTATATGCTCTTTAACTTTATATCCATGTGATTTAATCCTGTGAGCTAACCATTAAATTAAATCACCTTCTTAGGACAGAAAAGCAGCCTGATCTTCTGGGCAAATGCTCCACTTTAATCTGGAAAACCTCTGCAATACAATTGGAATTGTGCGTTTTCAAAAATGTTTGTAGATTTTTTTTAAAAAAAGAATGTGACTGATCCTCCTGGTCATATTGAAAACACACTAGCTCACAAGGTACACTCTTATGAAGTATGTAGCTATTCTACATGCTTCCAAACAAAGGTGTAAGCAAAAAAATACAACACATGCAAAAACATACTCTTTATTCATAAGTCAAATATATTCCATTACTTCAGCTGGGTTTATACCTTAGTGAAGTTTAAGCAAAACTCATAATCTTCAAAGAACAGGAAGCCTGAATATCACGTGATTCGATTCAAAGGGTCATTGCACATCAATATTATGCATGACAATAAACAAGAAAGATGCCCATGGAAATGAGATGGTGTTGGGATGCTTCGCTCTCACCTTTGACTCGAAAAGCAGCTTCAATTAGCCCTTGGTTAAGGGTTAGGTATGTTGTAGTTATTGTTCTGTTTATTTTCCTGGATATGTGTGATGTGTAATGTCCCTCTGAATGATATGATATTTGGGGTTCATTTTCTTATAAGAATATCACCTTGATCGGACCTCACAAACATGGGAAAGTAGACGAAGTGATAGCATATGTGTTACTTATGAATTAAAGATATATTTTTCTGAATTATTTTTATTACACTTTTTATGTAAAGCAGCTACATAATAGATAGGAATGCCCTTTATGATATGGAATGCTTGACACCCCACTTCTAACTTAAAGTTGTAGTACTTGAGACATCTTCCCCTACTTTGAGATTTGACATATTGAGAATAATACCTCAGGATTTGTTAAAACAGAAATGTGGCCGGTGGGTTTGAAGCTTTTGTCAAAAACACATTGACATGGATAAAATCCTGCAAAATAACAGTAGACATGATGCATCAAAATCCCAGATGGCTGATGGTAAAAATAAATAAATAAATAAAAGAAACAGAGCTCCTTACTATTATATCCATGCCATAGTTTCCCGTCGTGGAGGCTACACTCCCAGCATGTAAATGAAAAGGGCCAAAATAACCCATCTCCTAAAGAAATAAAAGCTGAGCCCGGAGAAATCAGACAGGTGTCATCCAATCGCAGTGGGTATGTTCCTTATCGCAAAGACATCTAGATTGCAACAAGGACCTACACCCAGTGCAGTCCGGTTTCCAAACTAAACTTTGCACAGTCATGACCAGCGGTTACATGTCTTTATGCTGAAGTAATTTATAATGAATGCCCATATATATAATCTTTTATATTGAAAAATGTTATAGTGAATGCACTTTTGTTGTTCTTTTTTGTGGGTGTCAACACCCAAAACCCTGCTTCCCACCCCTAAAAACCCATCCTGACCGTTTACCAAAAATATTTAACCCTTTAACCCACCCTAAATACATTCACTATAACGGTTTTCAATGTAACATATTCGATATGTGGGCATTCTATGTAAACGATTCGATATAAACAGTGTATACCCTTACCAGCCTTAAATTGGTGAATATCATTCTCAGAGGAGCCAGGAAAGGTAAATGTGTTTTTTTTTCTGGAATTGTCTGCAGCTTTTAATACTTTGAACCACACACTCCTGCGCAAACATGTATACTCTGTTTGAAGGAACAGTGGGATAGCACATCTGATTCAACAGCTATGTATAAGACAGCCCGAGCCTAACAATGCCCTGATGTCTGGATCAAATACATAAAACAGATGTTATGTATTGTTATTGCAGAGTCTCACTATCCCAAAAAAAGAGATTGTGACCATCAGGATCCATCCGATGTTTATTGAACAAACCCCCACCCCCTCTTAGAGAAGGTCAAATGTCTAGGCATACCTTTGGGCTGGAGGCTGCAGTGTGATGCACATGTTAAACAGGCTGTGAAGGCTAGTTAGCCCACACAGGGATAACTAACAGGGTAACTTCCCTACATCCCAACATTGCACCCGCTCGTGGTGGCATGAACGCAGAACTGGTGGCTCACCCACAAACAATGAAGACGGCTGCCATTAGACTCGGCATAGGCCCATGGCCCTCTGATCAGATCTGGAAAGCAAGAAGATATCTTCATTGGTTACAAAGGCAGAGAATAGGTATTTGCAAGGACCTTACGCTGGGATTTAAATGTCAGACCAAGTAAACACCTCCCTGTTTAACAGATATGTGAAACATGGACACTCCAAGAAGGTAATGCAGCAAACAATCTAATCAAAAGAAATGTGCAGCCCTGACTTACCAATGGACCAGGAGAAGATGCAATTCTTCTAGATGGAGCACTCAAGCTCAATATCAGTTGGACGTTCAAGATGCCCCTTCTCTCAGGACCTTTCAGAAGTGTTGGCTGGCTGGAAGGTTAACACTCTGAACATGCTTCTCCCACTCTCAGCCTAGTCCTTGCTTCTGTTTACTTCCTTGTGATGCAACATAGCAAGTACTGCAGGCATTGAGATTCCCAGCTCAGAGAGACAATTCAGCTTAATTTTGTGCCACATGAACTCACTCACTCACTCACTCACTCACTCACTCACTCACTCACTCACTCACTCACTCACACACGACCCTAACAGTAGCAATTTTAAAGACTATGGGCCTCATTAGGAGTTTGGAGGCAGCCATGCCTTAATAAGGGCATGGCTGCCTCCAAACTCGGGTCAGTTTCTGGGTTCCCTGAATGGGGATATAACGGGCCATTCCAACCTTGGAGGACCCGGTATTTCCCCATTCAGGGAACCCAGACACGGACCATCCCCATTCCTATTCGAGCTCCCATAGGGCTGAATGGGAATGGGGAGGGAGCTAACAACGGGACTGTTAATAACGGGCCCGTTGTTAGCGCCCTGGTCCTCTCGCGGGACCCGCAAAGGACGTCTGGTCCGACCAGACATCTAGAGTGGGTCCTGCGAGGGAACCTCGTAATAGGGCGGTATGGGTTTAACGGCGACGGCACCTTTAACGGCGCTGTTAAACCCATACCGTCAGGTTCCTAATGAGGCCCTATATGTGTGTCTGTTTTTAGTGTATCATGAAGCATGTATGATGAGGAAATAGTCATGTAAGCTGGTCTCACTGAAACAACATGCAGATGAAACACCCGGCATTGAGTAATGCGTCTCGCGCAAACACACACACAAAAAAAAAAAATGCTTCCTGTCAGCAATCAGTAATATCTAGCTGCATTTATTCCTTTATGTTAAAGGCAGAAACAGATACCATGGCATTTCAGCTGCCATCTTTCCACATGGCTTTAGACACTTCCCATTTTTTTCATAATCGTGAGCAGATAAACCGCTGAATTAATTGAAAATACGTGGGCATGGAGCGCTGACACATATTATCACCTTCCTTTGGAAGCTGTTCAAATTGGTACATTGAAGAATTCAATGACAACATTGCGAGTGGATGCAATGCTTATCCTGTCTGTCAGCGGTGGGATCCTGCGACACGCTTTTTGCTCTAATTTTTAACTGGCGGTGCCAATCAAAACTCTGACAGGTTGACTAACATCATTACTCCCCGAGTGACTTCAACAGCTTGACACTACTTAGATGAAATGTACCTTCTTTTATCAGTATACTGCCAGGGCGGTTCTGATGAAGTCTGCAGTTCCACCTGTGAAGCAATGGATGCCGGGGATAGTGAAAGCCGCGCAGGCTCATCTAATCAATGGCGCGCAAGGATTGCAGGTGGTAATAGATCCTTTCTGTTTGCACTGTTTTAGCACCCATTGTGTAAACTGGTGCAAAGGTTGAATGCCAATAATTTTAACCATCAATTCCTACAAGGCCCATGCGTACTATAGAGTGCTAGAGTACTCAATGTACTCCTACAGTATATGTGCATATCTAGATCACACATTGGGCATGTGGGAATGTGCTGGGCTTGCCAGACCCTTCCAAGTCCTGTACCAAAGGTTCTTTGTGTTGTTGTTGGGAAACTGGCAAACGACACAGCAAAGATCCTCATGTTTACCAGAGCCCGATCTCACTACTTTTTGCCAACATATTGCTACCTTCCATATGGCAGCAGTATCAATGCAATCAATTCAATTAAATGACCATCTTTAGATGGTATGACCGATGGAGGGCAAAAGACTGCCATGTTATATGGGGGCATTTCTTAAAATCAAGGCTTGTATAAATAGTGAAGACTGGGGACCTCACAATCAGCGGCACTGCACCACCAATGTAGGATCCAGACGCCAATTGATGTAGGCCTGCAAGATGCAGAAGACTTTTCAGGTTGTGCTTTGCACAGCAATGCCACATACTTTCCTGTGTCTGAGTGACAGCTAACACATGTTAAGGTTCCTTGCATCAGTCCCTTAATATTCTTGATTTTTGATCTGATTGAAATTTCCAGATTTAGTCTGAGGCCACACACTCATGTCGGTCGTCCAATCGTCCACCCGGCTCACATAGCCTTTTCATTTATTCTGTGGTTATCAATGTCCCATTTTTCAATTATTTCACAAAGTCCCATCCGTTTACGTGGCATTGGTGACAGTACGAATAGGGCAGATTGGGCCGTTTTTTTTTTCTATTTCACGAAATCTGTCCATATATTCACATTTAATAACACACCTGTTTATTGGTCACTTATGAAAACAAATGTGTTTGCACCAATGCCAATCATTTGGAAGTTTCAACTCCTATACTTCTCTGGGATGCCATCTACTTCTCACAATCTCCTCTAACAATACTATCGATTTATTGAGCTATTTCAGCCCCACCTTATATTATTATATACCTTTTGTTGGTACTTGTTGTCAATGCCTCACCGGCACCAAGAGTATTTATTTATTTATTAAAAATTCTTATATCATCGCACCACACTCCCATGGGCCTCAGGGCGCGCAAACGTAAGACACAAAACAAACAGCCAGATCCAATAGCATTAGAAGCAAAGGAGGAGCGATACCAGGGGCGAGACTCTGAGTCAGACAACAACAGCTCCGGTAGAATCTGGCAATAGTACCTAGTCAGGCGTAAGATTGAACAGGAGCGCCTTTAAATCCTTTTTAAATGTAATTGTTGTATCGACAGCTCTGAGATCCAGCTTAAGCAGATTCCGCAGGTCAGGACCTTGCACACGAAAACTGCGTCCGCCTGCCTTTATGAGCTTGAATCTGGGTTGGACCAAGCTCATAAGGTATCGAGGCCTAAGTAGGCGAGATGACACCTGGAGTTGTAGCCAAGATCTAATGTACTGGGGTGTCGTGTTCATCCCGCACTTGTGTGTGAGAGTTAGAATTATGGAAGGTGCATTTTTGTTTCAGATTCTAAATATAGCCAAATGACGTGCAAAAATAGGCAAACACAGACTCAAGTAAAAATAGGGTTTATTCAACGTCCAAGCGTTTTACTGTGTTTCCTCTCTAGGAAGAGAAGAGGGCTCTGAATTTTAACTAAGGCTCCCAATTTCAACAAAAATGAAAACTGAACCCACTTGTCAACAAGAGTGTAAGACTCGGGTGTGAGGCTTTGGAATGAAATAATGTATGTGAGTATCGTGAATGCACAAAGCACACGCCAGCTAAAAGGGGGATTTAAATTTGGCACTGCATGACAGTTGGTATTATCGTTTTACACTACATTACAGAAATATGGACTGAGTTGCATAGAAGCATAAAGACTAACTATTACTAACCCCTAACCATTAACATAGCCCCATACTAATATTCAGGGTAGCTCATTCCATAACCTTTGGTGCAGATTGATATACTTAATGAAATGGCAAACACAGGCTGTGCAATGTGTTTGGAGAGCACAGATGGAAACGAACATGCAATGCTATGGCCATTAAGCTCAATCATGTACACATGAGCTCTAACACAGCACAGTATGTCCATATACTCCAGGTTCCCGGCATCATCCAGAGGATGGCCTTCAGAGTCTAAACAGTAGGACATTGCCCAATTCTACATGTTGAGTTCTGCATGGGCCATGTAATTTTGATTTAGCATGACATCATGAGTGCAAGAGTAGAGAGGTACAGTTAGTTTTCTTTTAGGCATATCAACAAAAGAGAACATGAAATGCGTGTGTGGTAGTTGCCATGCAAAGGTAAACGGTATTGCATTGAGACAAACAGCACATTGTATGTCGACGCAGTTTACATATTTTAATGACCAGTACTGTAGATGCCCAGGTCATCAACTTGTAAAGACATTGCGAGGTTATTAAAAATGCTCATATTCTATAATAATACAAGAATGACTGGCCTTCTTGAGGGTGCAAAAGGGAAGGATCCTTAAAATGTCTTAACCCCTTTGTACATCATATCCTGCATATACTAGATGCAATATTAAGATGTCCTAACGCCAGGATTCTGTTTCTCTATCTCCTGCAAAAGCAGAACGAAGACGATTAAAACCTTCATCTCTAAAGTTTATATTAAAATGTACCACCAACCACAAGAAAAATATCTTTCATTGCACTCAATCACAAAACACACCTATTTAATTCCTGTCTTTTTAAAATCACTTACCACAATAATACAACAAACTTTTAGGAGCATGAGGTCAGGGATGTTCATTTTTCATAAGAAATGGCTTACACTTAGACATTGTATATATATATATATATATATATATATAACAAAAACATTGTTAAAGGGATGTTATGGTTAAGTTGCACACGTTGTTACACGTTATGGTTACAGGTAAAACTGAGAAAAACAAAACGAAATTTGACAGTTATGGAAAGCTAACCAACCATAACTGGCTCCACCACCCTGCACTGCTAAAACAAACACCCATAAAATCAAAGATGACATCACAAATATCATTAATGACATCACTGATGAAATCACATATGTGGCCCTCTTATTTTTGAGCACTGAAATATCTAGGCCTGTTGTTTTTGTCACTGAGAGTCAGAATATAAAAATTCAAAAGGTGCTGTATAGTTAGACGTTAACCTTTTCATATGTTCTTAAAGTACTTTCCTTAGAGTTTGGTCTCAGCTGATAGTGAACATCCATGGGGCAATAGAAGGGCCTCAAACATTCAATTTGTATACATTAAAATAATCTTTAATGCTATTAACATGATGCTGTTTCATTCTTTCTTACTTTAGTTTCCCTGTATGTGCCTCTGATTTGTATGCATTGCGAGTCTTCATATGTATACTATGTACTAGCACAAGTGTGTACTAAGTTTTGAATTGTTAGCTAGCTATTACATCTTTAACAGTATACAATCACCCCTGACATCATTACCAACATTATAAACACAACCCCTTGTAGGGACTTTACAACAAAAATAATTTCAGATGCAATGTTATCTTTGTGATGTCATCTTTGATGTTATGGGTGTTAGTCTTAGCAGTGCAGGGTGGTGGCGCGAGTTATGATTGCTTAGCTTACCATAACTGTCGAATTTAGTTTTTTGTCTCGGTTTTACCTGCAACCATAACGTCCCTGTAACAACGTTTTTCCATAGAATTTAATCGGTTTTTGCTACTGCAACTTAACCATAACGTCCCTTTAACAATGTTTTTGTTAGTGAATTTCATAGGTTTTTAGTAGGGTACTGTAAGCAGAATGTTGCTTTAGCATAGGGTTTTCTGTAAAGTGGATAGGTATTTTGTACGGCAACAGAACCATTACATCCTGTTAACAACAGTTTGCTACTAATTCCTTGGCTGCCCTAATGATAAACGTGTGGAAAGGGAAAATTGTCTCGTGTATGTATCCATTTGCGCTACCCCTTACTTTTCCGAATAGTATTGGTGTATCGTACCAATTGATGTACATAGTAAATGTTGTGTAGTGTGGCAGTAGGCTCTCTTTTTGTGTTAACAGGGCATGATAAATCTGTGCCGCACAGTACTGGCCGAGATGAGTACAAATGAGCAATGTGGAAATTTCCTAGGGGCACTGCACCTGGCGGGTGTATGTACAATCACACTGCAAGTATCTGTAAGACTCTATTAGTGGCCGCATGGCCGCATCTTCGAATGCACTTAGTTTTGGAAGTGCACATGTTTCCGTTCCACACCTAGACCCATGCAGAGGTCATCCACTGTATGCTGGTAATACCGCCCCCTGTCGCCAGCCTCACAGAATCATGCTGTAGGCTTCCGCATTTAAAGTACTGGTGCTGACTTCGTGGGTGGCTCTGCAAACGTACAATGTGTGGCTACAGTACTCCTAACTGTATAACGCTCACTGTTAAACAAGGAACAGCAACCTCCATTGTCACGAGGCTGTATTAAATGTTGCATTACTTTCATTTATCTGTTGCTTGCCTTTATATAACCCGTGATGCAAATACATTATGTCTGCACTCAGCGGTGTGACGGAAAGTATTAACAGGTCACCTTCCGGTCGTACATTTGAAGACAGCATATATCGGTAGGTGGGACAGTTTGTACTTAGTCTACAAAATGGCGAAGCTGCTGCACCTTCCTCAAACATATACCAGTGCATGTAAAGGCAAGCAAGGAAACAGCAAAATATGCAGAGTCAAACAACCTTAGCGCCAGTTAGAAAAGCGCTGTAGCTGCATTGGTCGCATGGAATAAATGGCTTCCTACCACATGTAATGAAGCTGTGTTTCCCGTCCTTGTAAACATTCTTGTATTCCGCAATGTATGTATATCTGTGAATGCTACCCCTAACACTAATGGCGCAGCTTAAAGTGTTTCTACTGCATGTGACGACAACTGAAAACAAAGCACAACCTTTGCAAACCATATGCCGCGCTACAGACCCTTAACCGGCAAAGGGCATTGTACTGCAACGCGCTACTCTACAGAGGGAGAGTACTTGGAAGGGTGTAGGAACGGACCTTGCAGGAGCATTACAATGACTGGCGCCTATGTAGGTGAGGACCACCACATAATTCCGTCTTCCAAAATGTCCCCTATAGTATACAGACAGGTGCTGCCCCTTCTTTACTGGACCTTTCCTGTCGTTCCTTCTGTGGCGTGTGTTAGAACACCATAATGAATGAAAATGAACTGTGAAAGGGAAAAAGGTTAATAAAGAAAGCACCTTTCACAAATCAACAACAGAATTGCTAATGCATGCATGAAGGGCGGGAGGCGTGGCAGTGTGGTAAACACTGTAGTTCAATCGGTTACAAAGGGGGTCGCTGCACAAAGAGGTTTTATTATGTGTTCCAGAGAGTTTTCTAGAGAGCCACAGTGCAACACTAAGTACAAAATAATGTCACTACTTTCAAGAAGGGCACCAAGCAAATTTAGATGTGGTGTGCAAAAATCCAGATGGCTGGCATAGTAAGAAAAACGTTATAGCTGGGGAAAAGCATTTGTGCTATGAAACGTCATAGTCCCGTGGGCGAAGGATGCCATTGGCACATGTCGAACAAAGCCACAAATACTATTCTTTGCAATGTACCACACTGTCTGCATTCATGGACGAAATAGAAAATGACGCTGCCACATCGGTGGCTGCATAATGCGATACAAACGTATGCAATAGATCTGAAACAAACGCATTACCTGGGCAAGTGCCTCTTTCATCCCAAACGGCACTTAAGGTTGTGTAACATGCCGCACCATTTTCCCTGCACAGTGAACAGCAATAATATCGGCATGATTGCTTGTCACCAAAGTGTCACACAGAGAAACCAAAATCTGGCACTTCCTTGTATCTACTCCATAGCAATACACATACACATGATAGATTGCAAAATGAGTAGCCAATGCACAGTGTTTTCCATTCACTTTCAATCAATGTACGTCGGAATCCCCTAAAATCCGCACTCTGTGCCTATTGAAAAACACAGCCATAACAGCACTCTCTGCATTTCTGTCAACAAATACACTGTGTACCACAGTATGTCCGCACCCACCACACCCACAAACTTTATTAGCCAATCCCGTAGCCTCTGCAGGCCCATTTCTATGGCCATCATCTGCAAAAGGGGCATATGTAACACGTGCCACCCTGCAACTACTGTGATATTCGCGGACGTTGTTAGGTGTGGTGGCTCTTAAAAGAACCTATTGTTTATTTTTTGTAAAGGTGCTTCCGTAGAAACACTTTTTTTGCGGTCTTCATACATAAATGTGAGTTTTCAATGTCAGCTCACATTCTTATAATAGGGTCTTCACCACAGTGTGTAGATTGTGAAACAACATGTCTGTGCCACTGTGCGACAAAGACATGCCATTTGCCTTGAAAAGGTGTACGTATCGCGAACCAATGTTCTCATTTTGACAAGAGAACATCCCAGCAGCACTCAAGAAGTCACAAATGGATCTGTTGATGAGACCCCTTCCAACCTCTGGCTGGTGATTTAGTCATGTTGTTACTTGTTGACCCAAAGGGAGTGTCATGCCATGCACTTCTAGTTTGTGGAGCTAATATGCACTATGGTATGCATTCCATTTTTAAACATTGTATTGTTGAATTGGCTATAGCTTGCAAGCTTTGGCATCAAGTACATGCATTTTGCATTTTGTTGAATTAATTGCTCCATGACATCGCAGGGAGATGTTTTGTCTATACAGCTCATGGATTTACCATCGTTTTTACGATGGATTGTGTATCTTTAGTGGGAAGACCAGTTCTAATGCTTTTTAAAATGCTAGCATGTGTTATATCTTCAGACTGATGCATGTATTGAGTTAGTTCTCTCTAGCAAAAATGCTGCCAGTGATTTATTTTGCCAATACTGCCAAGTGTTTTACAGCATTGCTTGTGTGCTAATGTTTTGACAATGGGTTGACCTTTTACTGGTGTTAACTGTAGGAGGTCTTCGAAAACAATAAAGTGTTTTCCTCCAACATGTCTTCATGGTCGGTTTTTAGGACTCCTTACATTCTGAGATGAATTAAAGCCAGCATTAGGTTGGAAAGCATGCTTACATCATCAACCAGAAGGACTTTCATTTGTTTCAGAATTCTGCATACATCAGTAGCAGCTTCGGTGGATAATTTGTACTATTCTAATTTGTTTTGGTGTTCTACTGGGAAAAGTAGTCAGTGAAAAGTTACACCTCCTGTGTTGTAGGCAACTCGGCCTTTGGGGGTTGTTACAACCGCTGAAAGGGTGTTGATTGTTAAGTCTTGTAGAAATGTGCTGATGATTTTAGATAAGAAGGTTTTTTTTCCAGAACCAGCTTCACCACTTACATACAAGCGCATAGATTGATCTTTTTTTTTTAGCGCTCCATGTTTTAGTTTCATGTTTAAGTACATGTTCAGTTTCTTCTGTTTCTTCTAGGTAAATGGAGAGATGTTCATCATTTTGCTGTGATTTTAGCACTAACAAGTCTTCTTCAGATTGTTTAGACTGATACATGGTGTTTTCTACCTCTGTCATATGTATGTATGTATGTATTTAGTTTTTATATAGCGCCGATAGCCCGCAGGCATCAGGGCGCTTGTACATAGAACACCGATACTGCGAGACCGAAGACAGACAACACGTATGGGACGGACAAACGGTACAGCTAGCTAAAGGGCGACGCGATCTCTAACTAAGGACCTGTGCCCACGGGTTCTTATCTAAAGAGGTATGTTTTCAGCCTCTTCCTAAAAACTGGGTGACTGACTTCGGACCTAAGTGATTCAGGGACGCTGTTCCACAGTTTGGGAGCCAGCACAAGAAAGGATCTGCCCAGCCCTGTTTTTAGCTTAAACTTGGGCACGAGCAGAAGACATTTGCCACCCGAGCGAAGGTTTTTGGTGGGGTTGTAGGGCCTTAAGTGTGTTTTCAAATAGGGAGGCGCTGAGCCATACAGGCATTTGTGAACCAAGCAGAGGGCTTTGAACTTAATGCGCTCCTCTACCCTGAGCCAATGCAGCGCTAGCCTCTCTTCAGTAACATGGTCTTTCCTTTTCAGGTTTTTTACTATTCTGACCGCGTTGTTCTGGATCACCTGACAACTGGATAGATCCTTGGAAGCGGCCCCCAACAACAGGGCATTCCCATAGTCGAGCCGTGAGAGAATGATGGCTCTGGCTATCGTTGCCCTGTTTGCTTCATTAAGCAATGGTTTGATTGCTTTCATGAGCCTAAGATAATAAGCTGAATTTTTTTGAAGGAAGTTGGTTTGGGCGTGAGAGTCGACAACTGAATCGACCATCATGCCTAGGGTCTTTACCTTGGGGACCACTTGGATAGTGGCATTTTTAATTTGAAAAGAGCTGTACTCTGCTCCCAGTTTTTCCAACCGACGACTGGAGCCAAACAACATCAATTCTGTTTTGGAGTCGTTCAGGCACATCCAGTTTGCCTGCATCCAGTCGTCAATTAGCTTATAAACCTTGGTGAGCGTTTCACTATCTGTGGCGTGGTTCCTACCCCCCAACTCCAATATGAGTTGGGTGTCATCTGCGTAGTTAGTAAATGACACTCCGGCATTCACCAGAAGGGTGCACAGAGTGCGCATGTAAATGTTAAAGAGCATTGGGGATAGGCTAGCACCCTGGGGCACTCCGAATAGGATGTCGCAAGAGTCGGAGAAACTATTACCCCAGTGAACTCTCGCTTGGCGGTTAGAAAGAAAGGATAAGAGCCAGTCAATAGCTCCCTCCGAGCAGCCAACGCTCTCCCTAAGCGCCTTGATAAGAAGACTGTGATCCACTAGATTGAATGCTGCACTGAGGTCTAAAAGCATCAGCATCCCCAGTTTGTTGTCGTCTAACATCGTCAACATCTGATTCTGCAAATCTAGCATAGCTGTTTCGGTGCTGTGAGATGCTCTAAAGCCGGATTGTTGTTGGTGCAGAATCTCCTGTTCTTCAACGTAGTGTTGGAGCTGTTGTGTGGCTACCTTGTCCAACAGTTTGAGAACAAAATTCGAATTGGTAATGGGGCGAAGATTTGCGGGATCCTTGGGATCTAGTCCCGCTTTTTTGACGAGAGGAGTGATGGTAACTCTCTTCAGATCTTTAGGCACCATACCCTCCTGAAAAGACGCGTTCACTATTCTCCGGAGGATGGGAGCAAATAAATCCTTGTGTTGAAGAATAATGCTGGGGGGCAGGACATTTTCTGCACAGGTCGTAGGTTTCATGTTGTTCAATACCTCTAGCATATCTGCTTCTGAGATGGGGTCGAATTTAAAGAGTTGTTCCCTGACCGGTGCATTCCCTTCAGTGGGGCGGATCTCCTGGTTAGGGGCGGATCTGGCCTTAATAATGTTTTGCCTCGCCTTTTCTGTTTTGGCTTGGAGTGCACTAAGCACCATGTTGCAGTCCTCCTTGGATGGGGTGAATGGGGGAGTAAGAGATACAGGTTTTTCTATGCTTTTCAAAATGTTGAAGAGTTTGCTTGTGTTGTTATCGGCATGCTCAATTTCGGTATTAAAGAAATTAGCCTTAACTGTCTTGATTTTCTCTTTATATTCCCTATCCTTCCTTTTCCAGCTTGCTTTATTATCCACCGATTTATCTGAGATCCATTTTCTTTCCAGGATCCGTTTTTCCTTCTTCAGTAGAAGAAGCTCAGGTGTGTACCATTTTTGGTTGTTGCTGTTCCCCCTGGTTAGTTTGGTGGTGAGTGGCGCCTCAGTTTCTACTAACTCGACTAAGTGTTTGTTGTATTTATCTAATAATTCGGTGCAAGCGTCCTGATCCTGAAAAGAGCGCCAAATTTTTTCCAAGCAAGGCTTGAGCTGAAGTTCGTTTAAGTTTTTGAAGTTTCTGATTTCTGCCTTAATATGAGGATTTTGCTTGTGTGTATAGCATGGCAACTTTAGATTGGCTAATATCAAGTGATGATCACTCCATATGCAGGGAGTGGTGCTGCAGTTTTGTAAGAGGATGTTGTGACCACACAGCCAGTCCAGCTGGTTTCCCTGGGGGGTGGTGGGATCTTTATTAAGGACTTTGAAGTCGAGATTATTCAAAGCTTTCTCCAGTGCTATGGCCCCTTTGTCTCTCTTATTACCACGCCAGAGGTTCCAGTCTCCCATGACGACCGTGGACGCGTTAACCGATCTCAAGGTGTTTAGGTGGGAACAAAGTTCCGATGAAAAATCTGAGACTAATGATGGTGGTCTATAGATAGCTATTAGGTTGAGACAATTGTTGGGGGAGAAGATCAGTTTGAGGTGTAATGCTTCGCACCCGCTAAAGCCTATAGAAACCTTGAAGAGTTTGAGACTGTTCTTGGCAATAATTGCTACTCCACCTCCCCTACCCCGTACTCTATTGTCGTAGTAAATAGTGTAATCTGCTGGAACGGCCTGCTCACATGTGGGCCCTACAGGGTCTTTGAGCCAGGTTTCTGTTATGCAGAGTATGTCGAAATTATGGCAGGATATCATGTCTTTAATGTTGATGGCATGTTTGGTTAGGGAGCGTGTATTAAGCAGACCAATATTCAGGCACGTCCATTTCTCCGTACCATCCCTAAGGGTGTCTGCGGACGTGTTCCCCTCCCTTTCATGGCTGTTGGCCTCTTCCCCCTCCGCCCGGCTCCCATGTGTGACTACAGCTGGTACATGCATGTCTCAAGCCCCCACTTACCGAGGTACTAGGGCACCAGGTGAGTTCGGAGAGCCCGTGGGTCCGCTGGGAGAGATAGAGGTCCCAACGTGAGGTTGCGCCGAGCGCCCGCATGTCCGGCGACGGACCGGCACAGACCGGCTTGCCCCCTTCGCGCCGGCGCGTTCGCGCCGGGTTTAAACTAATAAGGCAGCCTAAAACTACCAGGCTGCTGGGATGTGTAGTTCCACAACCCAGGTAGCACTGGTAGGGAACAATCAAAATGCAGTCAAACTGTGCAGATTTAAACAGTACTGACCAGCAAACACACTGTTAATAAAATGTAATTGTAATATCTTTAATTTAAATTTAATATCATATTTCTGCTTCATTTAGAATGAGTGGTTCTCCGAGTGATTCTTGGCTTCTGGTAAGAGAAGGTTGACTGGCTTCAGGAGATTTGTATGTAGTAGAGCTTCAATTTCTTCCTCTTGTTGGCGTTCATTGTCCAAAATTTGTTTGTATTGTTTAAAAGGGCATTTGTTATACTGCTTTCATTTACATTGAATTCAGCTTCAAATGAGTTATGATCAACTAATAATTCATCTTCTTTTATCCAAGCTTTGAAAAGTTGCAATAGGACCATGTATTAAAGTTCTCTATGTTGTGGATCTTTATACAATAACTTTACATTGTTAATTAGGTTGGGATTCGTTAGTTGAAACTGCATTGCTAGTTGTCTCATCTGGCATTACATGTTATTTGTAGGACTTTTGGGATATGTCATACAGGCACATGTTTTCCAAAGCAGTACTTCTGTTTGGATAGTAAGTGTCAGTTAAATTGTTTTATAAACATGTCTTGGCTGTTGGTATCATGTGTGGCTATTGTTTCTATCTCTTGGTAGGATTATAGTACCTTTTCTTGTGATGAAGCTGGACCAAGGTTTAGCCAGATAATGTTTTCAGATTTCCCACATAAGGGTGTACCTGTTAAATGGTCTGCAGCTTTGTAGCACCCACATTCTCTATATGACAGCATTTTTATACCAAAGCTGAGATAGACTGTTACATAGCTTGCAACTGCAGTGGAATGGTCTGCAATGTATTGTACGTCTATATCACATTGTAATCATTGAGGTACTTGGATGGCTCGTCTCTTTTAATGTTGTATGTGTTTTTAGGGGATTTCCCTTTTACACTGTGTCTAACAGAAGACATCAAGCTGTTTACTTGTCCTTTCGTGGAAACTGGTCTACTGGAGAAAAAACAACATTTGTTATAGTATTTACCTTTGGTCTTATATTGACGTCGGCAGTGATTTGCCACACTTATGTTTTTGGCAGCATAAGATTTGTGCACATAGGTCACTATGCGTGGTTTCTGAAGGGATGTCACAGGTAATGTATTTTTGAATACATTGTAAAACAGTGGAATCATAGTCATTGCTAAATTTGGGAGCATCTTTTATACACAAAAGCATGTGGATGTGTGGTGCTCCTATGGATAGATATTCTCCAAAAGAACTGCTCTTCATCTCAGAATGGAGGGGAATTTTTTATTGCAGATGAAGTTCAGCATGGCAATGAAGCAATGATTAATGTATGTTGAAACGTTAACAGGGTCAAGAGAACAGAGTTCTCCTTGTGTTTTTATGTCTATTCCCTCTTTATTTTGGTTTGCAGTGCATAAGAAGTCATGCAAGTCATGTCATGCATATTCCGCACAAATTAAAGTAACAAACCATATGGGTGGGCCTGGGTTCCATAGCATACAGCGTACATCAGTGTGACATCAGAACCAGTATTCATTTGTACCAAACATGTTTGCCAAGAGATTTGTGATACTTGACTGCAAAACCACATCTTTGTCTTTTAAGTTTTGAAGCAGTTGGGTAGCTGACATGTTTAGGGAATGAGGGCCTGTTTTTAATGTGTGTGCAACTCCATAACATAGAGTTGCTACTTTACTTTCGAATAGGAGGTGGAACACGTATTCTACATTTTCTCTGAATCTTGGGTCTTCACAATACATTTGTAAACAATGATATTCTGATTCAATAATTTGTGTGGCTCTTTCATCATATCTTCCTCCTTTTCCTGTAGGAAAGAGTAGAGGAAAATAATGTGCTTCCACACTTTTCTCCCAAATGCTCTTCGGAGACCCTTTTCTTGACACATTTGAAATGTTTCTAAAGCATCTTCTATGGTGTCTTTGGAATGTAGTGTGTGAAATGTATACTGGTCTAAAATGCTGGCTGCAGTAGCAGCATCCACACATTCAAATGGGCCAGTTTATGGCGAATCTTCAATTAGTTGAGTGGTTTCTCCTATGTCTTCCTCTTTGTTTATATCTCTGTAGTACTCATTGTTTGGTTTAAGATGTTGTAGAGTGTGTCTAACTTTGTTTAAGTCAACTAGTTGCTGTCAAATGTTGTTCCCTTTTGTTGGTATACCATTAACTAGCACAATCAAAGATTGTTCTATTTGCCATCTTACGAGTTTCTATATTTACTTTAAAATCTAATGACAAATATACTACTTTGCCACAATGCCTTTTAGTAATCGGATGGCAGCAATTTGGCAGTTTTGGGTTGAAGGCGTACTATAGCTTGAAATGGGTGCACTGTTTGGGTTATGATGCTCTCATACAAATTAAGTTGTTGTAGAGGTTTTGGAAGTGGGAAGATGTATATGTTATTAGTGATAGCCTGAGATGGCATTTGGCTATTGTCAAGCTTTGTGTTTGCAGTATGTGCAAACTAATGAGGGGTCGGTTATTTTGTATTTATTTTCTGCTGTTAGATATAAGCTAATTGGAAACATTGGGATTCCTCATTGTCCTCTATTTTATAGGTCATATCTATTATTGTTTTACTAATGTTTTATAAAAGGTTCAGCAACAACAGGTACATATTTTGTCTGGTATTTCAGCAGATGTGTTTTGAAACTTTGTTAATTCTTTTTTGTATGTGTTTGTAAGGAGGTTGGTGTTTGTGAGGTGTTCGCTAATCTTTTCTAAAGTTACTGAATACAAAGTCAACTTCAGTTCCAAAGTATTTACTTTGGATGTTTTCTGTTTCTTTAAGGAGTTCTTTGGATGTTCCATATAAGAGAATGTTATTTAATTTTTGCAGTTCTAGAGTAGGACCTTTGCATATTATAAACTATGGACAAGGTTTTGTATTGCAGAATGGTGTGTTGCTAACATTTTGATATGATGGAAGCTGCTTTTACAAGCAGTTCTTGAAATGCAGGCTAATGCATGTCGGTGTAGTCCAGTGTGGATGCATACTGGGCATGAGTCCAATGGTTTGTAAAGTTTTGATTCTACTTTTGTCTTTTAGTTTTACAAAGTCATTGAGGAATTGTAGTAAAGACTTAAATGATTGCTCGTGTATGTTACACATTGAGCTCCAGGTCCATTTGTACACTGGATGGCTTGTTTGGACAAAAGAAACATTTGATTGAAAGTTTGTTGGATGAGTTTTTTGTATTAGGGTTTCTTTTGTCATATTGGTGTTGCCTACCATTTCATAGCCTTGCCCATTAGTGTCTATGGCAATTAGGTTTATTTTTTCTTGATTATAAGCATCTTCATTGAAATATGATTCTGTGCTGCTTGTGTGGAACAATTCAACTTCACAGATGTTTGAAAACATATCTACATTGACATTGTGCATGGTTAGAAGTAATTTTTGTAATTTATTGAATAATTTAGTTTGTGGTTTTATCTGTTTAAAATTAATATAAACAACTTTTTCTTTAGTAGAAATACAATGCCAATCAAAGCTTAGATGATTAGTTTTCTTTGGTAGTTTTTAAGCATAGAACGTGACTTTTTAGATTTTTTAATGAGATTGTTAAGAACTCTACGGTGGAACATTTTTTGTAAAATCAATTTTCTGGAATGTTTTACAGTGGCTACGCTAACATTGTTAGATATACGGTTAGGTTCATTTTTAGGTCTACTTTAATTTATACATCTTTTTTTACTTGCATTTTTTGAAAAAGGGGCCATACTTTATTAGTGTGAAGTACTCATACAGTCACCCTATTGTGATTAGCCAGATCCCTCAGACTGGGTAATAGAAGTTAGACCCGGGCCTGTCCTGGTCGGGGTCCCTTCCTCACTCGGAAATGAGGGAGATCTTCCTTTAGATACACCCCTTTGCTGTTTTGAAATGAACAGGACAAACGGACAAATCATATGAAAGAGCAGGAGAACCACACCGCTGTAACCCAGGCTGAAGGAAAATGATGGACGATTTGAATTGGATGCACAACACAGCACAAATATGATCACAATAGTGGAACAATTAGCATACATGAGATTTGCTCCAATATGGCTGAAACCCTGGAAAAGTGATTCTTCTCCCATGGGATAATGCTTGATGAGGCTTTCTAAACTTGTTCCACCATATAAAAGGAAAGGAGAGAACAGAAGAGAAATAAACAGTCACTAACTTTATAAGGCACTAGCCTGTCTGTGCCTGTCCGGGCTGTTCCATGGCAGTAGGGCGCCTGCTGTGCTCATCTGATTTCACAGTGCCTTGTGCCGTATGAACTGCAACATGCCGCCGACCACATGGTAAGCCAATCTAACTCTCTTGTTTCCCTGGCTATTGCTCAGGTTTCCAAAACTACTTGGCACTGATAGCCGCTTTTCATAAACAAACCTTCACTTACTGTGCATTACGCCAACAACCTCTGTGCCACCCCTATACGGCGCTCGGTCTCACAGCTGTGTACACTCTGCCAAATGTTACATACTAATGCTTCATATTGCTCTAATTTATGCTGACCAGTAACGCTATTCTGTTTCGCCTATTATTGTAACATATCTTTCGCTGCAAAATATGCTAAAATTGCCATGCTATAGCATCCCTTGCATAGTTAATTGCTTTTTGGATAGCACCGATCTTAGCCAGCCTCATCACGCCATTCTATGCACTGTTTTTATGATCTTTATGTAATATGCATAGTCTAACGTACAAACGAACCATGATAGCCATAGGTGCAGTTGTGACTCAGCCATGCCGCCTCCATCGTCCATTACGGCTTCTCACGCACTCACATTCTGCTTTCTTGCTCCTTTAGTACGCCCCATGTCTACCACGTAGATCGTTCTTGCACCTACCGAAATAGGCACTACGGTTATACCTTGATCATTATGTCTGAAATGCATTGATCTGTACTACAGTTAAATTACCCTGATGTTATTAAGTGCCTTGTTTTCACTCTTGCATTGCTAATAATTTGTACCATGCCACACCTTGGCCCATTTACTGCCTGTGCGAGGGTCTCCCAGATTATTGACTGACCTATATACTGTATTATGCCATCAGGCTATTTGCTGCCCATATGTGGCACTGCCACCCTACCTGGGACTGTTTTTGAAATCACGCTAACTGTGCTACTATCAGCCGATTGTTATGTTTTTATCCTGCACTGCCCTACATCTAGCTTATATTGAATAATAGTATGTTGCATTGCTTCTCAATAACTGTTCCATGAGTCTAATGTTTCAAACTGACCAATATTGTAGCCCTAAGCCACGCCAATATCTTCCAAACTACCCATAGCTCATTATATTGCAGCTAAAGTACTCTGAATTTATACACACTTGCCTATGGGAGTATAGCAATGATCACCTTAACTGTATTTATATGCAATAGCCTGTCCAATTGCTTTTGATATGTATAGTTCCATATCTTTTACACCACAACTCTAATATCCCAGCTTTTACCATTTCCTTAGCCTACTTCAATACTAACCACGACCTACGGCAATCCTAACGATCTACATAGATCCACATCCTTCACCATGACGACAGTGTGACCAGTGATTTGTCCGATCACCAGTAATATAATGGTGGTTCACATGTGGTTTACATATGTTAGTATATAACTTAGCATGTATGCTATTAACCCTCGCTCAACTAATCCTTGGTCCCTAACAATAGCTAGCCTCCTCTACGCCTTAAAGATCGACCACGCTCAGCCTCAGCTCATACTCTCAAAGTTAAACATGATTCCAGCCTTGCCTACTGAAATCAAATCTACCAAATTTCTCTCGTCATTGAATAATAGTTCACCCGACACACATGTTAAACCAACCTTTTTTCTTCCGGACTTAAAATTAAGTTCCTGGAGCCACAATACTAACCTAACCAGGCCTACCAACTTAATAGACATTCCTACCCCCAGCCAATGGATTAAGTTATATGCATCTAAACCTACAGCAAACCAGCCCTGTTGCAGTGATCTCAGAAATGAAAGATTAAGCTCTAGACTTTCTTGACATTCATTTCTACCTAATATACCTCAGGAGAAACTGTGTACACCACTCTGCCTTAACAGATCAACACCCAATACTATCTTGTCATCATGACTACTTTAATCAACACTGATCACCTCGCCCACCAAAAAATCTAATAAGAATCTAGTGAAGAACCCCAAAACATCATTCCAGTCCACTAACCCCTCTATCAAAGGCGCCCTAATAAATGTGAGCTCTATCATCGCGCATGTCACAGATATAGCTGATATTATCAATAAGGGAGAACTTGACTTCCTTGCTATCTCTGAGACCCAGCTCCATGCCACAGCAGGACCATCTCTCCTGATGGTCATCCCTGACTCCTACACTATTGTAAGGGCGGATAGAGAAATGGCTAAAGGTGGCGGTGTCGCCTTTATCGATAAGTCAAGTTTAGCGCTCAAAGTAACCACCGTCCCCACAGTCAAGTCATACAAACTTCTCACAGTTAAATTGGCCACTTCTAGGTCTAGCAACATTACCATCCACTTAATTTACAGACCTCCTGGCCCAATTGGGTCCTTTGAGGAAGACCTCATCACTATACTTTCTGAAAACACCAAACCCACTTCACAAATATTAGTGATAGGCCATTTTAATTTGAGCTACCAGGACCCTAATGATCATTCAGCCGAGGCATTTGCTGACTCGTTAACTGTATTAGACTTCCCGCAAAGGGTCATCCAACCCACCCATGAGAAAGGGAGAACACTAGACTGGGTTGCCTACCTCAATTGTGAAACCTTAATCACAGCCATCGAACCCCAGATATGGACAGACCACTTTCTAATTTCCTTTACTATCTGTGCCAATTGACTTGCCAACAAACCTAAGATAATGGCCACACCTCTCCTTACGAGAAACAAACGAAACATCACGACCAACAAGTTGATACCCACCTTAAATGCTTTCTAATCTCAAGACCCAGCGGAACTAGTCAACCTATATAACACTACAATGACTCAAGCTTTAGATTCTATTGCCCCATTTAAATTATGAAAACGTAATCTTAAAGCACACCTCAACACTAGGTTCACCAAACAGCTGAAAGCACTAAGGTCGGAAAAAAGAAAAATGGAGCCAAATGGAAAAACCTTCCATAAAAAGAAAATAATGACATTGTGATTGAAATCTCCTTGAACTATAAGGCTGAGACTATCCGAACCAAACGAGAAACCTATACTGAAAGGATTCTTAATGCCACTTCCAGAACAAAATAACTTTTTGTAATCTTGAGGGAGATGAAATCACCCATACCGCTTGATGATTCCTGCCCAAAAAACAAAGAATGGTGCACGGATATCCAAAATGCTCTATCCAACAAAATGATCACTCTCCAAAACAAAATAACAGCCAAAAGTCTTATCCTCTCTAATTCAGAGACTTCTCAGAGACCCCAAAGAAACCTTCACTTAGCACACTTCAGGAATTCAAATTCACCCAAGTTACTTCTTCAGAGGTCGAAAAGATCATAACTTCTCTCAAACCATGAAGATGCCATGGTGACTTGTGCCCGGCCCAAATAATTAAGGAAGCTGATAGAGACGTTGCCCCATTTGTTGCCAAACTAATAAACACTTCATTTAGGACTTTTACAGTCCCCACAAACCTTAAGAATGCATGGGTTCTGCCCCTACTCAAGAAAGTGACATTAGACCCAACTATCCCAACTGATTACAGGCCGATAACGACAGTCCCTTTTCTACTTAAAATAATTGATAAAGCTGCAGACCTTCAGACCACTCCATGGGACTGAAACTGCTCTGATCGATTTGAAATTTCAAATAGACTAATTGAAAGATAACAGACAATGTGCATTACTTCTCCTATTGGACCTCTCTGCCGATTTTGATTTGATGGACCACAATATCCTATGTGATCTCCTTTCATCAGCAGCCAACTTCTCTCAAGAGGCCTTAGACTGGATCAGATCCTTTCTTAGCAACAGATCGATGAGAGTCGTCTCTCCCTCCACTATCACATGCGCAGTGCTGCAAGGCTCCTGCATCTCTCCAACTATGTACAATGTATTTACAAAGCCTCTCTTTGACTAACGGGATCAACTGGGTGTCATCTACACAAATTACCCAGTTGACACATAGACACTCATTCCTCTTTTGGGTAACTATGACTCAGACCTTGCCATACTAAACAAAATCTATCTTATCATCCAGGCATGGATGGCAGTCCACAGCCTCTGCCTGAATGATGATAAGACTGACATTCTGATCCTAGCTACCTCCACAAACCATAACTAACTCGATGCCCAATACGCTTCTTTCAACATTGACGGCAACACCATCAATGTCTCCACGGAGACCAACACACTTGGCTTTTACCTTGGCTCTACCTTGAACTTGTGCAAACAAGTCAACATGATGGCCTCTGCAACCTCTTACACATGCAAGCTAATACATGTATGCGAACCATACCTTTCGACAAATAGCTGCATCACACTAGCAAGAACTTTAATATTGTCTAAACTTGATTACTGCAACGCTTTGTATGCAGGATCAAACAAACAAATTGCAAACAAACTCCAAATATTACAAAATAATGCTCTCAGAACAACTTTGAGTATCCCAAAGCGAGATCATTTCTCAGAAACTAGAAGAAATCACAAATGGCTCTCCATCAAGGACAGGATTCATTTTAAAATTTCCATTACTCACAAATGCCTCAACAATGAGGCTCCACAGTACTTACGAGAGAAAATCACTAAACAAAACAAATCACAACCTACTAGATCCACCAACTTCTTTTGCATTAAAATTCCACAATTCAAGATGAAAACTGTTGGTGGCATTAGCTTCCCGGTGCAGGCTGCCCAATCATGGAATGCCCTCCCCCTTCATCTGCATACTGATCAGACCTTCCAAAGCTTCAGGACTAACACTAAAAACGTCTAGTCATGAATGACTCTACACCTCGGAGTGATCAGAGTACACTGAGGACATAATTGTTTTTTCCTAACAATGCACTTGTGCCATACAGAATTACATATCACTGTACTTGCCTGACTTTTTGTACATTATCTGTAAATACTCTTCTTCTAACTTGCTTACCTACCTATGTTTTAACCTGCACTTGTTATGATTATATGTATGTATCCATTTTATTTTGTATCAAAGCTGTCTTGTAATGCACCCAGATACCTCAGGTTGTGGTGCGCTTTATAAATTAATAAAACAAACAAATAACTGTTTCCCGTGAAAATAATAACTAATAAGCCACAGTTTACAGGGGCTTACCAAGTTCGTGTAGAGAGTGACCAATCCAGAAGGAAATCCAACTAACAAACGTGAGGGAAGGAAAGGTTAGTATGGGCAATACCCTGAACGGAACGAGGGACGCACTAGTTCCGGGTTGGTACACTGGTGAGTGACTGCAAGGCATCCTGTTAACGTGCACAGAATCGATGCAAAGGAATCCGGGTGGACCTGCTTGGTTGAGATTAGTTGCATATGGAAATTGGCAAGATGGAGCTCGAAGGTTAGGAGAGTTTAGCAGTAAATTACCCTTAGAAGGAACAGTTGTTTTTTCACGCACCAAAGTCCTGAAGTCTCGGCAGGTATAAGGAAGTCAAGGAAACGGTGGTCGAATATCTTGAATCACACATACGAATACCAGTACTTGAGTTTAATCAGAAGCACCATTTTTGAAAAGGAGGAGGCTTTATACAATTCATTGCCCACGACCGGCGGCATCAAGACACATGATATGATAACATGACCATAACACACGCAGCGCTCTTTAGAACGCAACGTGATCAGAAGGACGTTTACACCGAGCATTTCCATGGTAATAACCAACGCTGATAGAAAGGCCGATGCAGCATAACCATGTGGATGTAAAACCTGATTTTTCTTCCTGTGTCATGGATGTAAGTTGAGAGTTGGCTCATGGCCCTTCATGGCCGTAACAATTAGTGTTGACTGGTTTACTTTCGTTGAGTGAAGTTACTAGTTGTTCTGTTTGAATGTTTTCTATAAATTGTTTTAGAGGCGGATGACTAAATGGCTTGTTCTTGTTTCTATCTGTTCTATATTTTCTTTTTTTTCTACAGATTTGTTTTTTAGTAGGCCTTCTGTTGTGTCTGTTGGAAAAAAAATAAAGTGTGTGTTTCAAATTTGTGTAATGTTTATTCATGAATTATTGTATAAAAATTATGTGTGTGTCGGTGTCATTGTAGAGATGAAAAGAGTGCTGTGTGATTGTCTAGTGGGAAATAGGTGTGGTTGGAAGGTTGGAAGAGCAAGAGGTTTAATAGGCGTCATCTGCTTGAGTAAGTATTAGATTGAAATCAGGGGTGTTGTATAAAAAAAGTATATTCATGTGATGGGGAATTATTATATTTTTTCATTTATAATGCGCTTAATACCAGAGATCAGTTTCTAAATACGGGATTGGGATTCAAACCTGTGTTTCGCTGTGTTGTCTTGCTTTCAAGACAAATGCATTGCCCCTGAGCTATCCACCCTCACCCTTGAATGGACAATACACTATTGATAGTAGAATGTGTTGGCCAGTACTGGTGTTAGTGAGTAAGGGAGTGGTGGTGTGATTGAATAAGAAGAAGTATTATGATGTGTTAAGGAAACAGCAGTTGCTGTAATGGTGTGATTTTGTGTAAAGGTATGAGTGTTCGGAGGATGTAATTAAAAGGGGGTGAAGAAGATTGTGTATGAGTGGTAATGTGTGTTAGTAATTTGGAATGGAATGAGTGTGAAAGAGTTTGGGTTGGAATTGAGGACTTGAGGTGGAAGAATAAAGACATGAAATTGTGGTATGTAAGTTCATGAGAGATTGTTGTGTTGTTAGGCAATAAGGAATTGGTGATGTATTGAATAAAAAGCAATGATGAGATGGGGTTAGAATGATTGTGAGTTCTGCAATAGAAGGAGTAAGAGTGAAATACAATATTGTTGAGAAGAAAATAATACTTTAGGCTAATATATAGTGAAAGTATGTTATAACAATTAGAGAGAAATAAATGCTATATTAAAATACTTACTTTGCAGGACGTGAAGAGTTTTCTTTGTTCAGTAGATGTCTTTGTCGATCTTCTTTTTCCCTGTAATTGTAAAAGAACATTTGTTGGTATATGTGGTAATGGTTAAGCAGTTTCAGTAGCAAAGTTTGTTATTTATTAAGGCCAGAGGAGTTTTTGAAAAAAAAGAGGGAGTAAAGTTGTGTTATGTGTGGCGTGTGAAAGTATGTTAACTGTGTTGTTGGCATGATTGCGCTAAGACATGTGCATATTATAAGCAACAGTGTAAAATTTGACATATTGTGTAAACGATGCATTTTTAGTGCATTTTGCAGCACTGGAAAATGTTCAGTAGGACTAATATGTTATAAGCTGTACAGCAAAGTTTGCCTTGATGCAAAAATGCATGACAAATGTATCCTTTTGCAGTAGAGCATTTTCTGTCCTGGTGAACTTAGTATGGAAAGCACACTTGTCATGGTGCAATAGATTTGTAATGTGTTGCAGTGTTATTAAAGAGTAGGGCAAAATGTAGCATAGTGATAATACCATGGAACTCTACAATGTTTGTAGTGTATGTTGTTATTATATGGTGTTTTGTAGAAGTAGTTGAAAACAGTAGTCTTTTTTATATAAGGAAAAGTGTTGCATTTATGATTGTAGTAGGAATGTATTGAAAGTGCAAATGTGTATACATGCATTGCCACTATACACATATATGTGAGCAGGTGGAGAATGGTGGCAGTACAAGCAATGTGTTGGCAGAGGTTGGAAAATATGACATTTATATATAAGGACAATGCTCTTTTAAAAATGTTTCTTTTTAGGAGCATTTTGTTGAAAATAAAAACTGCATATGTGCATTTACAGTGGCACTGTTTGTAACTGTTTTACACAAGTATGGGAAATGCAGTTGCTAAAGATTTGTAGAAAACTGTTAAGTGGCAGTTGGTGTGAGATGGTCCAATATTATAATATTGTTATTATTATTATTATTATTATTATTATTATTATTATTATTATTATTATTATTATTATTATATGTTGGCTGTACATGTAAGTAACTGCAATGAATATGAGCAGGTGCAGAATGTTGCAATACATAGCATTTGATAGGAATGCGTACAAAAGAGCATATGCTTATTGAGATGCTTATTGCATGGTAATTGGCAGCAACCCTGAATATATATTTGTAAAGGTGTTGACAAAAATAACTTAAACAATATAAGCATACCTGTACTGTATTGTTAGATGTAGATATTGTTGAATCTGGAAATAGAAATCTGAGAGAATTTCACAGTAGTTTTTGTTCTGCAGGAGGATCTGAATGACAGTACTTTGGGAGTTGAACAGTACTTCTGAAGTGTTGAACTGAGGTGACAGGGTTACATGTAGAGTTTTGGGATGTGACTGGTGGATGGATGTGTGACTGGTTGAAAGTAGCCAGTGAGTGAATGTTCCAAACATAAAAACAAAAAGCAGGGTAGCAAGTGTTTTCTTTCTTGTGTAAAGTGGTGGAAAGATGGCTATGGCTATGTAGTAGCAGAATGTGTGGATTCTGGGAGATTTATGGGTACACTGGTTGGTTTACACCAAGCACAGTGGTGTCTCTGCTAATCTTGGATTGGAAGAAGCGGAAGTCTACAGGTATGGAGTTTGAGGATTAAACTGGGTGGCATTGTTACCTTTGTGCAAGAATATGGTTTGGTTTAAACATCCTGAAATTATTGTAATACATTGTGGAGGCAACAGTTTGGGGTATGTGACTGGAGTATCATTGTGGTTTGCCATGTTTGACAGGTTTAAAAGACTAATGGACATGTTTCAGCTTCGAAGATAATTTTTTCACGAATAACTCAAAGCCAAATGTGGAAAGGTTCAAACTTGTTTTGTCCACCAACTGAAAAAGAGAGGTTGAATGTGAATAACATTCTATGTGCTTTTTTACAGGATGTAGGAATGTCATCTTTCCACAATTGAGAATGCAAAGTTTGATGGTGTGAATATTGTTAATAGATATGGGGAACATTTAACAGATTTTGGAAATTAGATTTATCTTTCAAATATTCAGAATGCTTTGAAACAGCATTTATGAAAAAAACTAAAAAAGAAACATGTGAAATATATAGTGTAGCACCTGTTAGTCGGAATAGTAGATACCAACCAAAACCAAAACAAGTTTGAAGCAGTTTTTGCAAAAGATCTAAAAAACAAATAAGTACAGTACATACATTTTAGTATAGTTCATAAAACCAACATTAGCATAAAAGTTTTCTTTTAAGACCCATCATTGTAGAAAACAATCCCCCCTTTAATTCTCTGAGAAGTCAGTGGAAAGTAAAACTGTCTATGGACGATATGGTTGCTGAAAAAGGGGGGGAGTCAATTTTTGATGGTAGTGTAACACGAGTGGGAAGTGTGATAGCCGTACATAATGGCTAAACACTTGCTACATATATTACACTTTATTTTTACATTTTGCAATGCAGAGAAAAGGGGTTGGAACATAAATGTATTACTCTCCCCCTTTCTTTGCTATACAAATTCCTACAATTCTCATGCAATGCTAATGAAAATGTTAGATGTTCTTATAGAGTCTTACTACTCTAAGTATAAATATACGGTAGATGGAGTCTATAAGATAATTTTTTTTCTGATTCTATTTTTATACTTTGAAAGGCGGTTCCATGAGGAAAGCTTTTTTTTTTTATTGTATTTTTAATGCCGAGGGAAAGAGAACAAAGCAGAGAAGGGGGAAGTGAGGGAGAGAGGGAAAGGGTACCAACCACCATAATGGAGGGACATGTGGACAAAGGAAGATGTAGGGTTGCAGAAAAACTAAGGTGGGGTCAATCCTCTTCATGCGCCTTCATAGACGCCTCAAAGGCGCTTTGGATTCCCTCTCCCTTGCAGATGATTGTGTCACAGTGGATACTACGTACTGTTGACCTCGCACGGTATGGGTCAACAGCCAGCTGCATGACGTGCGAGATGGCAGGAGGAACCCTCTGTCCCACTGTGGTGACAGAAGTCGATAAGGAGGGGGTAGTGGCCGAATTAATCCTACTTCCTCAGTAGGGGATTTCCTTTCTCAGGGCTGCCAGGTGGAAGGTGCAGTTGTGTCAGTGCCTTTGGGCTGCGACAGAGTACACTTTTACACAGAGCGCTGTGCCCATGGGCATGCTGAGGCTTTCGGTACTACTCCAACGGTGATGAAAAAAACCTCCACAACCACGTCTCTTTCTGCCCACCAATGTAGTAGGCACTACATATTCTTTGTCTGCTTCCTCCTGCACATCATCTGCTGCAGGTCCCCCTTTCCTCTATCCAGATCCTCGAGATAGTGTAGTGGCCCCTGGGGTGTAGGATCACAGAGGGCCCTTGCAGATGCCATTCTGAAAGAAAGTCTTTTCAGTTCTCAGAAAAAGAGGTGTTCTCTGTTGATGTGCCAGATTGAGAATGACTAACAGAAATGGGTGGTTCCCTTGGAGGAAATGTCCGCAGACTACCGTTAAGTCTGCAAACTTCAGTGCCCAACTACGGCATTGAAAAGTTGTAAAACGTTTAGGAATGAAATTGGAATGGTACAGGGAGCTGTAGAAAGGCAGAGTTTTCACTTGAAAATCCTTCAAATTTAAAGATGTCTGTAAAGTACAAGCACCGACTGCGGACACGTGATCACGCCGCATGGGCGTGGTCACGTGACGATGTCCGGGGATGGCCACGATGATGTTATGAGACTGCAAACTTCCGGTATAGGCTGTTAGTCTTGTGGTGCTGCGAGTTATGGTTACATAACTGGTGAATTTCTTTTTTTTAATTTATATGACTTGTAACCATAAAGTCCCTTTAACAAAGTTATATAGTGACTTCAAAATGCAGCATTGGTTTAGGGGCAAGTGCTTCAGACTAAAAAGGAGCACTCTATAAATATATAACTTTACAGCATTATGCATAGGCAGACCCTCCAGGATATTATGGCATGAAATGGTAATTTTTGCGGCATAAAAAAAGCACATTTCACAGCAAAAACATTTTATTGCAGTATTTTTGTGGCACATTTCTTTATTGACTGGAGGTTGTAATAATGGCACATTGCAGGAAAAAGGCAGTCTGCAGGGCTACTAGAGAGACAGGTTGTCATTTGTTGTACCTTCTGTATGGATTTAATAGAAAGGGCCCCAGAAATCTGTGACATGAAAGAACAGTTGTTGTTTTGTGCAACTTTGTTGGTTTAGTGTGCATACCTATTTAAATTCATTGGGCCTCATTACGACCCCGGCGCTAAATCATGGTGCGATTAGCACCATGGTCCATGCCGGGGTCCGCCATGGTGAATGGCGGAATTACCGCCCCATTCCAAGGTTGGCGTTAAGGTCGGGTCCCGCAAAGGGAACTCGTAATGAGGCGTTAAGGGTTTAACGGCGCTGACACCTTTTACGGCGCTGTTAAACCCTTAACGCCAGGGTCGTAATGAGGCCCATTATCTGTATTGGTCAATATTCCCATTGTATGATCTACAATCGCCCAAATATCCACACACCTCTCTCACCAACAACCCTCCCGCTCACCAATTCTCCATCACAACTCAAACTCCCGAACCTCTCACTCTCAATCATACACCTACTTTCGTGCTCTGTCACGCTGCAAAGTCACAGTTTGCAATCCCCAGCCCCTGCCACACTCCAAAGCATTCTCCCAACTCCAACCTTACACTCCCCAATTCCTTCCATAGCCTACAACCCTTCATTCTGTTTTGCTACTTCGGCATCTTGGATCCTTTCTCCCATACTATCAGACTCTTCCGTCATCCTTTCTTCCTCTCCAGCTCACTGCCTCTTTCTGGCCAACCGCTCCCTCTCTATTTTTCTAGCCCACCGCTCCCCTTGTAGCCTGCAATCCCTCTACTTTCTGGACCTACACTCCCTCTCTGATTGCTGGTCCACCGCTCACCCTGTGATTTCTGACACACCGCTCTCTTGCCCACTGCTTCCCTCTCTGACCCAAACCCCCCTCTGCTTTCTTGCCTATCAATCCCCATCTGACCCATCACTCCCTCGCTCTCTCCTTTCCCCTCTCATATTGTGACTATTTTTAGATTTTTAATAATGTAGATTTTGGTCCAGATCCTTAAAAATGGGGCATTTAAAAACAGAGGAGACGAAATGTATACAACCTTTAGATAACCAATTTTTGGAAATTAGCACTGGTCAGCCGCCTTTAATACATTAGTATTGGAAGTGCTCTCCCGACAATAATGTTCTAAAGACTCCCAGCTCATTTTACAAATGACAGGCCCTTAAATGGGTCTCAAAAGCGCAATAAGCCCAGGGTCTGCGAAGTGGGGTCAGGTAGGGTGGATGAGGAGAGATCAGATGTAGCTCCCTGTTTGGCAACTAACTGAACTTTACACCATGCTAGGAGGAGATCCACCATCCTGCTGACTTGGATTGCGATAGGCAGCAAGTTCATCAGAAGCCTGAAACAAGGCGAGATGGAAGTGTCTCCACCAATCATGCTTTGGGAATTCAAGTGACCTCTAGCATCAGATTCTTGACATCTTCCTATGTTATTTACTTGTCAAGACAATTTTGAAGATAAACATAATTATGTTTATCTAAGCTTCTTTGGCTGCTACTCAATAAGTGTTTACAATGTTGTGATGTTGATGCGATCATCTTATCTCTGGCCTCTAGGTGAATCCCTAACATATTTATTCACCTTCTAGGATGGAGGGCTTTCTGGCTTGGGTTCCGATGTAGCTTGTACACATGCTGTTAAAGTTCCCTTGTCAATTTTGTCGCTATATTTGTTTTTGAATGTTATCGATATGCTGATGACTCATCCTCAATTAGTCGGATGTGACATTGGCAGGTGTTCATAATCAGCCTCTTGATCTAGTTTTATATTGAGCAATCTCAAAACAGGTCCATGCCTAACCAGATCAATAACTCATGCTTTAAGAATATGCCACCATGTTGACAGCATTTCTCTTTATAGCCTGTCAGATAGCACAGCGAGCTTAGCGCTCACCCCTGATATCCGTGTGCAGGCTGCTCTGGCAGGTTTGAATCCCAGCAGGGTCAACTCAGCCTTTCATCCTTCCATGTCGATAAATTGAGTACCACTTTGTTGGATAATAATGTCTTCTTTTGGTTGAGCGCACTGAGACCTATGGGTATGTAGAGCCATATAAGAAATACATTATTATTATTTAATGTCTCCAGTTCTATCAATTGGAAATGTCATCCGGGATATATGTCCCATGAAGTACAAATAAACATCCAGGTCATTGTTAAAATACCATCATGAGGAATACAAAGTTGGCCCATATAGTTACTTCATCGGAACATAGGCAAGAGAAGACAATCATTACTACCACATTCCATATACATTACAAATTAAATACTATTGTGTCATATAAAATAAAAGACTGAACACACATGCAGCCATTATGAAAATATTTACCAACTAGGATACTGCTTGGTCTAGTAACAAATGAAAAGGTCCTGCTGGGGTACATTGCCTAAAGCCTCTATCAAAAGCAGATTCAATCTTTTCCTTAATATTGGAGTGAGCAGGTAAACAACATCATAAAATTGCCTATTGTTTCCAAAACTCTGGCATACAATAGGCAAAAGCAATGAAAATGATCTTCGGAATTCCACCATCTCCTAAAAGTAGAAGTAATTGGGGAAAGGGTGAATATCTGGTGGGTTAAAAAAATAGCAATCAGAATAAGAAAGAGAGCATCCGAGCTAAGGCACCATGATCTTTGGGATTTCAATTCTGATATGATCAGTCTGCTATATACAAACAATACATTAAATTAGTAATTAAATTGGTGAATAACTTGTTCGACTGCACCATGTTCACAAATACAGAGGAATTAGTAATTTGGAGAAATGTGTGTTCTGTTCAAGTTCTTCAAAAGTTAATTTCCTGCCCCATTAATGAGTAAGAGGTTATTTACTAAAGCCTGGTGTGTCATGACAGTGCTGGAATAATCTGTGTCTGATCTGCAGTTCGCAGGTTCTAATCTATGCAAGGCCAATTCAGCCTTTTATCTTTCCGAGGTCGATAAATAAGTACCAACTTCAGTTTTCCGAGGTCGATAAATGAGTACCAACTTCAGTTTTCCGAGGTTGATAAATGAGTACCAACTTCAGTTGGGTGCTATTGTATGTGAATATGCTCCATGTAAAGCACTTAAGCGTAAACAATATATAAATAACATCATTCATTAATATTGGTCAAAGATTATTAATGAAACATATAACCTTAATAGACAGAAGTTTCTGTTTGACTTACTGCAGTCAAGCAACTTTATTCCCACCCCTACACAGAATACGATCCTCTATATTGTCACTAGAAAGAGATGGAGAATGAGACACACATGTTTGTAGCAAAAGCCAACTGATCAGATTGTCTCGGGAGGATAGCTCATGGGCAAAGTGCTCACCTTGGAAGCAAGTTGACACAGAGCAAACATGTTCGATCCCTGGGTCCGCGCTTCTAAATAAACTGTGGTTAAACCATTATGCATAGTGTTGGCTTGAGAAAGTGTGGAATGTGAACAGTTTACATTGAAACTTTTTAAATAGTTTGTGACATGGTTGTTGATTCAAATCCCCAGAGGCCCATTGCAAATGTTTCTAGAGGAATTGCTTCAGCATTGAAAACGATTGCATTATCCCGCTGGGTTGCAATTTTAGATGATGTGCAAGTCGTTAAATACAACTAATCGCCTCTTGAAATAGAATTGCCCCTTTGTCTAAATGGGAAAGGCCACTACTGTTGTGAAAAGGTTTCACCACAAGAGAATCGACAATGAAAACTAATGAATGCTTCCTTCCCAAATTCCTCCAATTTATATAACTCTAAATAATGCATTACATCTTTGATGTTAAGATATGTGGTACTGGACATTGACAGCGAAGGAGTCCATCTGCGTATTGATGACTCCATAGTGGGCTAGGCTAGACTCCATAAGCATGAGGGTGGCAAAATTAATATTTCACCCATGACTATGCTACCTATCACCCTCCCTTAATAATTATTTGCAACAATCAATACACTTATTAACTCCGTCTGGTGGCATAGGCTAAGGTGAATATCCAGAATAAGACAGATTTTTTCTGCAAGAATAAACCTGCTATAGCTACCCGCTAGCATCACTAGGTCTTTTGCTAGCTTGCTCAGACCTGTTCTTGGAATAGTATTTTTTCTATTTTTCTATTTTGCACCTATGCCCACCTTCTATAGATATACTATTGGTTCTATTGTCAATGCAGGTTGAGAAACCCTAAAAGAACCATGATAGAAATGGTATAACACGTGACTCCGCTTTATCCTATTTCTAGTGCAGACCGCCCCTAGTTGGAAATATAATGTATTTGATTTGTACTGCAGGCAGGCCCACACTGGAAATAGAATACATTTTATGCCTACTGCCATGTGCCAGAAACAGAAAGAAATAGCATGTTAAACAACTGAAAGCAAAAATAGTATTATTTCTTTTATAGCATGCATCTAACTGCACTCAAAATAATGGAAATATTATTTAATCTCAAGTAGTGCGATCTACTCACACATGACTTGGTAGTGGCATACTAGAGATACAAGTGACCTGTGTATATTTGGCAGTCTCGCCAAATGTTATGGGGAGATTCGCACATGTTTGTGGATCAATATTTTGCAAGGCTGACTACTCCCGGAGGGCAGTGGTTGTAGGTATTATTTTAGGCCCTGCATTCCTGTGGGCCATATTAACCGAATGAGGAAGAGTGCATTCTGGGACAGGTTCTGTTGCCACCTCTGCAATTAGCAAGCAAGAGGGCATTGGACAAGATGTTGTCTAGTGGGGGCTTATTCAGCAAGTGAGGCAGAGCCCATTTAGGGAAATGTGGCAGTGTGTGGACTCTCTACTGAGTGAAGGCCAGTGAATGTTGGTACGTAATGAGAGTACACTTAAGAGGAACATCAAGGAATGTGAAGTGGAGCCAAGGGTGTGAGGATTTATCTGACATACAATCTGTCCATGGTCATTTAATCTCTACATCTGGCAAATAACTCTCTCTTTGTGCCTATGAGACTAGAACTAGGCATGTGCTTGCTGTGGATGGATATATGTGTCTAAACATTGAATATGTTGGCATTTACATGTTTATTGTAACATTTGTGAAACTCTCACAGCCCTCCTTTCGCTCCCTCCCCAAGCTTCCTTCTGTCCACCACCTTTCCCGCTTACATTGTCTATTGAATTAGCACCCATATTTTGCAGTGCCAATCCATCTTGCACTCCTATCAACCCTTTTGCTTCACAAATGGTCAAAGATTTAGGCTCAATCAATTGACTTTATCTCACTGAGCTCTTTAACCTTGCTCTCTCTCTGCTGGACTCTTTACTGCCTCCTTTCAATCTGCAACTGTTTTATCACCACTGAAGCAACCCTCTGCTGACCCAAACATCCAAGCAAACTATCAGAGAGTTTCTCTTCTTCCCTATTATTCAGAAGTCATTGACCGGGCGGTCATCAACAGGATCACTAAGCACTTTGAGGATAATGGCCTTGAAGATCCACTCCAATCTGGCCTCCACAGTAAATACTCCATCAAGACTACACTCAGGCATGTCTCTAACTTTCTTTCAAATGCACACCACTCCAAACACTCTTCTACACTCAACCTTTTGGACCTTTCTGCCACATTTGACATGGTAAACCATTCCTCTCTCCTACTCACTCTCCAGGACTTTGGGATCCATACATCTGCTCTTGTCTGGATCACCACATACCTGGAAAATTGATCCTTTTAAATCTCTGGAACTTGCAGACCTCTTACCCCCCTCCCTCCCTTTCAGCTTCCCTTAAGGACCAGTCCTTGGACTTTTCCTCTTCTTCCTCTATACCTCTGCCCTACAAAGTCTTATCTCATTATTTGGTTTTCACTCTCAACGTTTTCCGCTGATAAGAATCAAATATCCATCACCTTTTCCTCCTTCACTCCAGCCATGGCAGAACAGATTATGAACTGTCCCATTGCAATTCCTCATTGGATAGCTTCCTCATGCTGAAATCTTCAAAAACAGAAGTAATCTTTGTCTCAGCTTCCAATGCCTCCCTTACCCTACCCTCCCCTATCTCCTTCCTGCCTGAACTTTGTACTCCCTCGTCAAAGATTCCTCTTTGATAGCGACCTTCGACTGCAACAATTTATGACTACCACAACGTCTGCTGCTCGTATTAACCCCCTCAACATTCCAAAAATGTGTCCTTTTCCTACTTTCCACTTTACAAAAACTATAATATCTACACTTGTGCTCAGAAAGCTGGACTACTGCTAATGACTGCTCCTTGGCCATCTTCTCTACTCCTTCCCCCTCAAGACAAAGTCCTCCACTTTGCTCACCGCACTCTTTACAATTTACCAAGATTCTCTCCCAATTCTACCTACCGACAACATGCTGGTTGGCTCTCCATGCACAACCGCCCTCTTTTCATGTGCCTTCTCCTAGTCTACAAAGCTATCAATGGTCTTGCTCTTCAATACCTGTTTGATTGTATCTCAGTTTACTCACCCTCTTGTTCCCCCCGAACCTCCTCTGCACTCAACCTCACTGCCCCTTACCCTCCCAGTGCCTCCTCTTGTTTCCACTCCTTCTCCCACTGGAACCCATTGCCTATATCAGAGCTCAGCTTAAGCTTCACTTACTTGCTAAAGAGGGTGCTCCCCGTGCCCTCTCCCCCATCCTCCCTACCTGACCCCACCACAGTCTCTAGTGATGCTTAAAATGTGATATTGTATATTTAATTGAGCACTTGCCCCCTTAGGTTAACTTCACCTTTCTAAGTGACCCCTTTTCTTATATACATTGTGTTTCTGTTTGTTTTGTTTTGTTCCTGGTATACATCCTGATTGTTTACACCATCATCGGCTGCCTCACTACTTGTTCTCATCTTCATGCTGTTGTACAGGCATCCTTCATGGCAATGCTTCCACTATCTGCACATTTGTTATTGTAAGTCATTTATGATCGAAATTGACATCCCTGCTCTTCAAATAAATACAAATACAAAACACAAATGTTGAGCACGGTCTTCTCCTAAGGGCCACACGTACGTCTGACTCAAATCGTACCATGTGTTAACCACATGGCCATCATGCCATATTACCAACCTTCAACAGAGACTATCATAGTTGAAAGCTGTTGCTCACATATTCCCAAATGCACACACACACACATAGACACAAATGTCCCTCCCTCATCCTCAAAGAAGCCCTTTTTCACTCTCAGAGTACACTTGCTCTGCCACCAACTGTATAGATTCCAACCGACCTCTCATATCCTTGTTCCCTTCTCTGAGTTCACCTCTTTCCTCTGTTCCCTTGTTCCTCCTCAACATGGTGAATGAAGCTGGTTCAGGCTCACAGAAAGAGCTATGTAAGCAATCATTGTAACATACTAACATACCATAACGGTGTTCACAGTCATGCGTAATATGCGTAATCTCTCGTCAGGGGTATTCAGAGTGGAGCGATGCTACTTGCTAAACACTATCCATACAAATCGTGTGTGCCTCTACTGAATGTTCTTTTTTTTTTTTTATATATATATCTGCGTTCACCCTACATGCTGAATATCAGCATTGAGGCTCTTCCTCAACATTACTTATCTTCAATTTTCATGTTTTTTTACATCTTAACATTGTTTTGATACAGTGTATAAGATTGATTTTATTTGGTCAGCAATCTCAATACTTCCATGAGGGTGTGTGTGGGTGCGCGCTTACACGTGTGTGGGTGTGCGCGCACCCGTGCATGTGTTTGTCAGAGCAGGTGCCTTTGTGCATATACATGTTAGCAGTTGTGAGAATAGTCACCTATTATTTATATTCATATCTTGTGCCGGGTCCCAGGAGACATTCCTTGCCTGTCAGTCAAAAAGAGGCACCGACGCCAGAAGACTTCAGATACATTAACTTAAAACAGACTGAAATATATCATATCGCCTTTCCCTCTCCGGTGGCATCGCTAGAGAAGAGTAGAGAGAATGAAAAGTATGCTAAGAGAAAAAAAAAACAGGGACTTGGATAAACATGCACAAAGAAAAAGAAACATACATGTAAAAATAAATTGAAAAAGAGACCGAGATTGACAAATCCCGCATAACGCAAAGTAATGTTATGTAATGGAAAGCGATCTTATATAGTGCTCTGCAGCCACTGATGTAGACCTCCTCTGAGTGGCTCTGTATGAAAATGGATGTATGGATGGTAATTGGGATAGCGGAGGAGGCCAATGCGACACGTTTGGTGTTTATGAGCGCCCCTCATAGGTACCTGGGTCCAGAGTGCTGACCTGCTCCTACAGGTTTAGTGGAGACACTTGGGGATATGTTTTCTGAAGGGGAGGGCCCAAGGTGTGACAGGCAGAAGTGCTTTGGTAGATGTTTCCCTCAGATCTGAGAAAGTGTGATACGTCTAAACGTGAGAGCTTAGTTATATTTCGATAATGATTCATTTGCAAACACTAGAGGTGGGAGAGCCAGAGATGTCAAGGGTAGGGCCGAGCCAGAGCCAAGCCAAGGGGTCAGGTCTGGCTCTTAGGGCCAAACACGAGCCAAGCCAGCAACCAACCACAGATGAAAGTGCCAATTTATCTTAGGATCTGATTCCTGAGAGGTTGCTTTGTTCCAAGAGCTGCCCGTCAGAGTTGCCACATCCACATGTCGTGCTATGTCGGGGAGAGGCAGGAGGAGGACAGAGGTGCAACTGGATTAGCAAGAGGAAAGGAGTGGGGTGGGCGCTTAGGGGGGAATGATCGGGCTATAACATGAAATTGGAGGTTGTAGGGGTGTCCCCCAAACAAAAGGTGGGCGGGGGAACACAATATTCCTTGCAGTGCCAAAACCGGACCTGGGAAAACAAATCTCGGTAAAATTGGCCTGCAGGGGATTTTTATACAACAAGTGGTGCGGGGGTGCACGCTCAGGAGGGAATGAGCGGGCTGTTGCGTGAGCTTGGGGTTTGCAGGCGTCTGCCCCATACAAAGGCTGGACAGGGGGCAGGGGAAGAAAACGTACCCTACAGCCCCAAAACTGGACCTGGGAAAACGGATCACAGTATAATTGGCCTCAGGAGATTTTTATGCAACAAGTGGTGTGGGGGTGCACGCTCAGGAGGGAATGAGAAGGCTGTAGCGAGAGATCAGGGTTTGCAGGTGTGCCCCATACAAAGGTTGGACAGGGGGCAGGGGAAGAAAACGTACCCTACAGCCCCAAAACTGGACCTGGGAAAACGGATCACAGTATAATTGGCCTCAGGAGATTTTTATGCAACAAGTGGTGTGGGGGTGCACGCTCAGGAGGGAATGAGAAGGCTGTAGCGAGAGATCAGGGTTTGCAGGTGTGCCCCACATACAAAGGCTGGGCAGGGGTAGAACACGTTCCCTGTAGCACCAACATTGTACCTGGGAAAACGGACCTCTGTAAAATTGGCCTGAAGCGAATTCTTATGCAACCATCATGCAGGCATGCAGAAATGTTCCAGTTCATTCAGGAGGTGGTATTTCAGTCCCGTTTTTTTGCCATTCTGGAATGTATAGTCCCTGATTCATTATGGTAACATCTTGGACTACAAGTCCCAAAATGCAAAGAAAAAACACGGAATGGACTAGAATTGCCCAAATGTAAAGGGGCATGCTGGCAGGTAAGTAAATGTGTGATCATTTTGGCTAGTCAGAGCTTAATTAATACTCTCAGATTATAGACCAATCTGAAAAATATGTAAATCCATATGTTATTTAAAAAAAAGAGTATTATTGTAGCCTGTATTTTCATTATCCTTAATTAGCACTACACGCACCATAATGCAGCGAAACATTCCAAAACAGCAGCAAAATAACAAAACTGCTGACAGGATCATGAACTCAAGGACGTGTTAAGTTCAACAAAAGCAAACACTTTATATAGCAATGAAAATGAGCTGCACATGATTCTGCAGGGTGTGGAAAGGGGAGAGCTTACTTTTATTTATTTTTTACATTTAGAAAGTGCACAAAGCAGCCCTTGGGCACTGCGGCGCTGGTACAAGGAGGCTTACTTGGTTGCACATGAATGAGAGCCAGTCTGCTGTTTGTGGGTTACATGAGAACCTTAAACAAGGTTACTGTTACAGAAGATAGAGAGCCTGTGTGGGAGTAGGTGGTTCAGAGGGTTACAGGTGAACGGGCTACATCCCTTACATTAGTGAGCAGAAGGGACCAGAGGAGTGATGCTGGGAGAGGAGTGTGGGCTAGTTGAAAAGCCTTGTTTTAAGGGCTTTGGGGAAGGCATAGACCACGGGTTCATTCCTTAGGGTAGGTGGGAGGGAGTTCCATTGTTTCAAGGCTATGAAAGGGAAGCTGGTGCCGCCAGTTTGGTGCGTCTCACAATGGGGATGTTAAGTTGGTTGGAGAAGTGTGATCTCATAGGCCTGTAGGAGCCGTCTCTGACTAGTTTTGCTGAGAGATAAGAAGGGGCTGTGTTTGGGCGAGGCACTTATGAGTGATGGCAAGGGTCTTGGAAAGGATGCATTCTTTGATGGGGAGACAGTGTGCGGAGTGCCGAGCATCTGAGATGTGTTCCCTCTTAGGTATGTTAAGAGCCGCGCAGGAGAGCGTTGTTTTGAATTACTTGCAACCTGTAAATGTTATTTGCTGTGGTGCCTGCAAAGAGGACGTTGCAGTAGCCTAGTTTAGCACCTATAGTGGCTCTGGCAATTGAGAGACAGTTCTGGTTAGATAGGTGGTGTTTGACTGCATTGATCAGCTTAGTTGAATATGCAGCTGAAGAAGTAATTGTGTTTACTTGGCGTGACATGGAAAGTGTGGCATCCAAGTAAACCCCTAGTGTCTTCACAGAAGGTGAGACAGGAATCTGTGTATTGTTTATGGTGAATGAGCTGTATTGATCGTTGAGTTTGTTGAGGGTTTCCTTGGGGCCGACTAAGAGAATTTTGGTCTTGTCCCTGTTTAGGCAAAGCCATTGGCTGCCATCCAGGCTTGGATGGTGGTCTAGACAGTGGGCAGTGTTTTAGCATCCATTTCACATGTGCTCGAGAGAGGGAGGAGGACCTGAGTGTCGTCGGCATAGTTAGTGTACTCTATGCCGAGAGCATCCAGAATGTCAAAGAGCATTTAGTAAATATATTGTAGAGGGTGGGCGAAAAACAAGAGTCCTGTGGGACTCCGCAGTGGATTGTGGTAGGTGCTGCGCAGACCTGATCGGAGAATACTCTCATGACTCTCCCTTCAAGGAAGGAAGTGATCCATGCAGTGGATTCGTGGGTGAACTGAGCTGAGGTGGTGAGGTGTCTGCATAGGGTCTTATGGTCCACTAGGTCAAATGCTGCTGATAGATCAAGAAGGAGGAGTAGTTCTGGTTTCCCTTCATTGATGATTTCATCTAGTTGATTTTTTAAGTCCAATAGAGCTGATTCAGTGCCATGGCCAGGGCGGAGTCCCGATTGACGCTTAGAGCTGTGGGAGGTACCTAGATGCTCAAAGCTGCACATCTGTGCTGGGCAGAAAGCTGGGCATTCATGTGCATATTAAAGCCCCCTGGAGAATATAATCATTCATGAGCCTTGTGCAGCTCATAATCGATGAGGTGTGAAAAGCAAGGCCTTGGAAGGCCCCTTTCCCTATGTAAAGTAGTTCCAGAGTTGAGCTGGGAAATAGTCATTCAATGAGGCAGGACGTGGCAGCATGACTTCGGCTTGCCTGCATTCCTGTTCACATGTGAGCGAGGAAGGGACTGCAGAGGCCCCCAAAGGCTTCCCTTAGTGGATCATGAATCCCTGCTGGGGGGCAGATGCCATCCGTCCCCAGAGGAAGTAAGCTTTTTATTTGTTTTATTTTTATTTACCCTGAGGAAGGGGCACGTTACAGCGACCTGGTAGGAGGGGTCTTGCCTCAGGCCCCAGGGCCAATTGACTCGATGCTAGGGTCAGGCTGAGGTCTGGATCAGAAATTGGGCTGGCCGGAGCCTCGCCTGGGTCTCCGACCTCTAGCTAACACCCAGGACTGTGGTAGCCATCTGTGGGGAGTTTCTGTTTGTAAGATAGTAGGAGATGTTAGACGAATGTCAGTTAGTCAGGGGAAGAGGGGGTAGGCATTAGAGAGCAAAGCAAGTTGGTGTGTTCTCCCTGCACTTTGTAGAGGAAGAGCCAGAAGCCCCTACAGAAGCTCTGCCCCCATGTTGCCTATATGCTGGGAACTGGAAATTGCAACATGTGCAGTACCAGTGTCATGGATAAGCAACATTTCGGGATCAAAATGAAGATGCTTGTGCGAAGATACACTGGAGAAAATTCAAAGCCATTTTGCACTTGTATAGATGCTGTAACGCAAGTAAACACAATAATCGTGAGGGTGGCTACGTAGTGAATAGATTGCGGTGATGCGCCAATGTATATACATAGGAATGTATAGAACCTGGATGCTCCATGATGCACTTTAGCAAGGTTTGAACCCTGTGACTGGAAAAGGCTTCAGTGTGGTGCAGTTGGAAAATAGCTAAATGGCGAAGGAGAATGCAAGAAAGTCCCAGCACCAAGAGTCGAGGCCACCGTAAGCCTGGCTGTCTGTCAAGTAGTTACATCAATGTGAGAAAGAAGCAAACATCTGTTTTAGGTGGGATGAAAAAACACTGACGGAGTCAAGAGTTCACCATTTAATAGTATTATATGCAGCGAAGAGCTTGAAAAAGTGGTCTCCAGTCACATAGTCAGATGAAAATAGACTTGGGGGTCGAGCTACACCGAAACCAGAAGATAAGACCATGCCACGCTCCCTTTTATTCTCAGGCACAGAGAGCTTTTGCAAGGCCAAGTTCAAAGCCTTAATTGAATGGCAGACTGCAAGAGTGATGATGAATGTGGGCTAATTGGGTGGGGAGGCAGGACCAGGCCGACCCTCCCAGCACCTGGGCTAACCAGCCTGTGCGCTGCTAGAATGTGGAATAGTCCAAAAGGGTACAAGCGTGCCAACCAATTGTAGAGGGCCACCTAACAGAGCCCTATAGTTTGTATAACCAATGAATTGTCCTGTATTTTGTGACAATGAAAATTACTTGCACTAGAGGAGGGCTTAGTTGTCCACCTGATGTTAGAGATCCAATCACAACCACGTTAGTATGGAACGTATACTTAGATGTTCCCTGTAAGCCTATCACGTCCCCAAGTAGGTTTTCATAGTTTGCCACGTAGAATGACGTCAATGATGATGAATTTTGACTATAAGTGTTATGTATTTTATGAAATTCATCATATCTGTTGATGTCTGTTGTAACTCCTCTTTTAGACAATTGCAAATAAAACAGTACTGAGTTTTGCCAACTTCCTGAGTCGGTTTGATTACTGATGTATGAGTAAAGTCTGCATCCCCATCCATCTCTAAGTATTGCTACCTCGTCTTGAAGGGCTCAGATCTATGGGTTTACAGGGTAGCAGAGTAGGTTTTTAAGGGTCTCAGAATATCGGATGTCCTCTCCCATTTAGCTGGAGGACCACAAGGCTTCCTGTGGATAGCGACCAAAAAAATAAGTTCTTGAAAGACACAAAGAGATAAGTGGGATGGATCCCTATTTTGCAGAATTCTCCTCCCGATTTCTAGAGGCAGCTGAGTGGTCCGAAGGCTATGGTGGCCGGTTGAGGAGGAGATGATCCTGAGGGTCAGGAGCTGAAAAGCAAATGGTGAGTAGATTGAGAAAGGTGGCGAAAAACAATGTACGCATATTAACTGGGGAAAGTGAAAATGGGAAGAAAGTAACAGAGAGTTGGTGGGGTATTTGGTAAACGATGAGGAGCGTCATATAGATGTTTATATACATCTATATGACGCTACTCGTCGACGAAGAGCGTCACAGATTAAACCCATAATTCTACGTCCAAGGGACGTTTAGAAGAAGTTATTTCAAAATCCAAGTGGATATACCTAGGCTACAAGCGAACAAGGTTCGCTAAAGGAGATAACTTACACTCCAATCAGAGTATTTTTAGGGGTAGGAATAAGCAGCGAGGAGCACTGAGGCGAGACATATGTTGGGGCCGGCCAGTTTGACTGTTTGCATATTGTATGTATTGTATGTATTAAGGAAATAATGAAATTTCGAGGAGAGCGACAAATAATAGATTGTGGTAAAAGGCTGAGAATAGACTATTTATTTATTTAGTCAACAATGGTATTGACTGAACAGGTAGACTGAAGTAAAGTGAGACATAGAGGTTTGGAGCAGTGATGATTGGTGCACGCTCATATTGTATTTTTCTGAAAAATATTTTCTATGTAAAATAACGGTAAGTATTGACAATGGATTGTGACTTGTCATAAGTCATAATGGAGGATGTTACTCCTCTCATGCACCTGTGCAAACAGCTGCCAAAACACACACCCAAGCTTAAACAATAGAGCGCAGAATGGGTTAAGGGCACAGCAGATAAAATGTTCATGAAATGGCCACAAGGGGATCACTGTCGAAAGCAGTTTTGCAGCACATGACCACATACCTTTACGCTGTGCTGAGTACACGGGAAAGAAATTGGAAAAAAGGTTAGCTAACATAAAGCTTTGGAAGATATATCTAGTGGAACCGGAGGAGCCACCTCCTGAAGACTGGATGCTTAACCAGTGTAAAGAGGGGGGTGTTGAGCCTTCTGCTCCCCTACTGCGCCTGAAATAAATGGCGATAGTACAAAAGATGAAGGATTATATCCATTAAGGGAGCTTAAAGCAGCAACAGGATACAGTAATCTGATACATGAGCCACCTGCTTATAGCAATGATGAGAGGCCAGAGAGAACTCCAGAAAAAGACGTGATGTCTTAAGTCTTGCGGGACAAACAGAAAAGTGAATAGCCGAGTGTGACCCTAGATATAGAACGAGAAATGAAGATATGGAAGGGAGAAAAAGACAAGGCTGATGAGGTTGCGCTCATACAGAACAAATGGATGGGCAGTAAGATATTGCTCTAACTTGATGGGAAGAGTATCAAGGAAGTACGGCAAGGGGAAGATCAAGAGGAGTAAGATAAAATAGACAGGGGACTAGAGAAGTGTAATGAAGCAGGTCCACACTTGCTTAGATTGCTTCTTTATAAGTTTACTTCCAGTTCTTAAGTTACATGTTACAGGACATAAAGACATCAGGTATAGGACAATAGATCACTGGCACCCATCACCGAGGGAGGGAGGGACCAACTGATACTGTAACAGAACACTCAACACAGCATTCTCACACTCATACATCAACATTCCACTTGACACTGGCATGACATCACTAAGCACATGACCAGCTTCAGCAGACTCAGACAAGCAGTCATAACACATCTCCCTCCTTACCGAAACACGTACACAAACAACAAGCACATTACCTACAGGCAAGTCACACCACCATCCACCAAACAAACTTCACAAGATACTCTTACAGCTATGCGATTCCAAACTTCACCTACAAATTCAGGTCACCCTCTATAATAACACCAAACACCTTCTGTCTGTCCCTGCCACAAACAGATTCTAGACTCACACTCTAGACACATACCAGCCCATACACAAGGCTTAGACTACCCTACAAACCAAACCCAGACTAAAATAACATATATCCTTCCGCTAGCCCCCGCCACAGGCGAGCCTCCAGGCTGCCACCCTGAAGCACAGCTTGCCATCCTGACGCAATACTAGTCATCCAGAATGACAACAGAATCACCATACCTATTAGGAGACCCCATAAACTGCTAAAAACACTGCTACCAGATATCGTCAACTGTGCCTGCATCACAAACATACAAACAGATACATATATGGACTATGACAACAGAGCCCACCCAACCACACCAAGATATACTGATCCTGCAACAATTTGAAGATGCTGGCCATCCATCTCCAAGACCACCAACAAAACATGGGGTTGGCCTAAACACTCATCTCAATGGCAGTACTAACAAGTCCCATGATCAAACCGTGACCTAAAAGATTTGTGGCCAGGGTTGACAAATAACACACAAGATAAAGAAAACACCATGCGACTCTTCATCTTGAACAGCATCTTTACCTGTCGCCACAGTACTTACTGGAGGGCGTCCCCTACCAATATCACACTTCATCTACCTCAACCAACTGTCCATTAAGATAAGAGTCGACTTGTCCTAATAGTGCACTGCTGCCAATCCTACAATCACCAGACTTACAACACCCACTATCCTTAGTGCACTTCTCACATACCACTCACTAATACTCCTGACAGGGCGCTACCTCCAGGATTTAACTCACTCGACACTATAACCAAAAGAGCAACTAACTCACAACGGTGAACTCATACAAAGGCGCTACCTCCGTATACAATATACCAAAACCCAAAACTACTGTGGGTGCTACACTTAAACCCCTAAAAAAAAACACTCATCTCCTGTCACTCTCAAAGGAGACATTAACTCCATTCCTTACTTCAAAAACCAATGAACAACCAAAAGAGGCGCTACCTCATCATGGTTAATTTACAGTGACACTACCTCTGTTTCACTACACAAAGGCGCTAACAGAGGCGCTATCTCCTAACCTACCCTTCACTCATTATGACATACACATACTGCACGCAAAGTCACCTCGCACCACTAAATAAGAACTTTGCACACATCAGTCATACCTGTGATACTCATCATATCAATTCCATTAAGCCTCATATTCACTCCCAAACTTAGAAATAGTGTGAGTACCACAAATGACATTTTTTCAAAATTTACAACTTTAAACTGAAACATCTCCAGCATAGTTAATGTCCTTGTCCATGGCTTGCATTACTTCTAAATGCCTAAAAGTCCAAGTTGATGCTTAAAAACCTTTAACCTAAAAATCCTCAATAGGTTAAACTAGCTCATCCACACACAAATAAGCTCCACACCATATCTCATTGCATTTAACATGCACTTTTCGCTGTAATGCCTAATAAGTCCATTAACCTGCAAATGCTAAAGAAATGGTTAAATTCTTCCAGCAATGTCTTAACCTTTGCCTTACACACACTCATCAGACCAGCATTTCAAATACGGTAGTTATCACTTAAGCCCACAATAATGCTTAATGTCACCTTACCAATACAGCATTACCCAACATTGCATTCACAACATTTTTCTTTTCTACCATAGAAATCAAGATCTACTAAAACTTAACTTGCCCAAAACAATAATGTCGTATTGCAGTTTTGTGCGCGGCAGTAGAACTTGAGGAAGGAAAGAAATTCAACAAAGCTAGGGTTGCATGCAAAAAAAAATGAACTACCATTTTAACATGAATTTGACCATTTTAAAATGAATTTTACCAGCACGTTGGCCGCTGCATTACGCCTCGGCAGTGAGGCGGAGCGGCGTTACCTGCACACAACCTCATCAGCGAAGGATGCCTTGCACAGTACTTCGCCACGTTCCCCGCTACATCACACCCCTAGCAGGCGGAGCAGGTTTGCTGCACACTGACCAGTACAGCGTTCCTCGCCGCACAGTAGAATAGGGCGCGTTCCTGAAAAGCGGGATCGCTTCTTCCTTCCTGGTCTCCGTTCCACTCAATTCAATTTGAAAAAGCATCTTCCGGATCACTGAACACGACGTTGCGTCCTGAACGTAAGGTCCCTTACTCAGAAGGTACCACCACCCTCTACGCTTACAATAGGCGGTGATCCCTTTTTTCATAAAGTTCACTTGAAGAACTAAACGAACGGAACGTTCGATCACACCACCAACTCCCCCTTACAGGTGATAGACGTCATGACTTTCAAATAGGCAGTAGAGGATAGAGAAACTCCTGCGCTTTCTAATGGACCAACGGTCTCTTGGGCTCCTGCGCTTTCCAATCCGTGTGCTGTTTCTTCACGCACCACTAATGAGAGCTCTGCTCAAACTCCCCATGCACTGATCATACGTGCACTGAACAGTTCCAGCAAACATACTTCATATATGTATATCATGTCCATTGTCCTTCCGTTATGGAAAAAAAAACACTTATTCTTTCCTTACTTCACTTCTGTTTATGGGAAGAAAAAAAAACGCTTATTCTTTCCTTACTTCACTTCTGTTTATGGGTCCCTTCACTGCAAGCACACTAAGGAAAGAGAGGGAAACACTTATTCTTCCCTTACTTCACTCCAATTTAAGAGACCGTTCCATCTTATTGGCAAGCCTCTCGTCACTGCTGCAGTCCCTTTAAGTTCCTTATGGCTCCAGACATAGCACAGGCCGCTGGTCCATCCAAATAAGTCCAGGAGCACTTTTCTGCATGGATCGCTTCCACTAACTTATGTCCCAAGATCCAACACTTCAGGGGCACCCTTCTCACATGGATCCCTTCCACATCTCATGCCCCAAGACCCAGCACTCCCAAAAACTATGGGCTGCTGATCCAACCTGCTATGGTCCTCCTCCTCCCTTATCCGCCCTGGGTGATGGGTTTTCTTACTTGGGGGTGGTGTTGTCCTTTTCTCTCCTTCTGGTCCTGATGTTTCCTGCACCTCCCGCAGCAGTCCTCTTCAGTCTCTCTCTTTTCTTTTCACAGCATTCCTCACACCGGGGTCCTTATTTCCAGAGATCCTCGTCGCCAATGTTAAGAAGCAGGTCCACACTTGCTTAGATTGCTTCTTTATAAGTTTACTTCCAGTTCTTAAGTTACATATTACAGGACATAAAGACATCAGGTATAGGACAATAGATCACCGGTACCCATGACCCAGGGAAGGAGGGACCAACTGATACTGTTACAGAACACTCAACACAGCATTCTCACACTCATACATCAACATTCCACATGACACTGGCATGACATCACTAAGCACATGACCAGCTTCAGCAGACTCAGAGAAGCAATCATAACAAGAAGTGATTGAAAGAAGACGAATATAAAAGAAAAAGTAGACAAAGACGGGAACAAATGTGTCAGGAGGAACAGTTTAGAAAGGAAGAGAGAGCAGAAGAGCAAAGGAATTATGATAATAGACAGAGAGCAATCGAAGAACGGGACAGGCTAGAAAAGAAAAGAAAAGAGAAGAGGAAGAACAGAAATTAAGAGATAAAAGGATGCAAAGACACAGAGATAATGAGGTTTGTAGGGCAAATGAGAGAAGATAGGCGAAAATACCGGAAGAAGAAAGGGTAAGGGAGGAAGCAAAGAAACTAAGAGAATGTTATGAGGAATTGCAACGAAAGAGAAGGCAGAGGGCATGCAACATTGATCACATTGAGAAAGAGCTAATGGAACCAAGTCCAGTAGTATTATGGGAAGACATGGAGGAGTTCCTCCCTTCACAACAAGCAACGCCAGAATCCTCTAGAGTAAACCTAGAGAAGAATTTTGAGATAGGAAGTATCAGAGATCGAATCGAGAAGGCTTATCAGGAGATGAGGACAAACATTGAAACAAGAAATAAAGAGAAAAATGATCAATCTGAAATTGCCCAATCACAAGGCAAGGAGGGAAGCCTGCTTAATCTTGAGCTCAGAGCCTTGTCTTTTGACAGGCTAACTCTAAACAGGGGCGAGAAGGATGACAGCCATACTAGTTGTGGACAAGTTATATAAGACGATGACAGGGAAACCTTCCGTGGGGAAGAGTGTGTTGGTGCATACAGTACCGCGGGGTGTTTTCAGACTGATAAAGAAGTGAGGTGGTCGGATTTGGACCAGCCTAAAGAAAGGATACCAGAGCCAATGGTGCACACAGAGCGACCTAAAAGGTGACCTCTTAGTGAGAGGGGGGAATCGCCACCATATGTGATCAGACTGAGGTCATTGCAGGAGAAGGAGATCAGGAACCATTGTCCCTACCATGGATAGGCAGATGACGGAAGCCAATTGCTATTTTGAGGTTTCACAAATTCCCTTGTTGGAAAAAGGAGGGGCCAGACCACAGTATATCCTATGGCCCCAGATGGATAAGGACATTTTAAGGTGTAAACTACCCAGTTTAACATTGGGGGCAGGGAAATGGATCTATGAATTGGAAAAAATGACAGGAGGAAACACATTAGCTAAGGGGATATTAAGGGTCTTCTAGCAGCGATCCTTTGGGAAAGGGCTGACGACATTTGGATGAGAGCAGGATACTCAAATGTCGCAGAACAGAGCGCTGATGGGGCGCCGTTTAATAATTGTAGAGCGGCAGTCTGGAAAGCGCTCAGAGTACAATATCGCGATACATCAGATATGGGCACAATTATGGCGCTCAAGATGCAGGAAGACGAAGATCCGCTTGCTTACATTCATAATTTTCAGTAACAACGGTCTTTGGAAAATCGGGAGCCTTGGTGGAAATTGATACCTGTATTCTATCATATTTTATGTCAGGGATTGCCAGAACAGGTGCAGAGACAGCTCAAGAAGCTGGTGGGTATGGAAGCAAAGCCATGGCCAGAAATACAGCTGACCATTGCACACCCCTGTCAATTGTTGCAAGAGAAAAATCAAAAGAGGGAAGATGATAGGAAGCTTGAGGAAGCCAAACTAGTACAGATGAAGCTGTTGAAATATGCTATGGAAGGGGCAATGCTGACTAGCAGAGAAGGGCTAGGAATACAACAGACAGCAGGTATGCCGCAGGTGAATAACCAACGACAGTCAGATGAAGGAGGAAACAGGTTAATGTCGAGAGGCAGGGGAAGCTTCCGAGGTAGGGGAGGCTTTCAGAATAATCAGGGAAACTTTCAGAATAACCAAGGTGGTTTTCAGAATGTGCAAAATGATAATCTTGGGATGCAGGGATGGCAAATTAGAAGACCCCCTCCTGCATGTTGGACATGTGGAATGACCGGACATATTGTGCAATCATGTGGGAGCCAAGTTTATGTGCAAAATGGGCAATTCTCAAGAGGGGGGGATAGCTTATCCTCCAGCATATAGCCCACAATGTAGGGATGGGTTCGCCCAAGATCAGACGGTATATCAACCACAAAAACTACAAACACAACAGGCTTTGAAACCACAGCACAAGCACATTTGAATCTTCTGCAAGGGCAGTCACAGCACACACCCATGCAAATACCGCAGAGCGCAAATACAGGACAGCTACTGACTCCTAGATTAGGGGTGTCACCATCAAGGGTGGAAACCTTTTCACAGGTACGGGAATAAATATGCACCCACAATAGGGCAGCAGTACTATTGGTGATGTCAAATCCTCAAGAGAAACCAAGGGTTGATGATACCATAGGTGGCAAATCCTTTTCTTTTTTAGTAGACACTAGGGAAATTCGCTCATGTATATGAGAGGGAACATTTTTATTATCAGGAAATGCCATGAATGCTCAAGGGTTCTCTGGAGCTACAAGTAGAGTTCCTTTTACTGAAAAATGTCCAGTCTCCATAGGAGAGTGTGATATGTCTGTCCCATTGTTGCATTCAAGGGAGACTCCTGTTAATATACTGGGCCAAGATTTAATGACAAAGTCAAATATGACGGTTTCCTTCAGTGATGAAGCCATAGTGTGCTCAACGCCAGGAATACATTATTTAAATGTGGGGGAGTTCATCATGGTATTTACAGGGCAAATAGCTCTGCGAGGAACGCTGTTAGAGCCTAAAGTTTTTCATTATGGGGTACGCATTTTGTTGACGTGGTTACTCGGTTTAGTGGGCAAGACTATGAGAATACCTGATGAATTTCTGTTCAGCGCACAGATACCTATGGACAAAGAGGGGGGACAGGCTTTTCCCTTGGAATTACAGGCAGCCATGGTGCAAGGGGAAATGGCCATGCTCGAAGGATTTGATGATGAAGGCAGGCAATAGAGATCAGTGATTGTTATTGGGGAAGGATATAGATTAACTGATGTCACTGATGAGGATATGTTTAAAGATGAACTGTCAGATGACGGAGTAGTTTTTGAAATGAGGGTTATGTATTGGATCAGGACAGAAAAAGAGAGGTTCCACAGAAGATGATGATAGTATGGAAGCGTGCTGCTTTTTTTGATGAAGATATGGAGAAATCACCAATTTCCTTGTGGGCTACGGGCACTTATGATGTAGGCCTCATAAATGGGGTTGGAGAAGTTAAAATTAAGTTGAAGCTAGGAGCAATTCTACCTCGAGCAAGGCAGTATCCCATGCCTCGAGAGGCAGATGAGGGTATTTTCAAGACTATATCATCTATGATGGAAAAAGGTATCTTAATAACGTCAGAGTCACCATGTAATACCGCAGTGTATCCAATAAAAAAATCAAAGGGTGGGTCACGGCATTTAATTCAGGACATGAGACCGATTAACCAGATTCTAGAGGCAGAGTTTCCTCTAGTTCCGAATCCTGCAACGGTTTTGTGCAGCATTCCGTCGGAAGCGTGATATTTCACGGTGATTGACTTGAAAAATGTGTTTTTCTCAATCCCGTTGCATAAAGATTCCCAAGATCTTACCTTATTTACGTTCTGTCAGACTAAGCTGCAAAGTACACATTTGCCCCAGAGGTACTGTGAGTCTCCATTAATCTTCAATATGGTCCTGCGCATGGGCCTAAGAAATATTGATTTACCAAGTGTTGTGCTGCAGTATGCAGACAATATTCTGTTCTATAGCACAGCAGAAGAATAGTGCAGACATGACTCGATTCAGCTAATGATTATTTTAGCAGACAAAGGATATAAAGTGGATAAGAGAAGTTGCAGTAATGTCAAGAGGAGGTGTTGTACATAAGACAGTTAATCTCGCATGAAGGAAAGAAAGTTACACCTGAAAGAGCTGAGGTGATCTTGAAAACATCAAAACCACACACACAATAAAGCTAATGCAACAGTTTTAGGACTGTGCAATTATGTTAGAGCATAGGTATTTGATTATAGTTCCTACACAAGATCCTTGTTGCAGGCCCTGAAGAAGGCACAGCTGAATAAGGAAAAAATTGAATGGGGTGAGGAAATGGAGGAGGGGTTTGATGAACTAAAATAGGCAATTTGTGCAGCTCCGGTTTTAGGAATTCCCAATTATTCTGAGGAGTTGTTTTTATTTTCACACACAAATTGGACAGTCATGACAGCAATACTCATGCAGAGAACTACATTGCAGTACAAATCCTTAGCATATTACAGTGGGATTCTAGACCCAGTCATGTGGGGTCACTTCCCTTGTGAACAATCACTGGCAGCAGCCACATTCAGCATCGAGAAATCTGCAAGCATGGTGATGGGGTGTTCCATGATGTTATTTGTTGAGCATGCTTTGTTTGCTGTTTTGGGGAAACCTAATGGTACACTAACATCTCAAAGAGCTTCTGCTTATGAGGTTGTAACATCGAACCCAGAAACCAAACTAGTCAGGAGTAAAATGTTGAATCCTGGCATGTCTGTAGCCGAACCACTGGCAGTGGATGAGCAAGTATATGATTGCTCAAACTATGAATAGTTTTATGACGAGATCCCGAGGGTAAAGGAGAATGCACTAGCAGGTGGGGAGGTTCTCTTTATTGATGGTTCTTCGAAGATTGATCAAACTGATGGAGAATGGCATTCAGGATCAGCTGTGGTAAGACACAGATTCAATGGGGAATTTGAAGTGCTAGCAAGTTCAAGACTACCATCTCATTGTTCAGCACAGGCTGCAGAATTGGTAGTGCTTATTGTAGCGCTCAAGAATCATGCAGGGCAGGAAATGACGGTGTACATTGACTCCGTCTACTGGATGTCAACAGTTCATGCAGGCTTAGCATGTTGGAAAAGTAGGTGCTCCCTCTGAGCGGACGGCACTGCAGTGCAACACGCCGCATTTTTAGCCAGGCTTATTAAAGCACTACAACTCCCGGTTGCCATTGCAATAGTTAAGTGCACAGCACATAGCAAGAGAACTCACTTTATTTCACCCGGAAACCAAGCCACAGACGAAGAGGCCAAAAGAGTGACATATTCTTCTGATATTTTTACTTTTGGTGCTATTGATGTGAAAGAGAAAATGGTTGTCATAATGATTGTGAACGAAAGCTTTAATCATTTGTCACGAACACAGTTAATGGAAGTTAATGGAAGGTTGAGCTTAACAGGAAGAGAAAGAACTGTGGACGCGGAGGGGGTGTTCTTTATCCCCTTCCGAAGTAGTGTGGTGACAAGATAGCACTGGTAAACCGGTGATGCCTCGGCCCTTTTTAAGCGTGTCGTTAGAACAGCTACACTACTCTGCACATGTTACTAGGGAGAGTCTCGCAGAAACCATTGCGGAGGACTGGTTTGTACCGAACGTATTAGAACACGTTGCTTTTTATGTAGTAAATTGCATTGTATGTCAAAGGTTTACTGCTGGGCACACACTGCAAACAGTCCGAGGATAAATTCCTCAACCAAATGTTCCCTTTCAGCATTTACATATAGATTATGTTGAGATGCTGCAGGTTTGAAATCGATATAGGTATATGGCAGTAGTAGTTGCCCGTTTTCGAGATGGATTGAAGCTGGTCAATGTACACATCCTGATGCCACCTGCACTGCAAAGTTTTTAGTGCAAGAAATATTTCCTAGATGGGAGTATTTGAGATGTTGAGATCAGATAATGCCCCCCATTTTGTGAATGAGGTATTTGAACAGATTAGCTTATTGCTTAACATTAAATTCAAGTTTTCTTATGATTATCACCCGCAAGAGAACGGGATATGTGAGAGACTCAACAGTCTACTCAAAGAGAGAATAGCAAAGTCGAAATTGACACTGAAAAAGGGGTGGCTGTATTGCTTGCCCCTTGCATTATATGCATTGAAAAATGAGCCCGGCTATGACCACCACCTCACACCCCACAAATTGGTTACAGGGAAGCAAATGAGAATCCCCCTGACTCCTCCATCGAGGACTAGGAGTGATGCCCACACAACTGCAGAATTATTAGGAAATGAGTTATGTGAGTACTTAACATGTATGACCGCTAGTATCTCTGTCATTTCAGATCAAGTTAAGCAGACGGGGAGACAGTCTCAGAACACAGATGAAGACCATACAGAACCAGACTTGAGAGACTATGTATTGCTAAATTATTTGCTGGAGATAAGGTTCTAATAAGGAACTTCACAAGAAAGTGGCACCAGATTTAGCTGCCTTTCGTTGTGGAGGACATTACTCCGTCAGCAGTCAAGGTCCAAGGGAGACAGGCGTGAATGCACTTAGGAGATATGATTGTCTACACTGGAGAGACCGTTGCACCCCCAACCTATTCAGAAGCAATTCAAGGAGAAGAAGTTCAGCACATGCAGACTCAATCGAGGACGAGGAAGAAGGATGCAAAGGTTATCCAGTAGATAGACAAAAGTGTACATTTGGACAGTGGCTCCCCTGAAACATTCTCTGTAGCTGCTATAGCAAGAAGTGAGAAAGCAACTGTTCTTGAGCCACCTGAGTTTGTTGACATTGGACTGTGGAGTGCTGAAGTAAATGGGAAAATGCCAGATTTAGACTTTCTGTTTGACGACTGGAAAAGGGAGCAGTTCCCCGACACGTTTCTCACAGAGTTTCTCTTTGGAGGTGCCCATGGTGTTGTCCGATGTTGATGTACACAGACTACTTCTTGGGAGCATTACTGATGTACGTACTTTTGTCCAAAATCCTAAAAATGGCCCAACGATTAGACTATTATTGGCAGCAATTATAGAGCAGATCAGACAATTACCTGGACATCTTTCTGGAGGAGCAATCACATAAGGCCTTGGTCTTCTCACAGTGTCCAGTTCTGCAAAAGTAACTGGAGTGGGAAGGATTAACCGAATTCCTTCCTTTCTGGAACCAGATGGTCCTATTTAACAATGATGCCCACAAACTACTTGTCATGATCTTTTACTATTTGCTTCAAGTACACCCATATCTTGCTTGGCATAACACTAACACTAATGTGTTTATGGAACATCTTAAAAATCGTCCTGCATTCTGCCGGTTACTTGTGGAGATCATAGAGCAAATTCGAGAGCTATTGGAGCATCTAACAAGATTGCCTGAATAAAAAGAGTGTTTCCTTCCTTAAAAGTAATTACAGGCAGCCATGTGGTCTATTGAGCCAGAAAGTGAGCCGAGTCAACGACGTGTGGAGAGACATTGATGGTGGAGCCTAATGTATTGGTGCATAATCTATGCCTGTTCAGCATCCATTATTGTGTTTCTCTTTCTCTTGATCCACACTGTTTACTTGAATGGTTCCAGAAAGGAAGGAATTTGGTTAATCCTTCCCACTCCAGTTACTTTTGCAGAACTGGACACTGTGAGAAGACCAAGGCCTTATGTGATTGCTCCTACTCCAGTAGCTCATGAGAAGGCACCTATTTCTGTGGCAAATGTTCCTAGAGTTCCTATTGTAGGAAGGACTCTTTTAGATATCGTTACTGAATGCCAGATACAGGTTCTTCTAGCAAAACAAAAACAGAGACCTAAGAGAAGTGCAAGGGAGGATGATTATGAATTAAATGATTATTTAGACAGTACAGCGCATTTGGGGAACAAAATGTGGTATCAGCATGAAAGAAGTGGTAAAGGGAACTTTTAAGGAGGATTGCTATGTATGTGCACTCCTGCCTTATTCATAGCTATTGAAATAGATGTTCAAACAGCTCATTGCCTAACTCACCTTGCACCTTGTCATGCAAGAGGTCCGTTCAAGGGTCGAACAGCATCCGTGGTATGGGTGACAGAATTGTCGCCCCCAGATGAAGATGATTATGTTCAAGATTTGACTACAAGAGAGAGAGAGAGAGAGAGAGAGAGAGAACACACACCAGAAATCATGTGATTAGATATGAACTACTTGGCATGAAAGGAGCTGGAATCAGATGGGAGATAAACAGGAAGCTCAACTGTCAAAGGAGACTGATCAAGAAGTTTTAACCAGAGAGGATAGATGTGAATCTGGGGTACAGTACTTTCTCCAGATTCTCCAGATGGCTGGGAAGAAGGCATGGTCATGTGCAGAGTTGTGGCAGAAACTGGTCATCACACGCTAGTTATTGCAATAGATAGTTATTGCAATTTCCTACTAAAGGTCATGGGTAGGATAGCTACCTCACAACTACAGGAGCATGTAGAAGCGTCGGAATCCCTTCATCCCCAACAGTCGGGTTTTAGACCAGCACATAGTACTGAGACAGCCATTATAGATCTTCAGACAAAGATGCTCAGTATCATGGAAAAGGGAAAGCAGGCCTCCTTATCCTACTGGATCTTAGTGCTGCACTTGATTTACTTGACCATAATGTACTCAACGTTGCTCTGGGTAAAACAACCAATTGTTCAACAGCAGCTAAAAGGTGGATAATGTCATTTTTAAAAAATAGGACATCACGGGTACACTGGGGAGATAAATTCTCGACACAAAGAGAAATTCTCTGTGTGGTCCCTTGAGGGGGCCAAATTGTCCCCCTTGCTGTTCAATCTATATCTTAGATTCCTCTGCCACGTATTGGATCATATAAATATCTTTTTCACAAACTATGCTGATGACACTCAGCTAGTGATGGGACACTGTGGAGAACACAAAAAGATCATGAAAATCTACATAGCATCTATTCCAGTATAAAACAGATGATGGACACAAACTGGATGTGCCTAAATGGCAAGAAGACAGAATTAATGGTCTTTGGCTCCCATCAGGCCAGAAACTCTCTCTCTCTAGAATACAAGCTTCCAGTTCGAAAACACACAGACTAAGGTCCTCGACAAAGTTAAAACACTGGGCATGATGGAAGCATCATTAGGAGCCGATGTGTAGACGCAATATATATTTTTTTTTTTAAAAAAAAAAACATGTAGCTATTATCTTAGACTCCTTAAAGCCATCAGTCCATACTTATCAGAGGGCAATGGTGCCACAGTGGCTAGGGCAACTATCTTATCCCGATTGGATTATGGTAATGCCCTGATGGTAGGGGCAAACAACAAATGCCTCCAGGTTTACCAGATCATACAGAATAATGTGGGCAGAATTATTAAGCACATTCCAAAATTCGACCACATTAGCAATTCCATTAAAGAGCTGCACTGGTGTAAAGTTGAAAATAGAATTCAATTTAAGGCTCTCACCATAGCACACTGGTGTATTCATGGGAAGGCACCAGGGTACCTCAAATCTAAAATACAGACATATGTACCTACCCGCACTCTAAGATCAGCAGATCAAAACAAGATTGCAGCAGCTAAGCATAAACGCAAGCTAGGTTTAGGTAAATCCTTCCCGATTGTTACAGCATGATTGTGGAATAGCCTGCCTATCAACATAAGAAGAGAAGCAAATTATCTACGTTTCGGCAAGCAGGTAAAGACTCACATCTTTAATTAACTGCCATCTTAAAATCTCCCAGATGCTTCCTTGGACATTTACTCTGTCTCGTTATTTGTGTCCATGTATCTGTGCCCCTAGACTTGCGAGTTACCGGTGCATTACAAATGAATGCAAAACAGAAAAATGTAACTAGTGGAAAATGGATGCAAACCTCTCTGGTCAAGGCTTGCAAAGCTTATGATGTACGGTGAAGACAGACGAGGTCCACTACAGATAGTGCCTCTGGCTAGTGCAGAACTATGTTTTAGAAACAATGGCACGAGAAAGGTTGGAGGGAATCAACAGTGCAGACGAATCTTTGATATACCAACAATGAAAGATGGGACAGTGGTGATAATTGATCACTACTGGGCCTGTGGATTCAGAGCTTACATAAAGCTGCCCAGAGACTTGGACGGGCTATGTTCTATCAAGATTGTTCTGTTCCAGCATTGGTGATTCCAAAGAGTGATCTGAATATTGGAGACTTTCCAAAGGCAGATGCTCACCTGAGGAAAAAGTGATCTGCTGAACTGCTAAATTGAATGAAGAGAGAACATTATTTCTCAGCGGAATCAATAGTAGTCTTTGATGCTATTCCATATGAACACAGACTGTTCAGCAAGACTTCTGCAGTTTTTAGTGTTATCTTTATGCCTGGGAGCCAGACGATTGTGAATACCAAATGGTTACAGATAACCAGATGAGAGCTTCTGCAGACAATCAACATCACCATAAAGGGATTTAATGCTATCAAGGACTAATGACTCTGCAGAACAGATATGTCTTGGATATGATCACAGCTATGAATGGAAGTGTTTGAGTCAAAATAGGAGAATCATGTTGCACATTCACACCTTCTCACGATGACGAGAATGGCACCTTGACGGAGGCCATAACAATGCTGACAAACCTACATGTTAAGATGGAAGATGAAGTAGAAGACATTGCTGATGACAGCTGGTTTACGTCAATCTTCTTGTGGGTTCCACAATGGATGGCAAACATTTTCAAGTTCTTCAGAACCCTGTTGGTGATGATCATGTTTGGGTTTGTGTGATCAGGCTAACAATCACACAATGCAGAAAACCTATGAAGAAAGCAGTAGTAATGAAGATTGTGATTGATGTCGAATCAGGATTTGAACCTGAAGTGCTGACAGATGAAGAGAACAGACACTAGGTAAAGGCTAGCATTCATGCACCTGAGGGAATTAAGTTCCCGTATCTGAAGAACCACAAGAAGTATGTGGGAAGATAAAGCTACTGCAGTCCCAGTGGACAATGCAGTCTTATGGCCTGGAGTGTTGATGAGCATGTGTAATCAGCTGAATGCCTGAAAGGACTCATAAAGATATGCACTACAAAGAAGCATTTCTTCAGACGACAATGTATTGATGTGAAAATTGATGAGAGAGTGGTTGATAAATCGCCCAGAGTGTCGAGGAAGAGCCAAAAACCCCTAGCAGAAACTCCACCCCCATTTTGCCTGTATGTTGGGACTGAAAATTGCGACATGTGCAGTACCAGTGAGGATGCCTGTAATGCAAAGAATTCTTGAAACGATGTGTGCATTGAAAAAACCCTATATGCATTCAAGAAGAAATGATGGTCTTCTGGTCAAGTTCCTGGAAGAAGTGTGAAAATTAATGAGAAAGACAACTGGTGACGTCATACGAAGCAGAACTGATGCACACTGAAAAGATACACGAGACGAAACAACAGAGACATTCTATAAGATCTGAAGAGGAGGTATCAAGGATAAGCAACATTTAGGGATCGAAATGAAGATGCTCATTCGAAGAAACACTGTAGAAAATGCAAAGTAATTTTACACTTGTACAGATTCTGTAACACAAGTAGAAAAAATAATCATGAGTCTGGCTACATAGTGAATAGATTGCGGCGATGCACCAATGTATATACATAGGAATGCATAGAACCTGGATGTTCCAAGATGCACTTCAGCAAGGCTTGAACCCTGTGAATGGAAAGGGCTTCCGTGGTGCAGTTGGAAAATAGCTAAATGGCGAAGGAGAATTCAAGAAAGTCTGGCTGGGCCCAGCACCAAGGGTCGAGGCAACTGTGAGCCTGGTTGTCTGTCAAGTAGTTACATGAACATGAGAAAGAAACAAACATCTGTTTGAGGTGGGATGAAAAAATACTGAAGCAGTCAGGAGTTCATCCTTTAACAGTATTATATGCAGAAAAGAGCTCGGAAACATGGTCTCCAGTCACATGGTCAGATGAAAATAGACTTTGGGTTGAGCTACACCGAAACCAGAAGATAAGACGATGCCACACTCCCTTTTATTCTCAGGCACAGAGAGCTTCTGCAAGGTCAAGTTCTAAGCCTTAATTGAACGGCAGACCGCAAGAGTGATGATGGATGTTGGGCTAATTGGGTGGGGAAGCACGACCAGGCAGACCCTCCCAGCACCTGGGGTAACCAGCCTTCGTGTTGCTAGCGTGTGGATTATTCCAATTTGGTACAAGTGTGCCAACCAATTGTAGAGGGCCACGTAACAGAGAGCCCTATATTTTGTATAACCAATGCATCATCATGTATTTTGTGACAATGGCTTGCACTAGAGGAGGGCTTAGTTGTCCACCTGATGTTAGAGATCCAATAACAACCTCTGTTAGTATGTAACATATACTTAGATGTTCCCTGTAAGCCTATCACATCCCCAAGCAGTTTTTTGTAGTTTGCCACATAGCATGACGTCAATGATGATGAATTTCACTATAAATGTTTATGAAATTCATCGGGATCGTGCTTTGCGACATCCGTTGATGTCCGTTGTAACTCCCTGTTTTAGACAATTGCAAATAAAACAGTACTGAGGTTTGCCAACTTCCTGAGTCGGTTTGATTATTGATTTATTAGTAAATTCTGCATCCACATCTATCTCTAAGTGTTGCTACTTCGTCTTGAAGGACTCGGGTCTGTGGGTTCAACTTCTACCACTGGCCTCTTGCAGACAGGACCAATTTCACCTTCTCATTTTGCTACAGTAAATCCATGCCCCACCCACCCCTCCCTCTCCCTCTCTCCCTCAATACTCAGATGAGGACATGAGTCAGTGTGAAGATTCCAGTCATTACTATGAGCTTCATGCTAAGTGTTATAAGAGACAAGAGCATTTGGTTCAGAAGACAGGATGCCTTGTATTGTATGTGCTATGTATGTTGGTTAGCAGGATGAGAGCTGCCCCAGCCTCACTCTAACTTGCACAGTTACTGTGCTCAGTGGCCAGCTGGAACTGTTGCCCAGCATTTGTCAGACATCAATCAGGCCATCAGGCCAGGGCCACCAGGGCAGGGGAGGTAGCTGTCTTGTGCACTTTCACTAGAGCCTCTCCCATGAACCCCAATCTCATGAGACATTGTTCGAGCCTGCATGACAGTACTCGGCTCACTTTGAGCCATTACAGGATCTGAGTGTTGCCTCTACTGCCCAAAAAACATCAGTCTTCTCACCTGCCTTTTGAGCTACTTCAACACTGCCTCATTCCATTGAAGTGCATCACCCATCTACAATGGGCTTGACTCTGTGAAAGCTACAACTCACTGGGCCTCATTACGACTGTTGCGGTAAGGCAACAACAGCGCTGGTAGTGCTACTGATGCCGTTGTTGCCATGCCGCAACATTACGACATTACAAGTTTGCTTGCGGGTGCCGCTCTGGTCAGGCCATTATGAACGGTACCACTGCTACCATCCTCCCCATTCCCATTGAACCCTATTGGGGCTCAAATGGGAATGGGGACGTATCGGCTCCGGGTCCCACGAAAGGGAATTACTGCGCCCTCCAAGGTCGGAATGGCCCAGTAAGTCCCCTTTTGCGGGACCCAGAGCCGGACCCGAGTTTGGAGGTAGCCATGCCCTTATCAAGGGTATGGCTACCTCCAAACTCGTAATGAGGCCCACTGTATCTTGTTTGCCATCTCGATCCAATGAAGCATCTTTTCAAGCCAACATGAATGTTGCCTCAACCCATCAGAAGCCATTGATTTTGCCATCTCAAACACTGACTTAACCCAGCAGAGGCATCGTCTCAACCCAACTCCAGACCTGGCTTGACCTCTTGCAAGTCGTCAACTTGATCCACTGTGAGCCCATCTCAAAGTCATCCGATGTCAACTTGCCATATGAATAACATGACTCGACCATCTGAGCACTGGCTTAACCACAGGAAAGAGGCTAGCAGTCTGGCTTGATGGCTCTGATCACCAATATGTAAAGTCTGCTGTTTCTGTTTTTATTCCTTAAAGGGAACGGCACATACTGTTTTTATTAATTGTTTACATTTGTTAGATTTGTATTAGTTTAATTAAATAGCCTTTATTGGTGATTGTTTATTTTGGTACCACAGTAATATTGTTGTTTGGATCACTTTTGTCCCAGCTTACACCCTTCCTGAAGTGTACAGCATGCTCTCGGTCCATGTAGCCAAAAGATGCCAAGGTGTTATACCTGTCAGGCTATGCCTGTTGCTTTTTTATAATTGGGGTTACTGCTGGTTTATTATTATGGTGTGGCTATACAGGCACGTTAGCTACTACAAATTCATAAGCTCCTGCAGAACAATAGTCTTTTTGTCACACTGGACAGTCTACTTAAGGTGTAGAGAGTGCTTACGTCACCTGTAAGGGGATGTCTTCCAAGAGGAAGCTGCAGAAAAGGAGTTTGAAGAGTGTGCTTGCCAAGGATGGGACCTACAACGATGACCTACTAAATATGATCTCAACGTGATGAAATGACTACTGCTCCACAGGAGTACAGGGATGAGTAGTGGCTAACATGCCTACTCAGGCCCACACTACTACTACACAAGCAGTGATTACCATCACAAAGGTGAAACAGGTGCAGGCCGAAAGGTATAGCTCATTCACCTCCATTGGTAGAGCAGGCTGAGGACAGGCTGTATCTTTAGGAGGGTTGTTACATGACAGCAGGAGAAAAAAGGTCCAAAACAATCTCCAATCAAGGTTCTATGACAATAGAGACTTTTGATCAAACAAGAAAATGCACCAAAAAAAAAAAACGAATCAGAAAAAAATAAGAAAATCCACCCATGTTCAATAAAACAAAGAATGCAGACTTTTGTGAAAGGGCACATTAGGGAGAGAAGCTGGGGTATACAGGCATGAGATTGCCATAATGTCACTGGCCCTCATTCCGAGTTTGGAGGTAATTTCCATCCTTTACCGGCATTGTTTTTCCCTTACCTCCAACCTCGGAATGACCCATACTGTTTCAAGGATTTGCCATTCAGAGCAAGGTAGAGCAAGGGGCTTAAAAACCACCACGGCAACAAAGGTGCACCAGAGTGACAGGAAAACTTCTGATTACCTTATGTTCTTGTCCTTGGGTTCAACTGTGTTGAGCCAGGAATGATGGCCTTAAACAGGAAGTCACTGTGCTTTTAGAATCAGGACAGTGTCAAGTTGAGGAGCGGCAGCACAGGGTCCAACAATGCAGTGCTCTTCAGCAAAGGTGACAAATCTAAGGTTGAAGATGCTTGGCACTGCAGGCAATTTCTTGTCAGTAGTGCTGGAAAATCTCAGCAACCTTAGCTGTGGAGAAGTGGAGACTGCCTTCAGCAGCAAGTGGGCTTTACTAGTTCATCACGGCATGGGGGTACAGCAGAGCATTGGCTTGGAGAACACAAAGCTATTGACCTTGTGATGGCATTGCAATGCGGACACTAGAAGACTTGACAGATGCAGCGACTGTGGCATTTCAATGTCAGCGTCAAGTGAAACTCAGAGATGCGGTTGGGTGGGGAGGTTGGAGAGGACTCCAGTGGTTTCTGTGCATCAGCTAGGACAGCATTGAAGGTGCCCAAACTGGTGTAGATGTGGTTCAGAGATGCAGGGAGAGCCTGGGGTAGCTTCCTTCGTTACTGGGAGTCCCAATCATGGCAAGCCAGGACAAGATGAGTCTGTCTCTATTCCCACACTAGGGAGATTGGCTTACACCTACAGGGGATCCTTCACCTCCAGTGAACAGGAGTCTGCTTCCAGTGCAGCCGGTATGGTATAAAGGGCTTGGCCCAACAGACGTTACCCCCACTGATATTTGGGGATGGTTAGAGGACAGAGCTCTTCTCTGCCTTGGATTCCTTTTCTCTAGGCAGAAGGCCCTGGAATGGACTGCACTCCTAGTAGATTTCCAAAGGGGTATGTTTCTTCTTCTCTAGAGGGTCCAATGATGAATCAAAGAATGTGGTGGAGCCCCTTTACTTTTTAAATGCTACAGAGGATTGGCCCAGAGCAAGCCTACTATAAGGGCTCCAATCCCTGCAGTTGGAACATGTCCCTTTGCCTTTTGGCATTACACTCAGCGTACCTTGTCATAGAGGAAATGGAGAAGACAGGAAAGGGAAAGAGAACACCAACAAGATGTTGGTTCCTTCCCTTCTCCAGACCTAACTGCCCTCTCTGGCTACTCTACCTCCATCCCATGCCTTTTCTTCTTTAAAGCACTCCACTGATCAGCATTGTGGTAAGAATGTGGCTTTGGTATGTTGGTGCTGCATCTGAAGCCCCATTCCCAAGATATCCCTTGGGGACTAGCTATGCCCTGGGTTAAGTTGTTACCCTTTCTGCAACAGAGTCAAAGGGGCAGCATCCTTGCTTTCTTTTCCACTAAGTGGCTGTAGACAGCCAGCCTCTGTATATGAGTATTGTCACAGCTGTCTCTGCTCACAGAGCTGACAATGGCATGATATCAAATTGCTGTGCCTGTATAACTATGTGTCATTAGCAGACACCATATAACAACCAGACATGATGCATGTTCGAAGATTTACATCTCACCAGACTGATTAAGGCATAGAATCTTCATAATTTAGGTCACAGGTGCAGAAGATGAAAAACCACCTCTAACTGTAGGAACTTTGTGTATTAGAAGCAGTCATGAATTCACATGCTACTGTAGAGGAGCCGCTGCATGCCTCTGCAGGAAGTCCCGCCCCATTTTGACTATATGTTGGAAGCCAGACGTTGCGACATGTACAACACCAGTGATGGTGGCAATTCCATCGAGAGACATCGAGAAAAGGTATCCATTGAGAATACTCAATATGATGGGCACCTGTAGAGATGACAATATCTTGGAGGAAATGAAGATAAGCGAAGAAAGAGGCTGGTGACGTCACAAGAAATGAGCGTGATGCATTGAGAAGAATGGTCAAAGAAGAAGTTGCATAGACCTTATCGAATCTGATGACGAAGTAAAGAATTGAGTAAACGTTCATATGTGAAATGAAGATTGCACGTGTGAAGAGCACTGCAGAGAATGCAAGCCGTTTTATAACTGTACAGATGCAGCAATGCAAGTATGATGTATTTTATTTGTATCACGCTCATACACACGTGTTTCAGAGTGCAAAGAGGCAAGGGAGGCAAGGGAGGGGAATGAGGGAGGACAAAAACACTGATCTTACTAGGCCCAGTGACATTGAGAACACGCAAGTGCAAGGGAGTCTAGACTAAGTTATCTTAAAGTCTAGCTATACGTAGTGAATAGAATGCAGACTGTGCCGCCATTATATAGAATTCTGGACATCAGTGTCACATATTTAGTAAGCTCAGACCCATGAAGAAAGAAGGATCGAAAAGCTGTGTCACAGCAAGAAAACAGCTGAAGATCGAGGAAAGGCCTGGAATAGCTGTCTGGCCTGGTGTCAAAGGATGGCGCGGCCAAGAACCGGTTATCTATCCTTGAAGAACACTGAATGTGAGAAGCTGAATCAGCCCTTGTTAAGGTGCAAGAAAGAACAACATGAATGCCAAGTTTATTAATTCAAGACAATTAAATGCTGCAAAACAGGCCAAAATATGGTCTACTGTCACATGAGTGAAGGATGGAAATAGGAGTTGAGCGTACAGACCTGGACTGTGATAAGAGTGTGCCTATACTACTTTTTATTCTCAGGAGCAGTGCTACTTTACAACGACAAGTTCAAAGACAAACTGAATGGCAGACGGCATGAACGATGAGAGACGTTGGGATAATTAGGTGGGGAGACACAGTCAAGTCCACCCACTGGCACCTGGGGTACCAGCTTACGTGCTGCTAGTGAGCCGAATGTTCCAGAATGGTACAAGGGTGCCAACCAATAGTAGAAGGCCATATAACGAAGGGCCTAATAGTTTGATAGCCAACGGTGTATTGTGTATTTAGTAAATGATGAAGATGACTTGCACTAGGGGTGGGCATAGGTTGTCATTCTGACTGTAGAGACCCAATCACAACCCGATCCCTTAAAGAAAATATACTTAGATGTTCCCCTTAAGCCAATCACAATCTCCCGTAGGTTTTCTTAGTTTGCCACATAGTATGGCGTTGTGTTTGACAAGCTGTTACTATATGTCATGCCTGCTAGGCCCTCTCACGTCCGAGTTCAGCACCCTACATCTACAGCCCAGAGATCAGCCAGACCATTTTATACTCGGTGGCGACTCTGGGGAAAGATTCCTGGTAAACGCCTTCATTTCCGCTAAACATGGCGAACTTCTTTGTCAAACACGCTGCACACATTATCAGTCCACTCGATAAGTATGCGTGAGTATCACATGACTGGACGTCAACGCGCTACTCACGCATTTTACGTCAGCTGACTCTTATTTAAACGGAAGTCTCCCGCTATTCGGCGCTTCTGATCGTTGTTTCTTGGATCTTCGCTCCGGAGCCTGGCTCTACTAAGCAGCTTCCAATCTGCTTACCCTTTGCTAGCCGGACCCGCGCTGCTATTTCTGGTGGTTCCTGAACTGCCTTTCCTTTCTGCTAGCTGGATCCGCGCTGTTGTTCTTCTGGTCTCCTGTTTCATTCCAAAGGTCCCAGCCAGTCTCAGTCAATTGTGGACATTCATGTTCTAGGATTGCCTTCTCATCCAAATCCTCAAATTATTTCTACTTTCAAGAACTGTGCACTGAACTTTATGGACGCTATCCGGTGTGCACCGACCCGTCCCTAGTGCGGCCCTCGTTCCGTTCGGGTTAGTCTCCTTACTAACCTCCCCTTTTCCTTCGTTGGTTTTTATTTTGGATATTCTTCCTGGAACTCAATTTCATCCTCCAGTCCACACAACTACAGGTTAGTGCATATCCTGAATCTGACACATACATTTAATTAGGTTAAAATTGAATAGTGATTAAAACTTATTATTCTTATCCTACAGACTGGTGTATCCATCCAATATCTGGACCTTTCCACTAATTACTCTTTCAGGCTGTGTTTGTTAATTATAGTCTGAGAGTGGCATTGGTTGGAAGGTTTCAATCATCAAATTCACACTCAGAATAGTCAATCGGGAGAAGCTCTACAGGAACTCAACTTGTATCCTTTATATCAGAGTATTCTTTTTTTTGGTGTCGTTCTAATTATATTCAGTAACCACAATAAATTCTGTAATCTGAATCTTAACAGAATCAGAAGCCTTAAAAGATGGAGGGTACCGATCCCTTACAAGTCCTCACACAACTCATAGCTGATTTAAGACATGAGATGATATCTGCTCAGGATACCCTCCATCATCGTATGGACGTTATGCAGGACGCCATACGATCTGCACCACAAGGAGCGACAGGTGGAGAACCAGTGGCTTCCGGTTCGGGCTTTCCTCCTCCCTCCAGGGAGTTACAGGTCTTGATGCCTACACAGTTTCCCTTGGCTCCGCCCGAGAGGTTTATGGGGGATCCTAAATGCTATCGTACCTTCATAAACCAATGTCGTCTGCACTTTCTCTGTAGACCCAGCTCCTTTCCGGATTTGACTACTAAAGCGGCTTTTGTGCTGTCTCATTTAGGCGGTTCTGCTGCAGCCTGGGCCAATTCGTTATTAGAGTCAAACAGTCCTTTACTTTATGACTGTGACGCACTACTATCTGCCATGAGTAAGGTGTTCGATATGCGCTATGCTAACCAGGCGACAGATTTGGAGCTTTTAAATTTACAACAGGGTAACCAGACACTCTTGACCTATCTTGCTCGCTTCAATCAACTTGCGGCAGAGACCCAATGGCCTGAAGACAAGAAAACGGCAGTGTTTTACAAAGGACTAACAGAAGAACTAAAAGACGCTTTGTCAACAGTTCCTGTGGTTCCTGCTGGCTATTCAGAGTTTTTGGATTTAGTCCTCCAGATCGATGCACGACGATCTGCAAGAAAAGGGGAGAAAAAATCCTTTACGTCAACTTCTGGTCACCCTGGTGTGTCTCAAACTATTCCTAGTGAACCTGAACCCATGCAGATTGGCGTTATACGTGGACGTTTGTCATCCGCGGAACGCGAGAATCGCCGTAAGAACAACTTATGTATGTATTGCCGTTCCGCTGAGCATCTATTGGCCTCTTGCCCTAAAAAACCATACAAAAAAGCGGGAAACACCAAAGCTCGGCAATAGCAGGGGTTCCTTTGCCGAGTACCAAACAGGACTCCGCTTTATATGTCGCCTCCTCCATAGAGATAGCAGTTTCTTTGGAATTCAACGGAACCATTGTTTGTTCAAAAGCAATGTTGGACTCCGGTGCTTCTAACATGTACATAGACAACACGTTCGCTGCACAATCAGGTATTCCTATTGTTACTAAAGCAGTACCCGAAGCTGTCAATACAGTTGATGGGTCAGCTTTGTCCTCTGGTTTGGTAACGGAAGAAACCATTCCTATTAAGGTAACTCTGCCTGATGGTCACACTGAATACCTGGTCTTCGACGTGATAGCTGCTCCTCAGTACCCATTGATTTTGGGTTTATCGTGGCTCAGATTGCATAACCCTCATGTTGATTGGGTAACCGGTCACATTCAATATCCATCGGCCTATTGCAATAAAAACTGTTTTTTGGAGTCGAATGTGGTGTCCACTCCTGTGTTGGCCTTCCTTGACAATTCTCCCAGTATTGGGGCACTCCGCTCTAACACCGTCCTAGTGCCTTCTGAATACAATGCGTATTCCGATGTTTTTGATAAGGGTAAAGCGGAGGTATTGCCACCACATCGACAATACGACTGTCCCATTGACTTAATGGAGGGTGCCAAGATACCAACTGGACGTGTTTATTCACTTACTCCAAAGGAAGATGCAGTCCTGAAAGAATACATTGACAATGCTCTCGCCAATGGTTTTATTCGCCCTTCTCAATCCCCGGCGGCATCTCCTTTGTTCTTCGTCCCAAAAAAGGAGGGGGACCTCAGGCCTTGCATTGATTATAGGGCCCTCAATGCCATAACTATTAAGAACCAGTACCCATTGCCTCTAATCAACGTCCTTCTGGACCAACTGGGTGCTTCTGTCATCTTTACCAAGCTGGATTTGCGGGGAGCATACAATCTTGTGCGTATTCGACAAGGCGACGAATGGAAGACCGCCTTTAAGACCCAGTACGGTCTTTTCGAATACCTCGTTATGCCGTTTGGCCTGTGCAACGCCCCCGCAACCTTCCAATACTTAATGAATGATATTTTCAGTGATTACATCGATCAGTTTGTAGTTATTTATCTTGACGACATACTGATATATTCACCCTCTATCCAGGATCACATTACACATGTCATCAAGGTTCTCCAAAGATTGAGAGAAAACCATCTGTTTGTAAAAACTGAAAAATGCATTTTCCACACTTCTGAGGTCGAGTTCCTGGGTTACGATATCACCAGTCAGGGAGTTAGAATGAGCCAGTCCAAAGTCAAGGCCATTCTAGACTGGTCTGTACCCGCCTCTGTCAAAACCTTACAGTCATTTCTTGGTTTTGCGAATTTTTATAGGCGGTTTATACATGACTTCTCTAAGACTGTAGCACCTCTCACTGCCTTAACAAGTTCCAAGGTTGAGTTTCTCTGGACGACAGAGGCTCAAAAGGCTTTCGATCTGCTAAAAGAATCCTTCACCACTGCACCGGTTCTACAGCATCCAGACCCTGGTTTGCCTTTTATAGTGGAGGCGGATGCCTCCAACATGGCAATTGGTGCTATTCTTTCCCAGGTCTGCAAATCCACTGGAGCAGAACATCCTGTGGCTTTCTTCTCCCGAAAATTGGCCCCTTATGAAAGAAACTATACAGTCACGGAGAAAGAACTTTTGGCCATCAAAGATGCCTTTCTGACATGGCGGCATCATCTACTCGGGGCCAAATATCCGGTTTGTGTTTATTCAGACCACAGGAACCTTCAAGCCATTAAAACGATGAAGTGTTTGACTGCACGGCAGGCCCGATGGCATTCATTCTTTGCACAGTTTGATTTTCGGATCTCATATCGTCCTGCCAGAGAACACACCAAAGCCGATGCTTTATCCCGGCTCCATACGGTTGTTACCGAGGATTCAAGCAAACCGACTTTATTGGCTGATAAAGTGATTTGCAGTTGCCTTGTTCAACCATCTTTGAAACAAGAAATTATAGATTGGGTATCTCAGCATCATCAAGATGTACAACGTCTGAATCTAGATATTCGTGGTGGTCTCCCATACTATAATGGTCTCTTGTATCTACCAACAGAAAACACCCGTGCCAAGGCATTAAACTGGGGTCATGATTCATTAGTCGCGGCCCATCCTGGTCAGAAGAAAACACTGGAATTAATCCGGAGGTGGGCCTGGTGGCCGGACATGTCCAAAAATGTGATAGACTACGTCAATACTTGCTCTATTTGTATCCAAAGTAAGGGATCGCTCCAGAAACCAATGGGGCTCTTACATCCTTTGCCAGTACCCCATAAACCCTGGTTTATGATATCCATGGATTTCGTGGTGGAATTGCCTCCTATCCAAGGGTTCGACATGATATGGGTCGTGGTGGACTATTTTACGAAAATGGCCTTGTTTTTGCCTTGTCAGGGTATTCCTTCTGCGGCTTGTCTAGCTGATCTGTTTTTGAAACATGTGTTCCGGTTTTTTGGTTTACCCTCAGTGGTCATCACCGATAGAGGGTCACAGTTTGCGTCTCGTTTCTGGAAAGCATTATCAACAGCTCTCCTAATGGATGAACGCATGTCTAGTTCCTACCACCCTCAGACAGACGGACAGACGGAACGGGTTAATGGTACAATGGAACAATTCCTACGGTGTTTGACCTTACAGTACCAGTCTACCTGGCTGGAAGTACTGCCCGCAGCCGAATTCGCATACAATAATTCGGTACATTCTTCAACAGGGACTTCTCCATTCTATGCCTTATACGGACAGCATCCAAGGTCCATTCCAGCGGACCTAGAGTCTTCCGGCCTTGTTCCTAGGGCTGACGATAAATTGAAGGAATTGTCATCCTTGCATTCTTCTATTAAAAAGAATCTGGAGAAAGCACGGGCACGTTCCAAACAATACGCAGATCAAAACAGACGTCCGTCTCCACCTTATAAAGTGGGTATGTCGGTGTGGTTATCCACCAAGAACCTGAGAATGCCGGGGAAAAGAAAGCTGCTGCCACGTTTTGTTGGACCTTATGAGATCAACAAGGTGTTGAATCCGGTGGCTATACGTTTGAAGCTACCCTCGCATTGGAGAGTACATCCTGTGTTTCATGTGTCCTTAGTGAAACCGTTCGTGGCCGGAACTCGGCTGCCTGTTCGGCCTGTGGCTCTCTCTGTAAAGGGTTCCGAGGAGTAAGAAGTACAGGCCATATTGGATATGAGAATACGTGCAGGGGTTCCACATTACCTCATCGATTGGAAGGGCTACGGCCCGGAGGACCGCTCTTGGGAACCTCTCGCTAATATCCATGCACCCGCTCTGCTGCGCCGGTTCCACGATTCCAGGGGTGTGGCGCGCCCTTTGGGGGATGGCACTGTCATGCATGCTAGGCCCTCTCACGTCCGAGTTCAGCACCCTACATCTACAGCCCAGAGATCAGCCAGACCATTTTATACTCGGTGGCGACTCTGGGGAAAGATTCCTGGTAAACGCCTTCATTTCCGCTAAACATGGCGAACTTCTTTGTCAAACACGCTGCACACATTATCAGTCCACTCGATAAGTATGCGTGAGTATCACATGACTGGACGTCAACGTGCTACTCACGCATTTTACGTCAGCTGACTCTTATTTAAACGGAAGTCTCCCGCTATTCGGCGCTTCTGATCGTTGTTTCTTGGATCTTCGTTCCGGAGCCTGGCTCTACTAAGCAGCTTCCAATCTGCTTACCCTTTGCTAGCCGGACCCGCGCTGCTATTTCTGGTGGTTCCTGAACTGCCTTTCCTTTCTGCTAGCTGGATCCGCGCTGTTGTTCTTCTGGTCTCCTGTTTCATTCCAAAGGTCCCAGCCAGTCTCAGTCAATTGTGGACATTCATGTTCTAGGATTGCCTCCTCATCCAAATCCTCAAATTATTTCTACTTTCAAGAACTGTGCACTGAACTTTATGGACGCTATCCGGTGTGCACCGACCCGTCCCTAGTGCGGCCCTCGTTCCGTTCGGGTTAGTCTCCTTACTAACCTCCCCTTTTCCTTCGTTGGTTTTTATTTTGGATATTCTTCCTGGAACTCAATTTCATCCTCCAGTCCACACAACTCCAGGTTAGTGCATATCCTGAATCTGACACATACATTTAATTAGGTTAAAATTGAATAGTGATTAAAACTTATTATTCTTATCCTACAGACTGGTGTATCCATCCAATATCTGGACCTTTCCACTAATTACTCTTTCAGGCTGTGTTTGTTAATTATAGTCTGAGAGTGGCATTGGTTGGAAGGTTTCAATCATCAAATTCACACTCAGAATAGTCAATCGGGAGAAGCTCTACAGGAACTCAACTTGTATCCTTTATATCAGAGTATCCTTTTTTTTGGTGTCGTTCTAATTATATTCAGTAACCACAATAAATTCTGTAATCTGAATCTTAACACTATATCAATGTGTTTTTTATGCAAAAGGATTGAGAGCTCGAGTGAACGTCTGTTGTTGTCTGTTGTAACTCCCTCTTTTAGGCAATTGAAAATAAAACAGTTGGAGGAGACATTCGGTCTTCTTTTTTGGTGTGAGAGTTATTCTGCATCCCCATCCTGGTATGATGTGTTTCTGATTTAAAGGGCCCCCCGTGGGTTCATGACCTTTCAACCTGCCTTGTGTCATACCAGGGGTGGGAGCTGAGGATGTATATAAACTCTCGTAGCTAAGGTACATATTTGCTCTATCAACATGGAGCACTTATGACAGTGGTACCTGATCAGCAGGCCTACCTTTCAGAAACCCACATAGTTTCATTTTAATACAAATCAAAAAAGCCAGGGCTCTCACGCCATTACTGGATGGCATTCTCTCACATTCGGCTTACACTGGTAGGTCAATAAGAGGTCTAAAATGGCATCAGCCTGTTTTGGGGGGCAACAACAAGAAGCTCCAAGAGCTTAGATTGTGCAAATGGGGACCTAAATGCTTAATTCCAGGTAGAGGTCTAACAAAGATGAGGAAAGACTGCACTAGAAACGGACAAAACATAGAGTAGCACAAGATCACTTACAGTTACCAGACTATTGGGGTCATTACAAGTTTGGCGGTGCAGGAAAAAAGTGGCGGTAATTCCATTACCAGCATTTTTCCAGCACCAACAAACTACAAGTCCTGGTGCCAGAAATACCGGCATTTCTCCCTATGGAGTCCTATGGGACTCCATGGAATGGGGAATGACCGCTGTTGTCGGCACTTGTAATATCCCGGTAATACCAGGATATCAGGTGCTGTTAACTGTTGGTCCATTTCCCCAAATCCCACTGGAATTACAGGAGTGATACCGGCAAACTTCTAATGGCCCTCTTATATCTCAACATCTTCTTGAATTTGTTGGATGTCTGACAGAGTTGGGTGAGGGTTAGAGTGCACGCCAGTGAACCCGCAAACAGGTGGTTCACTTCACCACCCACCTTTGGTGGCCGACGTGGTAACCAGCCACGTTGGCACCTCCTTTTTTGGAACAGTGAGTGTTGATCATGTGTCTCTTCTTAACCAACGGGGAGACGTGGTGAGCAGTGCATCTTTCGGCGATTGGGGCTCATTCACCTGGCCTATTTTTCAGGATGAGGCATGGCAAGGGAAAGCTTAGATCACAGCTCTCCTCGTTCCCTTCAGTAAGAATAATAACGGCGCAGAGATAACACGAAGTTGTGGCTTGTAGCCTTGCCAGATTGTGGGACTCAGCTAGGTCATGCGCCCAGTAAGTTAGGCAGGCTTGTTAACCTGCGTGGTGCTTATGATGGAGTTTTGGCCACAGACCTCTGACAGATTTTTCAGCAGGGCGAGGGGCCACCCAATGGAAGGTCCGGGTTATATGTCTTCCTCGTCCCTCTGGATAATGGTGGCACAAACAGACGTAGCAGTTAGCAGGAACTAACAGGCTGAATTCCAGAAGTATTATGTTTTACTGTTAATAGTCCAACTACATTTTACAACTATTTGTCGCTGTTCCAGAAGTGTACCTCTTAATTGGACTTGATAGGCTCTTTAAAGCTAATCGCTTCATTTAGGCTTCTGCCGACTGGTAAAGTACAACAATGCATTAAAATGGGTCTAGTACTGCTTTTTAGTTCCTGTGTAGTGTGTAGGTGTGGAGGGTGTAGGGATCAGACATTTTTAGATTTTCGGGTAATCCCTTTTTTTGCCATGATATGATATGATTGGTTATTTATAACGCGATTAATACCCAGAGGTTTCTAAGCATGGACCTGGGGATCGAACCTGTGCTGCTCCATGTCATCTTGCTTCCAAGGCAAGTGGGTTTCCCCTGAGCTATCCTCCCAAGACACTCTCGGGGGGGGGGGTAGCTCCACTCTCCCCACCCTTTGCTCCCCCTCCAGGTTTGCAGGGGTCACAATTCTGCTACTTTATTTTACAGCCCTTCCACCTCTGAGAACAACAATAAAGGCATAGATATGATGTAGTGCCTCACTAAATCGCAGGGATCAGCTTGGCCACATGTCTCTCAGCAACCACTTGAAAAGCTTGTGTACTTGTGTTCTGCTTGTGTGATAGGTGTGGGCTCATCCACCTGGACCAAACAAGGACCAAACAAAGTTATGGCGAATTGCCACACTAGATTGTGGGCCTCACCTTGGTCACCTGACCCTCATTAACCAATAGAGATGCTCACTGATTCGCTAGGTGCTTATGGGTAGTGGTTGGGCCACATGGCAGATTTTCAAGAGGGAGCCAGGATGAAGAAAGGACTGCCTAACTCTTCTCATCATTCCTTCTGTTTCTTTCCATGCTATATCTGAATAGGATGACAAACCCTTCTAGTTCTTCTCTTACTTGCAATCTTTTTCAATTACATTTTTTTTTTCTTTTTCAAGTTCAGTTGGGGTTTATTAGAAGGCTGTGCACAAAATGGGGGCCGTTATGGGAACGAGAAAGGGTCACAAGGCACTACCAAAACCCTCTCCACCAAATAAATGCACAAATCATAGATACCAAACCAACAGACATTATTGCAGCAGGAACTCATATTTGCATACGGAGTCAAAACAAAAATTATGCGGTGCATCTAACCTTTTGAAGGCAATGGTATGATATAAAATTAAATGTCAGGGAAAAGGTGGTGAAGATGCCAGGTGCCATGGGATTGTGGGAATGTCCTCTGCACATCTCGAGGGAAACCGGGGTTGGGCACAAAACAGATGGGGTTGTTGGGTTCTCCCCCACATTAGAGGGAAGCACAAAGGCAGAGTGTGTCAGGACAACAGAGGGAAATGAACAGTGGTGCCGTTCATCAACAGGAATTCAGGGTCCAGAAAGAGAGGTGGCCAGATTCACAGAACTGTTTCATAATGGCGCAATCCCATAGGAAAACTTTATTGGCTAACCACAGAAATCTTCAAACCTATTCTGTGGTTAGCCAATAAGGAACCTTACAGAATACTTTCTCAAATGTAGATAGTTTCAAGGTTATCTACCCCACAATAATTGTTCAGTGCAGACGTTATTTTTGGAAACATTAACACAACATGTTGTGGACTGACGAGCATTTCCTAAACTTTGATTTTGTTTTTTAACTCTGCGCCAGTTGAACCTGCTTACCACCAGTGCTCGAAGTGAGCGGGAGCGGTTGGGAGCGGTGTGCCTCTATTTTTATTTTTTTATAAATTAAGGTTTAATGTTCCTATGCTTTTATTTTCAAAATAAACCCTTCTGGAATGGTTTAGTGATAATATAAACATGTAGAAAGCAGTTGAAACTTGCACTTTAATGCGCTGCACTGAACGTTCCCTTACACAGCCAAAGCATTTGTTTGGGGGGTTGTATTGTGCATTAGAGAGGGTGTGGTGATGCGGTTTGTGGGGAGCGGGGCAGGCCAGCAGGGAACATAGTTCCACTACTTCTTTTCAGGCACTTTGACCACTGCTTACCACTTTCCACTTAGGGAGCCTTCAAAGGTTGTGGTGGCTTCCACTTGATGCTGAGATGCTAATAGGTATGCAGACTTATCAATGCTCAGGTGTTGATGGATTACAGCACGTGTCAATGAGCAATAGTGGGCAAGATGGCACCGCCATCTTTGGCTCATCAACGTGTCTCGGCGCAAGGCCGATCAAAGAGTGCTCCGTGCTGCTGCGTGCGCCCTCTCCAGATCTTGAAATTGACAGGAGCAACTACAGCGTGGGCTGCAGTGGCGGCCCCTGGAGAGCCACATCAGCATTCACTCGATGACTGTGTGGCATGACAGCCCTCCCACAGCAATTAGACACATGGCGGAAATCCACCCGGGCTCACCCCAATCAGGACGCTGTCGCCGCCGCCCAAGGGGCCTGGACTTCAAGGGTGTTTGAGGCCTTGCGACCATAGTCTGTGCGCCCTAATGGGTGAAAATGAGACGTCGGTGGTTACTCCCCAGCGGCAGGACGTTCAACGGCTTTTTTATACTACTATTACTTGAATAAGCCTCCGAATCGTCATAATATAAAGAGACTTGCATCAAAGCACCTCTCCCATTCCCGCGCTTTGATTTCTCTCGATCCACACGCGAAAAAGAAGAAAAATAACTGAGGGGAAAAAAAAAAACGAAAAAAATAACCGTGCTTGTGTGTGTGCCGCCTTTTAATAAAGATCACATTAAAAATTCAATAAATAGAAATATCTCTGATCTCCTAACAAAAGCTGCCGGTGTACAGGAAATTAAATGAGAAAAAACCGTGTTAATCCTTTTTTGATTTCTGTACATGCACTAGTAGCTAGAAGCAGGATTCTGTAACTCTCAGATTTTTCTTTTTTTTGTCCCCCCCACCCTCTCTTTCAACATTTTTTTTTATTTTTTTTTTTACTGCAGCTGCCTTTATGTTGTCTGGGTAACCTCAATGTAAACCAGCCTGTTATTTCTGATGCATGTTTTAAATAATGATTAAAAGAGGCGCTTGCATGTCACCGTCACCTCCCGGTGGCCTCGCTGCGAGGCATTCTATCTCGAACCAGGTGATAACCCGACAGACTCCGCCGTGTCTCCCCCGGCCTCCCTGCAGCCTGCCAACACTTCCACTGGCTGCTAGGCACCCCATGGGCCCTAACCTTACCCCCTTTCTCTTCTTGTCAGCTGGAATGTCTCCGAGCTGTCACGGGCTTGTCGCTTATTGATGTTTCCGTGTGTTGTAGGCCTTCGCCGAGATATGACAGCCCCAGACACAGCAGCAGATTTCAATCAGTCCGCTTTCTTGCAAGAGGTGGGGGGTGGGGGGGCATTTTTACTCAGGCGGGCCCAGGCCCCCGAACGCTTCACAGAGCACCCTCGCCTAATGAAAATGTTTCAGAGGGCCGACATAAAGGCCCGACTGCTCGACAGAACAACAGTGTATCAATACACAAGACCGGGAAGGGGGGTGGGGGGGTGGAGGATGGGGGGGCTTGAAGACGCTGCTTTTGTTACAAAAAAAAGGGAAACGAACAGAGGATGACCCTGGCAAGCCAAAGGTGCTGACACGGACTGAAATCCCTTTAGGCCTGCGCTGGCAGGCTGGGCCTCGCATCACATTTCAGAATGAGGCTAGTACATGCCCGGGGAAGGCGGTGGCGCGCAGGGTGCGCACGGCACGTCTCACCACTCTGCTTATTAAGGCACAGGGCTTTATTGGCTGTCTTGCTGAGAATCGCTGTCTCTCAGCCAGGGGACTGAAATGGAAGCATATGCACATTGCATCCCGGGCACCGCGGGGTGTACTTGCGCATGGAAGTGGTTTTACTTGCTAGGGGGGGGGGGCTAAGGGGGCTATAGCCCCTGATCTTCTGGTTGTAGCCCCGGATAGAATCTCAGGAGCTACAACCAAAAGGCTAGCTAGCCCCCAGTTCCAACAGTTCAGACATCAGCGTAGCCCTGGGTCTTTTCCAAACCTAGCAATACCCCTGAGTGTGGGGCTGGCACAAAGTTTCCGGGCACCGTTTTGTTTTGTGATAATACATAGCGAGGCCAGCCCCTACTTTAGACCCCATCCCCAGAACCACAGGCCATGTGCATTTACAAAATAGACCACAGGGACAGTAATATTTCTTGGATCTAACAGATCACATTTCATTTGAGTCAGTAAAATGGACGGTTAGCCCGTGGCTGTGAAGAGTCTATTCTCTTCAGCCGGACCCTTAAGCGTCCCCCTGGGCCGTGAGCCGGTTCTGGCCAGCCCAGGAACACACCCCTTCCATATCTCTTGGGAGAGGCAAGGCAATTGATCCAGGGAGGAGGTGGGTAGGGGAAAGGGCAGCCCTCTATGCAGGTTGCCCCTCTAGCACCCCCTACGGGGGTCAGTCATCCACTGATAAGATGCCATTACCTTGCATTGTTGACAAGTACTGTGGGAGCTGAATTAACTGTAGAAGCAGCACCACCAGTAATACTATAATAATACAATTAAAAACATCATATCCAAAAAAAAGGGCAGGTGAGGGTAGAAACCACCCTGTGCTCCCCCCCACAAAAAGGTGATCAATAACACAACTGAAAGGTTAAGCAATAAAGAGATAGAAGTGAGGTCTGAGGTCTGACTGGTCTAGTAAGACAGTGGGGGTAATTTCGAGTTTGGAGGTAGCCATGGTGCTAATACCTCCATGGCTGCCTCATGACTGGTCTAGTAAAACAGTGGGGGTCATTACGAGTTTGGAGGTAGCCATGGTGCTAATACCTCCATGGCTGCCTCATGACCAGTCTAGTAAGACAGTGGGGGTCATTACGAGTTTGGAGGCAGCCATGGTGCTAATAGCACCATGGCTGCCTCCAAACCTGTGTCCAGGTCCGTGGTGTCGGAATGGGGACTTACCGGGGCATTCCGACCTGGTAAGTCCCCATTTCGAAAACCATTCCCCATACCCATTGAGCCCCCATAGGGCTCAATAGGAATGGGGAAGGAGCGAATAACGGGCCCGCAAATAACGGGCCCTTTATTAGCTCCATGGTCCCTTAACGGGTCCCGCTACGGGGGCTGACAAAACCAGCCGGACCTGGTGGGACCCACTAAGGGACCTCGGAATGTGGCGGTAGGGGGTTAACGGCACTGGCATCCTTAGCGGTGCCGTTAACACCCTACCGCCATACTCGTAATGACCCGCAGTAGATGCAAAGTTGTATGTCACCGCCAATTTGACGTACATGCAAGCATGAATGCAGCCACTTTAATATCTTATGTACTAGCAAAATGTATCTGATATGCCCGTTTATGATATATTAACTATTGCTGTGTCCTGCTGTGTATAAACATGCCTAAATGCATGCTGCAAAACTATAAATACATATTTGATTACATTACTCTATTGTAAATTCTAATTATTGTTGTATATATTTGGAATACCTATGTTTCATCTGTAAATACCTATACTCTATTGTAAATACTCCCAACTGTTTTGCTACCCAGCATATATGTAACCTATGTACTATGAAAAGTGCCCGGATACCTCTGGGTTTGGTGTGCTATATAAATAAATAAATAAATAAATAAATAAATAAAAAAATAAATAAATAAACAAACAAACATATTGCAGCAACCCTTTTTGGTCTTCTGCACCATCCTTTACTTGTTAATTACGATTTTTGCCAGGGTGATTTCCTACCCCGTGTTGGTATTTGACATGTGCGATTAGCAGGCATACACGGTTGGTGGGGGAGTTGGTTTTGCCTGAGGTAAGTGTTCCCGTTCTGGGGTTTTCTTTTGCATGACTAATGAGAGTTCTTTTTTTGCAGGAGTCTCTACCAAATGCAGGCCATCGCCCTCTCGTCAACATGCCGCGGAGCATTCCCAGCAAAACGTTTTGTGTATTTAGTCAAAAGGGACCCTCGCTGTCCAGGTCTTCTTTTTGTCATATGTGTAGGATTTCAGTGGGAAAAGCATTGCAGGAAACCTCCACGCCTTGTCGTAGCATCCATACTCTTTTGTGCCAGTTTGAGTCCTATGCTCAGCCTTTTTTTAAGGAGGTGACATTACCATTTGAGATTCCAAATCCAAAAAAAGGTGAATCCGACTTCTCCTTAATACTGAGGGGTTGTTGAAAAATGCCACATTACATTTGTCATGGATCGGGAATTTGGGAAGACAACGCAACGCTGCACAGACCAGTTCGTCACATTTCATAAAAGGGTGCATTATTCACCCTGAACCTTCCTCACTTTTAAAACTATCATTTCAATACTTGTTATTGGCAACAGGGACTTGCTCGGTTTTTATTTTATTTTAGAAGGCTGTATTTGTCCTTCTCCTGAAGTTATGTTTGCTTTGCTAGAACTGGGTTTGCCTGTAACTTAAGACACAAAGGCAGGGGTCTGCAACCTTTGGCTCTCCCGACGTTTTGGACTACAACTCCCATCAGACCAAGGGCCTCATCACGAGTTGGGCAGTAGCCCTTAAATGCGGCAGTAACGGTATTATCACTGCATTTGAGGGCTGGCCCTATCATGAGTTGTGTGCTAAATGGCCTGTTTTACATCCAGTTTTTTTCTGGAGGTGAAAACCCCATGTAGTGCGTTGTTTTGGGCATAATTACCACCAGCTGTATTAGCACGCAGTATTTGCCCTAAAAATTCCACATTGGTCCAATGAACCGGATGGGGAATGGATATTTACTGTTAACACCCAACCTGTGATCCGGAAGTAATACCACCAGACCGGTTGGCGCTAATGCTATTACAGTTGAGGTGTATTACAACCGGGATACCACCCAACTCGTGATGAGTCCCCAAGTCAGGATAGACAATGGTGAGGGATCATGTGAGTCATAGTCTAAAACATCTGGAGGGCCTCAGGTTGCAGTCCTTAAAGAGACCACTGTTCCAGGTACAACCCTAAAACCAAAGTCAAGAAGCAAATGTGTTTTGTCAACAGACACTCAAAGAGGCTGTTTTTCCTCAAAATGGTCCCTTTTATGCCACTGACAATGAAATCCTCAAACAGCAGAAAGCACAGCTTTAGGCAATGGCAGCGCATCACACATTTGGACTAACAAGCCATTGAGGTCACAAAACAATGCAATTGTAGAATGCACTAAACTCCAAGTGAGCTTACCTACACCGAGAAACAAGGTTGGCAGCACTTGAGGGAATAACTCATGGACTGGTATGGCTGGGGGAACATCAAGAGCAGTGCAGCAAGCCTCTCTTCCCTTTATCAGGAAACAAACACAATCGCCCAAAGAGAAGAAGATCAATACACCTTGTTGCACCTACAAGGCAATTACCACAACAGAAAGACAGGCCAGCTTGACGGATTTGGGTTGTCTGCACGCAAACGTTTTGTTTGCGGGTGGACTTCCCGCAATGTAACTGCTCGGGCCCCTGTTTTAACCGTTCATTAAAAACAGGGGCCTGAGAAATGTCCCGCCCCCCCCCCCGCTGTCAATCTTAAGGATGCGGGGGACACCCCTGCAACCCTTGAGGCAGAAGATACCGAACATGGGGAGCGGGGGACACACCCCTGCAAGACCTGCTCTTCATGTTCAGTATTTTCAGCTTAAAATTGATCGAAAGAATGAGAACTAATGGTACTCGCCGAATTCAGTCAGATCTACCATTAGTTCAATTTATGTTCGATCAATTTGGATAATACCCAGCTTGACAACTAGCCCTATGGAACAGAAGTGGAATTGAGGGTTCAAGCAAAGCATTCTCACTCCTCGCTGCACTGGGCCAGCCCCAGCATGCTAGACCACCAAGACGAACCACAAGATAAACTCCCAAGACAAGAACACACATAAGATGAATGTAGAAGACCCAGTCACTTCTGTCCAGCAATGAATTGTGTCATCCCATTGTGTTGCGTGTCTTCCACTAACAATATGACACCCAGAAACATGATCAAAGGGAAACTACCTGACGTGCCCAGGTGAGGGCTGACTGATATGGAATGGGCATATGTCAATCGCCTCAAGTTCAGCCAACAATCTAAGCTTTGTCTAGTCTGCAAGACTACGGTAGCCCTTCACAGCATACACACATGCGAGCCAGCATAGAGGCAGAAAAGCAAACACTCATGTTATGGAAGGACATATCAGCACCGAGAACATAAGATAAGCATCCTCCCATCCAGGTCTGCAGTGACACTGCCCAGCTCTGCTCTGTAAACAAGATGTTCACTTCCAGCCTTGCCACCTGACCTTCAGAGCCCCCCTCCTCTGGGAGCGCTGCTGTTGGAGAAATGTTCGCGTTTGGACTTTATCAGTCTTCTGCAAGCACCGATTCCCCTCTTATCTGCGAAAGGCACTCCAGAGCTCGCAGCTTGGCAGAATGCTCCTCTCGGCCTTCTCTGATCTCCCGAGGATGCCCGCCTTTGCAGAGCCCACCCTGGGCGGCAGGGTCGTGTTTGTAGCTGGTCCCGCACCGCAGAGGAGCCCACCATTTCCAATCAGCAGCACAAGTGATCACACTCTTCAAGAAGGATTAGGAACTCATTTTTTTTCAAACCAGCACGCTGTGCAAAATCCCCTTTTTTCTGGGCACTGTCAGAAATGACTCCGAAGCATCATTCAGGATGGCTCTGATCCACAAATCCTGAAATATATCAATACATGCTTCCAGAGTAGTGAAAGGATTCTGCATGGGTTTATTTTTTATTAAATCCGAGGTTTCTATCCAATCTTAGCCTCAGAATGCGTGAGTGGATGAGAACATGTTACAATCTGATCCAGAAAGACTGGTTGGTTACCTACCAGAACTGCGCATATCCCTCACAGACACGCATGCTGGTAAAGTGGGTGGGCTTGTAAGCAGTGCTCAATTTGTGGGGGTGTTTGCCAGGACCCACCCCTGGCACCTACTTTTGAGCCCCGGCACTTCTTGTTTCAGACTCGCTTTCATTATAAAGTGGTGATAGTCAGTGCATTCGCCAGCCACAATGAGCAGGTGCGAGCTGAGGTGTAACCCCGCATATGTCGACACTGGTGGGGGAGCAGCTATGGGTGGTGGCTGCAGTGGGGCCCACCTGCAGTGTCACAGGAGTGCTAAAAAATATTTGGGCCCTGGAACTTCTTTTTTTTACACATTAAGCACTGATTTTAAGGCTTCACGTGGATCGCTGGAGGGAGCTACACAAGGAAACGCACACAATTGAAATAGTTTTTGAAAAAGGCAAACACAAGCCAGTTTATCCCTAAAATAAGATCTCTAACAGCGATATTTTGAAAAAATAAATACCAAGTCAGCACAACTATAATAAATGAAGGAGAGGGGATTTCAAAACAAACAAATACATCTTTTGAAATGCTTGCTTTCCTAGGCAGGGGACATACAAGCTGCAGAACTGGCGCATAAGTCTGTATTCAACACAAAAAAGATGTTTTTTTTAGGATTGTAATTAAGAGGGCATGAGTAGGCACACATTTCAGCAAATGTGTACTGGAGGCCTGCAACCTGTAAGCATTACAGACAAAGGGTGTGAAGCATGCTGGCCACTAGGATGAGGCCACATTGCCTCACCCCCGCACTCCTAGACATGTTTGCAACATTCAACTCTGTTATCTATGCACCCCGGTTTAGAGACTTCACAAAAGCTGACTGTGCAGCTCTGCTATGGATAAGGTCATTTCTCACAGAAAGAACAGAAATGCCCTGGCTAGCCTCCTCCCCAGAGATACAGATTGGGGTAAGGAGGCTTGTGTTTTAATAGCTCCACAGTATATGTTTTCTGTCTGTTAGTTCTGTCAGCGCTCTGAGGCCTTTGGTTGTTGTGGTGCGATATACAAAAGGGATGGATGGATAGATAGATAGCTAGATAGATAGATAGATAGATAGATAGATAGATAGATAGATAGATAGATAGATAGATATCACACTCTCTTCTGCTCTGGTCCAGCTTGTAAGACTCATAAATACACATGGCATCAACTGCTAGAACTACATAGATGATGGCCTAGTCACTTTCTAAATGACTACTACCAAAAACACAGATGCCACCCTCAACAACTGCATTGCTAAAGAGAAAACATGGATGATGAACAACAACCTAAAATCCAACCCGGTCCATACAGAGATCCTGATCTCTGCAGCCAACAACACGCCACAGGCAGACATCCCTTTGGCTCCAGTGATGAGCAGCTGCCCAGAAACGTTAAAGGTAGTCAAACAGTTGAGAATGTCAAGAGTAACACTCGAGCCATACATTACCAAAGTATTAAGGAAATGCTGCACTACATCAGGGGGATAGTTCCCTTCCTTGCTGCGCTCTCAGGACCCTCACTGTTGTATCACTGCATCACCAGGTCAACAGACTAAATCTTGGCAGGCTGGATTCCTTTACTAAGTAACGTCAATGCATCCAGTAGACCATGGGACGATTATTACTCAGGCTGGACAGGAATGGACACGATAGGCTAATTCTAGTAACACTCCACTGGTTACAAGCCAAAAGGGAATCCCTTTGAAAGCCGTCTTCACCTTCTATGGGAATCTTCTGGGTTTTGTATACAAATGCATCCTAGGACAAATCTACCATAAACACAGAACGGGGAGTGCAGAGATCCACCAGCAGGGTACACTTCAAAACCCCACAATATGTCAGGAGCGGTATGGGGAAATCAGCTTTCTCCAAAATGATTGACCAACTCTGGAACCTTTTCAAAAGTGAATTTACACAATCCAGGATCACCATACGTTCTGGAAAATGCTAAAGACCTGGATTTTTAATACATTTCAAACAACCAAGGCACCCAGCGTACACAAACGTGCCCACACTTCAAAGCACCGTGCTGTAATTCTCCCAATCTGATTAGTAATCATTGCTTTTCCTCCCTGGTGCACAATGTAATTCATACACTATTGTGAGTTTGCTGCCAGATACTCGATGTAGCGTGATTTTCCCCATGCAGTCAGTGGCCACTGTGATTTGCTCCAGATCACCAAAGGAAATGTGTGTGAATGGCTGCTGAATAACGCGCCTCCACCTCATAACATGCACTTGTGTTCCGAGAGGCTCTACCTGGGTTCTGCATCTCTGCGATCCCTTCTCTAAACTCTCTATCAGAATTATTCTCAACCATTGTCTACTTAGGAGCTACTGCTGCGTGTGCCATATGATTTTCCCTCCTTCCATATTCCCGCACTCTGATCCAGAATCAGTCATTGCCAGAGCTAACGACCCACACCTGCAGGCCTAAGAACATGTCCCCACCAGCTGAACAGCACCACTTGTGCAGCTTCAGCCAAAGTGAAATCCCCAGCTAGAGGTTTGCTACGGACAAAGCACATGGATGCACTGAGTTGCCCACCAGACCCTCAACTAACATTCCCACACTAACATTCTCAACTTCTACTCTCTGGCACAATGTATGGAGCCCCATTAAGCCACTCCTACACACTCATTTAATATCCCTCCATCAAACACCAAATCACAGAACACTTCACTTCCTTAATCACTTTGCACACAACAGCCCCAGCCAAAACATCCTAGCTCTGGAGCTAGAAGGCCCTCCCCTATCAGGAGGATAGCTCAGGGGCAACATGCTGAACTTGGAAGCAAGACGACATGAAGCAACACAGGTTCGATCCCCGGGTCCGTGCTTAGAATCCTCTGGGTAGTAAGAGAGTTATAAATAACCTATCATATCATATGATGCAAATGCCTCTTTACTCCCTGCACAGACCACCAAGAAGACAACGTAGATGCTCATCTGAAGGTAGTTCCCGTCTGCACGCATCAATACAACATCAAATCTATCCTGTGTTTTCCATCTCTCGCCACTTCCTAACCCATACCTCTCTATTTCAGATCTGCCAGAGAGCATGGAGACCATGTAAATGGCAAGGGTGCATGCTATAAATTCTAATAACACACAATACGGTTGTGCATTCAATGCATGCATGCCTGTGTGCCCTCACTAGCTGCCATTAATGTGTGTGTGCATTCACAATGGGATGCACTCAAGCATGAGTCTGTAAGTCTCTGCTCGGACCTGCCTCAATGCTGCCCCACATGCTGGCATGCAGATATGCTATACAGGTATAATCTACCCTCCCTTCTCCATTACAGTGCCTTCATGCCTCGAACCTGCCATGCTGCATGACACTGGGCCTCATTACAAGTTTGCCGGTCTGGAAACAACGGTACCGGTTAGCTTGCCGGTACTGTTGTTTCCGCACCGGCAAACTATGAGTTCAACGAGCGGGTGTCTTTCAGTACGCCAGGTCTGATCTGGCGGACAGGAAGGCATATGTTCGCAGATCTAGACGGATGTACCGGCACCATTCATGAATGATGCCGGTGCATCGGTCCTCCCCATTTCCATTGAGTCCAATGGGACTCCTATGGGAATGGAGAGTAATATTTTCTGACGCACGGGAATGGGCAAATACCGGGTCCTCTGGGGCTGTAATCCCCTGGTAATTGGCCATTCATGGAAAATTCATGACTCTGGCGGCAGCCGTGCCAGTATTTAGCGGCACGTCTACCGCCGGGGTCGTAATGACTGTATCTGCTTGCCCATGGATGTGGCACATTTCCACAGAGAATATCTTGTAGACTAATGGCATGGCCCTGCTGCTCTCAGGTTCCCTGATCTGTCCTAGACCTGCCATGTCAGACATAGCAATGCTTGAATTTGGCCACTGTATATTGTGATGATGCTGGTGTGTGCGCTTGTCTTAAGGAGTGTTTGGGGAGACGAGCTGCTGGGAAATCGAGAGATTGATTGAGTGAGCAACTTGTGTGTTCCTGTGTGTAATGTTGCTGTTTGAGTTTATTTGTTATCATGTATGTCTCTGAACAGGCAAACATCGGCATGTTTACCTATGTGTTTGCATAGTTTTGCTTGTTACACATATATGAGGGTGTGCCCAGTATAAGAACCTTTACCTGAGCAAATGAAACTGCATCTGACATTTGCAATTTTCTCTTGGCATTTGATGGCATTACATGGGCATCAGGTGGCATATGATGACTGGGCATACACAATTCAGGCTGTACCTGAATGTATGATGGCAGTACCTGACCATTACAAGCTGTTTTGGGCATATACTGGCAATGGCTGGGCATGCGTAGGATCACTGTAACTGTGAATGTGAGGGACCCTGGATATATTGCAAGGTATGGTACAGCCAGCAGGTTTACACTTGTAAAGCTATGTTGCTACTGAGAGTAAAAGGAACTCGGTACATTCTGACCAATCATGTTATTAAACTGTGAGTAAAAGAGTATGTTTGAGATGGTTCCAAAATACCAGGTGCTCCTCAGCGAAACCCAAGGATTGAGGGAGGATGTTCCAAAGTATTGCTTGTTTTTCGAAAAAATGCTCTGCAATTTACCCCATTTATTTGGGGTGGAATCATAAGCCATCTCATTTGGACAGGGCTGTGGTATCTCTCTGGAAAGTAGTACCAGGCGTTATCTTCAATTATTAAGGGTTCTTTGCCAACTATCCAGGCGGGTTTGAATGAGATACTGCTCACCATTGGCAACCAAGGCGGGCTTCTAGGGGTGGGAGTCACATGGTATCTCCTGTCCAGTTTAAACAGAATGCATGCTATTGAGTTTTGTATAAGATACAGGGAGAAATAGATGATTTAGGTAGACCTAAAGGAATGAACTTGCACAAGTGTAGCCTAGCTTACAGAAAGGCACTGATAAATAAAAGCCAATGTGCAAAATGACAAAGTACATGATACTTGTGGTTACTTTCAGGTGGCAATTGTAGCTTCCAGTCACAGCATTTATTAAACTACTTAAAGACAGATTTACATCAACGAAGAAGCCCAGGTTGCAGACCTCATATCCGCTTTAGGCAATTATGGAAAACAGTTGTACCTGAATTTGACTGTGCTTCTGTGGCTTTGGTGCCCACTTGGGAGGGTCCAGGTCTTGATTGTATTGAATTTGGTCTATTACAGTTCATTAATGTTCCAACCACAAGCGTAAATTCATGAATCTTTGGGGGCCATTTCCACCAGCTCTTCCTCATGTTGATGGAGGATGTGAGTCTTATACGTATGGATATACAAGCACAGGTTGTGGCGCCTCAGAATCTTAGTTAACAGGGGTAAACACAAAATAAAAAGTAGAGCGGGTAGGGAAAATCCCCAGCAAACACTACCGTTCACATCATGTGGGCAATGACTCAAAGGGTGAAAGAGCCACCACTTCCATTTCTGAAAGAAACAATTCAAGGCAGCTCAAAAGGAAATCATGGTCCACAGCATTGGGAGCTGCAGACCAACCTGGTAATATCAAACCTTAATACAGTTGACATGCATTCATAAACTTCACATTTCATGCAACTAATGCTTTGCTATTTAGGGTGGGTGAAATCACACTTGACCAGTATTACTGATCCCCTAAAACCTTCTCCAGCTTCAGCAAAACAACTGACTCATATAGCTTGGACCTAAAAGACAATGGGCCTCATTCCGAGTACGGCGCTAACCAACGGCACTATTAACACCTTGGTTGACGCCGTACCCGGACCGGCAGCGCCTTGGTGGATGGCGGAATTACCGCCCCATTCCAAGGTTGGCGGGGCGGTAATTCCCCAATCCCCATTTACCCTTCCCCATTCCCATTCTTGCCCCATAGGGCATAATGGGAGTGGGGAAGGCGTTAATTACGCCACCGTAAATTACGGTGGCGTAATTAACATCAAGGTCCCTTAGCGCCATGGTTTTTAACACCTGCTAAAAGCAGGTGTTAAAACCTCCATGGCGCAAAGGGAACTCGGAGTATGGCGGTAAGGGATTACCGCCACCGCTCTCGTTAGCGGTGGCCGCTATCCCTTACCGCCATACTCGGAATGAGGCCCAATAGCACTATGGGCTGGAGTCATATGCAGAGGCAACATTTTTAGCAGTGATACACCACAGCCTGTTTCAAATCCACAGGCACAGTTCCAGACTGAAGGAGGGTGCACATTACTGCTGCCAAATGATGCTTTAATTGAACATTGGTACGTTTCATTGCTATTGTGTGTCCATGGTCTCTAGGGGACCTGGACATCCAGATTCTTTTTTAGCACTCCACTTCAAGGTTTGTAAGGGCCTTACATTTTGGGAATAGAGTGGTGGGCTGTGATGAAACCCTGAGAATGTTAGTATTTCGTCTGGAACAGCCTCCCTGCCACTATAAAACTCCCCTCTCCCCTGCTGATCTGTTCTCTCTTGGCACCATCCTCCTGGCCACCCTCTGTCCTCCGGGCCCAGGTACCTGCTCACCCTGCCACCCTCCCGCACTGCCTCCAGGCCACCCCTTGCACTGTGGTCTGTATCTGTACCCATACAGTCTCCCCTTTTTTCTTCCTGCACTTATCAGACCTACCATGTCTGCTGCCTTACACCCAGCACTTGCCACTTGCTTGCTGCACTACCACTGTTTGTTGCCTTGCCTATAGTATTTATTTATTTATTATTATTATTATGTATATGTTTCTCCCTTGCTCTGACTTTCCACTTCTACCACCTTCCATGCACTTTCCCCTCCCCCTCTCCCATGCACTTGTGTGTTCTCAATATCACTGGGCCTAGTAGGATAGTTGTTTTGTTCTCCCCTGTTCCCCTCCCTTGCCTTGTCGCTCTCTGAACCACTTCTGTACGAGTGCAATAGATATAAAATATCAATATCAATGTCAATATGAGGGTGTCCAATGCATATTGTTAGAAATGATCTGATTGAATGTATACTATCCAATACATAATACAAGGGCTAGAATGACCATGCACTGAAATATTATGGAATTAATGTTAATCTAAAAAAGACAAAAGGTTTTATTGAAAAATGAAATGAACTAATGCAAAGGAGCTGTTCTGTTTATGATGCTCTGTGAAATAGGAATGCATCAAACTGTTCAATTTTTATTTTAGCTTTCTGCAAGGAAATTATATATAACATTTGAATTACAAATCAAATTAGAGGTTTAGTATTTCATCAACAAAACAATATGCTATGTAAGTGTTACAATAAATAAAGACAAGTCAAACAGCATGTTCCTCTTAGATGGGCTTTATGTACTGTGAACCTTTGCTATGAACTTTGGTTCTCTAAAACTATATTTTTACGCAAGGGTCAGCCGTCTTGAAACCATGAATGCACAGATCCATTTCCATCACTTTGAACTGAATTAATGGACACATCTTTGTTTACTTCAGATAAAGGCATGTGTGTGAAACAGACACAATGCATTCCAAACTCTGGGTTATCATTGTCCTATTTTAAGCTCATCTAGAAGCCAACTTTGGCATAAAAAAATGGATATGCATTGTCAGACAGTAATAGCAACTTCAAATAGAGAGTTGCCTTAATCAGACACTGACTTCTGACCTGGCATAACAAAATGTTCTCATTCTGAATGTGGCTGCTCAAGTAATGTAACCTATGAAAAAGGGGCTTTTGTTGTTTCTTTTTATACTATGACCCTAGCAATACATACAATTGCAGTAGAATTGTACAGTATAAGGTGCACCGGATAATTAATTTTAAGAGGACAAATAGAAAATACATGTTTAGAGGTAAATTTAGAACCCATTTTCCAATTTAAAATACAAAAATACGTACAAAACTGATACATATATAGATTCCATTTGACAAGGAGGATACCATGCATATAAAAAGAATATTTTAAAATGTTTTAATTATTAATACAGTCACATATTTTAATAGCTTACATAAATGCAGCCACATAAATATAAAGGATGCCTCCAAATTCAGAATATATTTGCACATTTTAATATGTATTTCTTATTAATTACACAGGTACACACCAGGAGTTATCAGAAAAATAAATATTTCAGTCCAAATTGAACACATTCCCCTACGACAAAGAACATTCAAGGGGCTAATGAACGGAAAGCGGAAGATTATAAATGGGGTGAGTAAGTGAAGGTAATTTAGCACAGGCTCTGTCGAATCCAAATGTTTGCTGCATATTTAAACTCAAAAACATATCTAAAGAGAGAGTTTGGGGAAAGCAGAAGGGGAAGAGAGTCTGTTTGATAAGAGAAAAACAAATTGAGGTTTCACCTGAGAGTAGTTGATGGGAAATCTCCTGAAGAAGAACTTTTACAGAGGGGACTGCATGCATTGCCATTTCCAAGAGAGAACCACATTACCTTAGATGGGCTTTGGGAGCAGGCGGGCAGACTGAAAGACAGAGCCTCCCTTGTAATGATGCCGAGAACCAGTTAATGGCTTCACCTCATCAGGGCCTTTGAAAGACAAACCAGGAGTGAATACTACAAGCCTAGAACATTTATACAAATATCATAAGAACTAATACAATCTCAGATGCCAATTAAAAATATGTTAGAGAAACCATGTTTACAAGCAAAGTCACTGAAGGTGGACTGGGCATGTAAATGTAACTGTATGGAAGAATATTTAAAATAGATTGCCATTGAATCTGAAATTGTGCAGACCACATTTGTCTCTGACAATAACTAATTATTAAATATTCTCTTGGGATTTTGTGGAATCAAATGACATCTTGGTTTGTGAGTGTGGTTTGCAATGTATCCCAAAGATTAGTATGGAATAATAAACTTCTTGACCTGTGAAAAACATATTTACATAAAAATCCAGAAAGACGTTTACTCCTTAAAGTCCCTAGAAAGGGACGTCAATTTAAATGAGCAGCATCATTCTTCAAAGTAACATTGCACAGGAATTCAAGGATTCTGCCCTTTTTATGGAGTCTGCTCTATGTAAACTCATAATACATATTACTATTAATTTGTTGATACCTCTTCCATTTAAAATGTTAAAATCTCATGTTTGCAGGAAATGTTAATCTATCAAGGCGATTTTGCTCTCCAAAAAAAAAATATCTACTACCTGGTAGTAATATCCATATATTTCAACAAGAAAATCAGAATCATTTGCAAACCCTTGTCAATGTTTCTGATGTAAAGACTGCTTGTTCAGGTCACTGCATACTTGCAACACAACTTGTCACTTTTGAATACAATTGTTTAGTAATGACTGTGTGTGATATTAGGATGTATCTCTTTCTTAGAAAACATAGATTGCTGGCGCAAGTTGACAAGTGCACAACATAATTATTTTGCTCATATGATCAAACTGTTTCTTCTGAGTTATATGTTATGTTGCACAGTGAAGGAAGTATGCAGTTTCATGCATCCACCAATATCAGAAGATTCCATTTTTGTCTAGAATAATAAACTACATGTTTAAATTTGATTATATATATCACAATATTATGAAATAAAATAATATGTTATGCTTGTGCAAATTGAAATGAAAATATTAGCAAGGCAATCACAGGTGGGCTGTGTTTTCTTTCAATAGACTAGCTGCCTGTATATATTTATATTATTGTGGGTGATGTCTGTAAGGGATGCATGGTATCACAAGTATGACACTGACACAAAAGGTATGATTTGTAAAACCTTTATTGAAATTTCAATGGGGTTGGAGAAACTCCTACTTTGCCCTATAGCTAAGATTGGAATAGTCTCGACCATCAAATAATAAATAAAACAGTTCTGGTTGAGTCAGTCAAATCAAAATGGCCTATACTTACAAAAACCTAATGCCTCGCTTATATATGGTACAGAAAGTGTGAAAAGGAGAATGAGTATGCAAAGGAAAGTCAGTGTTAAAATATAAAGAATAAATGTGGCTGAATCCACTCTCCTCTCCACGTTTGACAGCACGGAGTAAGGCGGTGCCTGTAGGCAAGATGACACACTCTGGCTCAGGGTCTTAACACAAAGGCAGTTGAAAATGTGGATCAAGGCCCGCCTTGACTTCCACGTTGAAGTCTTACTTTTCAGTTTCCAAAACACAGTTCACCAAAAAGTTCACATTGGTCCCCCTCTGGCGGGCTCATAACTCTTAAACAAAAGTTCACATCAGTCTCCTTCAGTCGGGCTCAGACCTTTCCCAGAAAAACAAAACACTTTCAGGGTTTCCCTTAACCAAGCTTAATTCATCTCCTTTAGGGGGTCCTTTCCCCTAACTTATTGAACCTTTGGTCTCCCCCAGTCAGACTCAGACCTTTTCCTGATGTCGAAGACTTTCAAATGTGCGTGGCTTTTTTTCTACACACCTGCGGCGGACCACTTTGGCTTTCCAGCGTTCAACTCACACTCCTATGTTATTTGCCCCAGTGCATTCTGGTCTGGGTAGTTCACTGTATTATGCACCAAAGTTCAACGATCACCCTTTTTTACTCTCCCCTTTTCCTCTGGGTTAATTTCAATCACCTCGCTTTTACAGTTACTTTGTTTTATCACTACAAACCTTTCACTGAGACTTTCGAGTGGGCTGCTTCCTTTTTCCAGACAAATCCATTACTCAGTATCGCTGACTTTACCGCTATTGTTACTGAGGAGGAGTGCCCAGTGCCCTGCGTGAGGATTTGACAACTAGGGATCAGGCATGCAGAGTCTGGACACAAGGCAAAGAGGCAGGCAGGTACCTGGACTGGCTTTCAAACCTCATCTTTATTCAACATCTGGAAAACATCAGCACTGAGTTCTTAATATCAGCTCTTTTTATACTGTTCCAAGGCTGATGTAAATTAATAATGTATTACACAATAAATTCTGATTGGGTCTGACAAATAAAGACAAACCGTTTTATATTCCGGGGATGGTTGGCTTGACTGCCACTCATCAGGTCCACAAAACATGTCTGGGCATGCCTCACTTGGCTGTCATAGAGCAGTGAACTTTCAATGAACTGCTATTAGAGAATTATTTAATTATTTCAGCATGACTATGTGAAATTCCACCATCTTGTTTTCTGGCAACCATTTTAGAATCTGCCTGACCTTGTCTCAATCTGAATGCTCTGTTAAATTACAAAATGGCTGACCACTCTGCGTTTAAGCAGAACTCATTTTCTGTTCAGTTTTCAGCCTGGATTTTCAATATTCACAATATATGTGTAATATCTGAGATACCCTCCACTTTATAAGGCATTCTGACCCTAAAAAATATATGTAGCCCTAAAATGTGCTTTTTGGCCTAAAAAGCACTACAATTCTGATTCTCTTAATACTGGAAATATTGATCATCCTGACAAGTGATCTGCATTCAGTTTGGAGGGGGGCGGTCTACCACCTCCCATACATTACTTCAAGGTTCATTCACAGGTCTGCCTTTCTTCACGTCTCATCCACATGTGTGCACCCTTCAATTGTGTGATACAGTGTTGCCACTTCAATCTTTCTTTAGCACACACCGGTCTCTCATGTCACTTGCCAAGTCACTGGCTGTGTGCATTTCTTTCTTGTCTTTATTGTCTTCTAGTTTACGAGTTAGTACCAAAGGCTTAGCCTCGCCTCCCCAACTCTGCCGTACATCCGGGAGGGTCACAGGCATCCTTGAAACACAATGCAGCCATTTGTTTGGGATTCAGCGTTCTCCACCTGTCTTTACTCTGCTCCAGGGGGTTTGCCTTCACACCAAAGGTTCTGCTCTTACTCTTTTTCCACCTTACTCAGAGTATGTCTCTATGTTCTGACTTTTATCCGTGTGAGGAGAGCTAATTGGTATCAGATGTATGCACTTAGAGTCAAGTGTCGGACCCAATTAGCGGGACATGTCCTATGCAATGTGTAAGAGTTAGCATTCTTACTCTCAGTCACCCCCTTCCTCAGGCCAGTGTTTATGTGGAATGGGTGGGGGGTCGGGATATCAGAGAATCCTATGAAATAAGAGGTATCATGGGTATGGGAAAGGGAGGAATACCATGTATCACCATCGGCTGCCTCATCCCCACTACCCAGATGTTCCTACCACACTAGTCCACCCCAAAGGTCTGGATCCCAAGGCGATAGCCATGCCCTGGCCACCTGAAAAAGAGATCCCTTGGGTCTAATAGGTGAGACACCCTTTGGTTTGTCACACTTGCCAAGCAGGCATGGTTAGGGGTCCACCTTTAATTACTTTATTAATTATGTTCAATAAAACAGCCAGATTTTGAGTTAGTATTGTCATGGTAGGGGGATTAGATTATTAGTAACATGTTATTGCATTTTAAACATATAAGTAATTCAAATATGAGGCTGTGCCTTGATATACCAGTCTATACTTGTGTTGCTGATGTTACTAAGGAGGTAAATGAGGATACACTTAGAATGTGTGACAGTATGTAGAATCCCCTTTGGGGATACATTTGATAGGGTTCCTCAATGGGTATCCTCGTTCGAATATACGCTGCAGCATTGTCACAACTGCTGGTGTCAAACACGGCACGATTTCAGGTTTCCAACATATGGGAGGGAATGGGCAGAGTTTCGTCCATAGGAATGCAGCTGCTCCACTACATTACTTTATGTGATGTTAAGTGATATTTGTAAAGCACAAAATTCACCATTGCCAGAGTTTCTTTGTGTTAACAGTTGTCAGAAGAATGAGTGGCTGTTTTGCCAGGTTTGGCTGACCACAGGGATGATTTCCACTCTATTTCATGGAGACAAATTGGAGTATGATATGGGTGTGCCTGGATATGAGGCTGCATGTGATGCCAGGGTACCAGTGATGCCTGAGTACTAGTGTTTATCTAGTTTTCTTGAAAACATGCACAGGGGAAAGTAGAGTGAATAGCTCTTTATTTACTACCCAAACCACACACAGCCTTGTTCTACAGGCAGGAAAGCAAAGTGTTTCAAACATGTTGCAAGTTCAATGCCTACCAGAGGAGCAAAGCTGGTAGGTTGGAGGTACTGCAAAAGCGCATCGTAATTAGACACAATTATAATATTTTCCACAATTTAGTCCCCTTTGTTCAACCAATGCTCTTTTACAAGATGTTTATGTCAGATGACATGAGCTAAAAACAGTGTTTCACAGAGATCATTTGAACAACATATTCTTTTCATACAGACTTGACATGTAGATATATACATAAAGAGTCTATTATCGCTGATCTTTATCACTGTGCACTTGTGATAGGGTGGTGGTTTACCTCTCTCTTAATTCTTTCTAATTCATTGAATCACCTATGTTGGAACATCATTGTTTATATGAATATTGACTATAGAGGTGCTACACAAATGTGCAAAAATACAAATGTCATAACACAACAATACCATTTGTTAAAGTCATGCTACAGAGCAATATTAAACTAAAAGGATTGGACTGCGAATAAGGTCTTTATAAGATTATATGCACAAAATAAATACAAAAATAAAAATAATAATTCCCATAAAACATTGTATTTCAAGAATCATTGAGTCACAGTCCATAACATAACAGCTGATCAAACGTCAACAATTTAAAAGTAATCAAGCATTCAAGTTATACAGTCTCACATCCTGGTCCACTAGGTTTTCGCGAGGAAGCTAAATACTGCACTCTGAACAATTACATCACCTGATTTTGTAAATGAGCACACTGCATCCTCTGCATTCCTACAGCAATGATAATTAAGCACTAGTCTCAAGTGCTGTCTCATGGGTCTTCCATAGAATAGACACATGAATGAGAAATGGGGGATACCTTGGTCCCTGACTGGCTTCACAACATTTGCATTTAGCTATGATAGAATTAGCCCCATCTGTCTGTATGACTAAACAGCAGTCACATTCTATTGTATTGTATTGCAATTATCATTTATATAGAGCCGTTTACTATTATTATAGTCTGAAAGCGCTGCTAGTGGGAACGCCCTTGGTGGACCGAAGTACAGAGTTTTGGAGATCATGGAGCAGGATTACAATGCCTCACGGTAGGTCTTAGCGGGGCTGGCAAGGCTCCGGTACAAGATTCACAAAAAAATCAGGCATGTGGATGGGTGCTGTGAGAGGTGAGGAGATGGAGGAGATGGCGTGAGTGCTAGAGACTCGCTATGTATGCAATGTGCCCACATTTGTCATAGGTCTTCACTGCATACTGATGTCAGGGTGTTGAGGCATAGTCCGGTGCAAGAAGGCTTAAAAACATTTAGAGTCTAATTCATGGAACGTTTAGCACGGTATAATGACTTTGCACTGCCACCAAGCACGTTGATCCAGGCCTAATTCACAGACCGGTGCAAAGTGCATTCTTGGGTTTAATTCTTGGTGCAAAGAGTACTTTTGCAGTGCAAACTGAATTAGCGCCACAAAAATGCTCTTTGGACCGCTCTGTGAATTACACCCGGTGGAACGTGTTTATTGGCAGTCACTATGCATTGTGTAAAACGTTTCATGAATTAGGCCCTAAGTCTCCAGCTAGCCTGAATTGTTGTTGCAGGTCGTAGCTGCATTCTACTGTGAGTGGACGGATATCCATGCCTGTGGTGGATTTATACGTACCAAGAGCATCGATGGAGCTTATCTTTGCTGTTTCTGTGTCCTCTGATACTCTGCGGAAAAAAGACCAGCTACCCTCGTAGACTCTTCTAGGCATCATGGAGGGGGGAGGCTATCCTCAAGGCTACTTAGCCCAATAGACTGGCTGACCAAGTGTATCTAACAGTGTATCTTCTCAAGCACTTGCATGATAGGATGGTCACAAGGCCAATATAACAGTCTTTTGTTTTTTGTTGTTATTCCCTTGTACCAGCCCCACCCCCATCTTGACTTGTGGCGGCTGGAAACACTTTTGTATAGGCTCCGTACAAATGTCCAAAAAATAAACACTAGGTGGCTACCATAGGATTTAGAATAGTAGAGTTCTGTAGGTGCTATGGACTGGCTACTTTTTTGAGCCTTACTAGCTATCTTCATGGTTCTATGTATGCTCATAACAGTTGTCAACTAAATGTGATATCAGGATACCAAGGCTGAGTTAGGGTCTTTACGTGTAATGGAGGGATTAACAGCATAGCAACATTCCTAATCTTATTTTAATAATCGGTGATTTTGTGGTCTTTAAACAAGGAAAGTCTGAGTAATTTTCAAAGCTGATGCTGCATTTCGTTGTCCGGTACTCAGGGAAAAGTCTCTTTTTATTTAGTTTTGCATTTTTAAAGTGCTCACACAGCCGCGGGCATCGAGGCGCTGTTACAGGATTTGTTTTTGTTTTTTAGTTGCGTAATTGATTTTGTTTGTCTTAGTTGTGTATTTATAATGCGCTTAAATACCCAGAGGTTTCTAAGCGCAGACCCGGGGATTGAACCTGTGTTGCTTGGTGTCGTCTTGCTTCCAAGGAGAACACGTTGCCGCTGAGCTATCCTCCCAGGATCCCAAAGTTCTTTCAGGAACCTCTTTTCAAATCCATTTTGCAGTTTGGTTTTATAATGGGGGTCAAATATTCAGGGTTTGACCCAGACAGTGGGCATTTCCAGTTTCAGGGACATCTCTTTAGCATCTAAAAGCCATGGAAACGCCCTTGTCCCACTCGTCTCATGATATTGTGCAGAGCTTTAAGGTATCCTCTTCATTGGGTCACGTTCCATACCTTTAGCCAGTACTGCAAGGATTTCAGGCTCAGTTTCAGATGCTGTTCAAGTCCAATTCCAGTTCCACAGCGACACTTGACATTTGGTAATTATTGGTAAGCCCAATAATAGTTTTGAGATCTTATTATCCGCTAGTTCAACAATATCAATATTAGAGCGTCCACAGAATTTAGATACAAACGAGGCAGCCGAAATAGCTAGAGGTTTGTTGACTTTCACTGCCAAGGACATAGTACTATCACCATATCGGTTAGCAAAATGAGTAATGAACAGGTCCCTCCTGGATAGAGTGGTCACACTATTTCCTATTTGTTCTTTCCATCCACCTTTTTTGTGCACAACAATCCCCAGATAATCATAATACGTCACTGACTTCAACTTTGTTTCTCCTGTAGTAAAACTAGGAGTGTGGTACCTATTCAGTGGATAATGTGACATGTTGGACATGGCTGAGAGCTTGCTCATGAGGAGTGTGGTTTGCGTCTAGCGCCACACCATGGAGAGAATGAAGAGCAGCAGTTCGTTTTACGCATATATCGCCAAAGGGGAAAAAAATTAAATAAATGTGTGCAAGGTAGCTTGCCAAGATGCAGCGTATCATATCGCAGCGAAGACCGCATTGGGGATCATTTTGTAAGTCCCAGTAAGGTGGCGACAGGGAGCCGTTATGTGAACACTTCAACGTTAACGGCTCTCCGCCGACAAATGTTGGTCATTTGCTCGGCGGAGTGCAGATGTATAGGGCAAAAGGAGGCATACAAGCTTCTATGCCACCTCTTGCACATGGCCGTGCTAATGAAGTAAATGCTGCGTGCCGTGGCAGGTGGCGTTTACAATGGATTCCTATGCAGTCTGCCTGCTTTCCGCTAGTGCATAAAGCTGACAAGCTCTACGGGTATTCCTAGCATTTGTGCCAAAACTAAAATGTATTCCGGTGCAAATGCTGGAGCATTCACATAGTGGAGAGGAAGGGAGGCCGTAGAAATGCAAGTTGAGTTCTGCCCCTCTTCTCCACCATACAAACGTATGAAAATGAGCCGTAGCATAAGAAAAGTGCGTAAACGACTTGCGTACGGCTTTTACACATTTTTCTAATGCTACGGCTCATGGAAAATGAGCCCCTTTCTCTTTCAGATGATATTACAAATGTTGACGACTAATACTATGATCATGTGCAAAATGGATGTGCTACAAAAGTGCCTGCGAAAGCATAGGTAGAGCAGCTGAGACCCCTGACAAAGACACTGAGAGGCCCATGTACTCTATATGTTTCTTCCAAGGAGCCCCAGCTCATTTCTTGTCTAAGGCAGGAATTTTCAGTACTAAGACGGTCTTGTTGCCTTGGCTCACATCCTGTCCATGAACACTTTGTTTGCGCTTGTGCAAATACTTTGCAACACTTCGCACACACTTGTTTGCACCCTGGGGCATTTGGGTGCTTTGTAAAAATGCATTTACAGAGCCAGTGTCATTATGTGAGCAATTTTTTCACAGACAAGACCCCTCATACATGCGAGGGGTGGACTGGGAACCAAAAGAGGCCCCGGAAATAATATTCAAAGTGGCCCCACATTGCACATTTTCAGCAAGCTCAAGCCTTTTCCTAAGGGAACATTTGGAAATGCCCACACAAAAGAGGCCCAGGGTGCAGAGGCCTACCAGGAAATCTCCAGAGTTCCTATTGGCCAGCCCACCCCATAGATGCTGACATGCTGTGTGTGAATGTTTATTGTTGCGGTCTGTGCGAACTTGTTTGGTGAGCAGTGCGACTCAATTGCCACTTTCAGTTGCCGGGTGACAAGACATGTTTACACATGTGCTCTGATGACATACAGGTGGCGGGGAGAGGGGGGGGGGGGCGGGCAGGAATCTAGTGAAACTAATCAAGACAGATATCTGCTCCATCTGACAGAACATAATCCTTTCTGTGCTTTGCAAGTTATCTTCCCACACTCCAGCGCCCTGTCTCTTTTTGCCTCCTTGGTCAACTTTTGTGTCTGTTCTCTTTCAAAACACATATTGACCCCGAAAATGTAGAATTTGATCATTTAAGAGTGGCTCCGTATCCTGACGAATCTGCACGAAAATGCCAAATAGTAATACTAAATATTATCATTAATACGATTATTATTATTATTAACATTATTGTTATTGTTATTTTTCCCTGCTCATACAATAAAGAGGGGTTACACAGGATAATTATACTAGCAAGAAAGACAGCTATCCGTGTAAACAAATACATACAAAATTAATAGTTTCTTAGGCTCTTTGTTCCCTTGATTTACTGGGAGTCTGAATTCCTTACACAGTCACACGTTCTGCTCTCCTGATTCATTGAATTATTTGCTTGAAAAACGCAGATTTGCGCGCCTTTCTGTCCGAAAATCCACATTCTTCAAGCAGGGATTTTCGGGCAGAAAGGCACGCAAATCTGCGTTTTTCACGCGAATAATTCCATGAATCAGGAGTGTTTTGGGGGCTATATTTTGAACTCGAAATGCATTTGTTTGGTTTGTTTCTAAGGTCGGGGATCTATATTTCGCTTACTCGGGTTCTTCCGCGTAGTGCTAACCCTATTCGCATCATTTCGGGTTACGTCTCTATCAATTGAATTACGTGCCTAACAGGCCAGTCCCTACATGCGTTTCCGTCTCCGAGGTTAGCAAAATAAGGAGCCGCTGAACAGGAGAGCGTGCCTTGGGGGTGCAGAAAGCCTCCGCGGGACGCCTTTCCCATTTGAATGTATATTGGTCCTGACTCGTGACACGGCCCGGGCACGGCGGGGCCTGGGAGTCAGGGCGAGTGCTGACCCCTGCATACAGGGCCTGAGACAGAGATGTCAGCTGATAATTGCCGGACACAGGCCTGCCAAGCGCTTTGAAAATGGCTGCCACTCTGGCCCAGCCTGCCGGGAATGCTTGCCCAAGATGGTGAAGGTGGTCGTGATCACGCTATTTAGGGACGCCTTTTGTTCGTGTCAAGATAGCATTATTAAGAAACTTATTGGGGGAGGGGATAAAGAAATATGTATTTACAAATATGCAACCATTATTAACAAAAGTCACATTAATGCAGACGTGCTTATGAGTTATTGTTCAATATAAAATGATAAAAGCAAATCAAGCAGGGCTGGACTGGGAACCAAAAGAGGCCCTGGAAATCATTTTCAAAGTGGCCCCCATTTTACATTTCAGCAATCTCATACTTTTTCCTACTGGAAAATTTGGAAATACCACACAAGAGAGGCCCAGGATGCAGAGGCCTGATGGGAAATCTCCAGAGTACCCTATAAGCCATTCCACCCCTGAAATCAAACCTTTCTTTGTTATCGCGAACATCCATCGCGAAGCAGCGACGTACCCGCCCGGCGTGTTGCGCCGCCACATCTCGAGTTTGTGCGCCTCATCCTGAGCAACAGGAGCAGACCGGCGTTGTCAAATGGAGTGCAGGTGATGGAGAACCCTGTGACCTCGCGACAGCCCCGCGGAAGAGAGTTGCTCGCCCCCGTCACGGCGCACATCGAAGTCCTTCTAAGAATGGGAATCTGCGAAGCCTGCACCGCTGCCAATTACAGATGCGGCACCTTTGTGCATATCAGCTGCCACCTCAGATTCCAAAATGGCGCCTCCCTGCAGACTTAGCCAACCTGTCCGAAGTCAATCACCTTCCCTGTTATACAGGGGAACAGCATTTTGATCCCTTATCAAGATTTTGTTGTTTTTTTTATTAATGTGGCTATTTGTTTAAGTTTTGTTTCATTTAGTTTTCTTTACTGTTGCGCATACAATCAGGATACAGTTCTGATATGATGCAACATTTATGCATTCATTTGGGGGTTTTATGAAACACTAAGGGCCTGATTCACAGAAGCGTTTTATAACGGTGTAATCCCATAGGAAAACAATCTGTGAATTTGATTTATTCATAATTTGCCAAAAGCCCCCAGGCATCAGGGCCCAGACACAGAAAAGAAAGAGAGGTACACAGATTAGGTGGGTGTCTACTCAAAAAGAACTGTCTTCAGCCATTTCCTAAAAGCTAAGTGTTCTTTTTCAACAGTTAGTTTTCTTGGAAGACCATTCCACAGATATGCTGCCTGTACCTGAAAGGATTTCCCCAGACCCTTTACTTGTCTACTCTCCGGCATGGCCAGGCCAACACGATCAATAGATCTGGCAACATGATCAATAGATCTGGCAACTCTTTTAGGGCAGTGAACTCTGATTGCGTCCTGAAGGTAACTAGGTGCCTGACCATACAGGCACTTGTGCACAATAGTGCACGCTCCAAAGCGGAACCAGGACCGAAATGTATGAAGAGTCACTTCCGGGCGCTATTATTTATTTTTGCATCTATGCATTATTTATTTATTTCTACCATGACCCAGGATGAATGAAGAATGTCCGGACGACTGCATGATTGAGTACCAATCTGGACCACAAAGTTGCTTAAGGGGCAGTGGCGCGCTTCACAAATCCCACATAACGTAGCATCACACATCTCGGTGGAGTTTTGCTTGTTTGAGCCAAACCCATTTTTGGATACACAAAAACACAAGAGCTTCCACCAGGGTTTTAGGTATGCTTGCACATCATGTGCTGTTCAGTCAAGGAGATCCGTGCTGTAAGCAACTTTATTAATGATCTCACGGTAATATCAAGCAGTGAGTTTCCTTCTCAAGATAAATGACAATGGCCCCTTGTTGAGAGGAAACTGAATTAATGGTGCTGCATCTTGCAGGAAGACAGGTATTGCAAGACACGTTGGCTTCTTTATGGCATTACATTTCCAAAATGATGTGTGAGATGGGTGTGCCATTGCAAACTTTTCTTCTTGCTTTGCAAAATTATAGTGGTAGACTCGTTCAGAAAGTGGGGTCTGCTAAAGAGCCCTCACCTTCAAACTGCACCATGCGTAAAAATATAGGTCACACATGTATACTTTTCTGAGTCCTGTCAGTGCTGGTCATTGGGCCGGCTCTCGGCGGATCCGAGATCCGGCACCAGATATGGAGCCGGATCTCGGCATCCGGCCAGAGTCAGCCACCCAAGCCCATTAACTTGCTGGAATACTTAAAAAACAAAGAGTGCCCGCGACAGCAGCATTGCCTTTTATCGCGGCTTTGGCACTGGTGTGTAATGCTGATTCCTTTCATTTGTACATGTAGCGTGCATTACACACGGCGAGCATTGTGCATTACACACCAGTGCCAAAGCCGGCGGTAATAACAATGCTTGCCGTCTGAGGAGCTATTCCAGCATTGCTGGAAGTCCACTACGAGTCCGGCTCTCTATAGACCACGCCCCCCTATAGACTCCTCGGCCCCCCTAAACTCCTCCCCACACTGTCGACTGACCCAATAGCAGGTGTGATGTGATATGACATCCACACATTGACATGTGGTGTCCTAAAACAGCCTGTTGACATTGAAATTCCTTCCGACGGCCATGTGCCTTTAAAAGTTTTGCTACCCATGTTCAAAATACCTTTAACTGCATAATCTCATTTGTCTGGTGGCAGAGCATTGGCTAAATGCACATATAAAGCAATACAGACCTCCTGGAAATTCCTACATGAAATTGAACATTTTTTGGCCTAAAAAAGCAAATTTAGTGAGACAAAATTGTATTTGTTGTGACATTTTTGTAGTACATTTATTGATAGGAGGGTGCTAAAGAACCAAGGTGTAAGAGATGTAGGTTTTAGGAAAGGGCAGCGTGTGTGAGGCTGCAAGAGAGCAAGGTTGTCATTATGTGTGCCTTTTCTATGTGGTCTCTGTTACCACTATAGTAGAAAGAGTCCCTGATGTCCCTGGCTTGACAGAACAGTGTCTGGTTTCCTCTACCTTTTTAATGAGTGTACCTATGTTATTTTATTAATTTTTATCATAATAAGTTCTAACGGTGCACAGTTTCCCCTTCTAAATTCTCCAATCCCGAAAGTACTCACAACCACCAACTCATCAAAACCCCCCACACTCGAAAATTCTTTAAAAATCCAGATTTGGGGCCCGACTCTCAAAAATGTGGGTATCTAAAAATTACGCAAATGATGTACTGTGTTTAACGGTCCCATTTTTGGAAATGAGTAGGTACCTTATTTTCAAGTGTGACCTGAATATTTCCAGGGGGGGAGAGTTGTAGCGCAAATGATGTGCGGGCCAGTCCCGTTGAATACATTAGTATTAGAAGCGCTCTCCTGACACTTATATTTTACAGGTATCCAGAACCCAAGTTGGTGCTTGGAGCAGATTTCACTGTGACAGGCCCTTCAAGGGGTCCCTCACTGTAAAATATAATAGAAAACATTTCTATCTTTGTTTGATGGATCGAAATGCATGTGAGTAAGCTGTGATCTGTACTGCTGTTGCCACACTTAAAAACAATCGCATGACTGGGTCAAGGATGACCCTGTAATGAAATATGGCCCCCGTGTGCCTATTCAAAACAGACACAGGGAGATGCCGCAGTTTTCTGCGCATGAAAAAGTGCATCCCGTTTGTAATGTCAGGATGCACTTTAAAATGCGCAGAAATGTCTCCTGATTTGCACAATTGCACAAAGGTGTAAACAATAGCATTTGAATGAATGCACCCTTCAGATGCCCTTTGTGGATTGGGCCCAAGTGATGAGATCGGCTAGCACATTTCATCAGTTGCGTCAAAAAAAGTTTGGGAATTTGGCCCATTGTGGTTTTTTTTTTTCAGAAGAAAACAGCTCCCTCTGTAAACACAGCCTATTTTTCATTTTCTTTTTTCAAACATGACTGTTTTTGCTTCTTTTTTTTTTAAGTGGCCAGTTTCACAAGATGTGTTTTTTCTATCACAAAATCACTATAAGCTGGAGGATCTGGCTAAATATGGTTTGATATAGTGGCAGATGGAGTGCAGGTAAAACTGCCACAACCCAACCTGATGTCAATTATTATTTGAAATTGGTGTTCACTGGACCTGCAGTGCAGAGCAATGTGTGCATTGCATATGGAGTGGATGTTTCACCACACCCCTCAGTGACCCTTGCCTAGCATGTTCTTTGCAATCTGCTGGAAGATATAAACCTTTCCCAGGAGTACTGGACATGTCTCCTCCAAGAATGGGATGAGTTCTAGGAGCTTCAAATGGGACTTTGCAACAATTGGAGGCTTGGGGGGGCACACAAGAGAGATAATTAATGGAACCGTTGATCTGAGGAATACAGGCGATAGAGGGGCTGGGCAGTGCAGCTGAAGAGAGCCTTCACTCTACAGATGGGACCAGCCATCTTGATTTGCCAAGCCACCACTTCCTTCCTCAGACTTGCCCCAACCTCTTGCACTCTGGGATCTGACATCACACAGAATTAACATTATTATAACAGCAAAGATTGGCCTGTTACTGAAGGCTTGGAATGGACCAATCTGCTGTGGAAACAGTACTAAATAAGGGTTTCAGACTCCCCTACCCACTTGGTGGAATCATCTTTAATATACCTATGAGGAAGCACATGGAACAAAAATCTTGAAGAGTCATTTTGGAACCATCTTGAAGAAGATTTTACTGGAACCTTGTTGTGGTAAAGACTACCCAAAGCTTCCATCCTTTGGGGGTGAAGATATGTTTCTAAGGAAAGTGCAGATTCTTTCCATAAGCATGTCCAGGGATCATTTGAAGTGACATTCTGCATGTGACAACTGGTACCTGGACTCTGCCTAATAAATTGGCAGCTCACAACTATTCTTGCTGAGAAGGGAATACGAGTGAGCTATCTTTCCACAGGACCCCAGTTAAGGTGTCACATATTACCCCAATGGCTAAAAGTAGATATGTTTGGCTCTCACTGCAATTATGTATCCCTTGAAGATGTTGCAATCACTCTGAATGCCTTTGAGATACAGCAAAATCCCACTGGAGCTGCCTTTGACACTCTCTCAACTTCACGATGCTTCGAGTGCATTCAAGCATCTTTACCCTGAACATTTCCACCTGTTTCAAGCTTCATTGAGCCATGTATCATTGTCGCATTGTAATTGTTTATTTATCAAGCGCTTATACACAGGAGGAGGGTTTCAAAGCGCTTCAAGACGGGAGGAGAACAAGGGAATACATTAATCATTTTTAGGCCTTGAAATTTTGGAATTAATCTAAACAGAAAAACTAGCATACTAGGCCTGACAGCATTTCTACTAGTGCAAGTACAAGAAGTGTTATAGTTTGGAGGGAGAGTAGGGATAGGACATACGAACATTACTAGTCCCCCTACATTTAGGTCATGCATGCGTATGGATGGAGGTGCGAGGAGGGAGGGGGTGGGAGGGAACAAATATGTCCAATCCAACAAGGGCCTGGGTTAAGTGCAGAGAGGTTGCCTCACTTGTAAGGTGAAACTGCAATGATGCAGAACATAGTGCAGTGGCCCGGAGGCAAGTGCAAAGACTGGCGGGAGGGAGGGGGGAATGGCAACCATGAGGAGAACCAGGCAGCCAGTCAGCAAAACAGAACAGAGTTAGGGAGGAGAAGAAGGAAGCAGGGTAGAAAGAACAAAGAACGGAGGTTAACAGGGGAGAGGCAGAGAGAAGGGGGAAGAAAAGAGGAAGGTCTTGAGGAGTTTCCGGAACTTAAGGTGCTCTGGCTCAAGACGGAGAGATGCAGGGAGGCTGTTCCAGAGGGAGGCAGCTGCAGAGGATAAAGATCTAGATCCGAATCTCTGTTTGTGAAAGCGGTTCACCTGCAGAGAGGAGGATGAGCAGAGGGTTCTAGAGGGAGAGTACTTAGGAAGAGAGTGTTGTAGATAGTGTGGGCCCCGGAAAGCCTTGTGGCTTATGCAGAGGGTCTTGAACTTGATCCTTGCAGCCATGGGTGCCAGTGGAGGAATTTCAGCGCCAGAGAGATGTGGGCCCGGGGCTTGAGGCCAAGGACAAGTCTTGCGGTTCTGTTCTGTTCTGGATGAGTTGTAAAGGATGAAGACTAGAAGTAGGAAGATTAAGATAGAGGCTGTTGCATTAGTCCAGCCTTGAGAAAACCAGGTCTCCTGAGGTGAAGAACCTCTGGGGGAAAGTGAGAAAAGGTAGAATACCTCTGAGGAGGTGCAGTTTGTTAGTGGGATTTTTTGGAGATGTCTGAGATGCGAGAGGAGAAGGAAAGAGCAGAGTTGAAGATGACACCAAGATATTTAGCCTCATTGGTAGGTGAGGGTGCAGGGCCAAGGAAGGCTGGCCCGTGTGAAAGTGGGAAAGCAGCAACAGGGCTCACACTGAGGACAATCTCTGTCTTACTGGCATTCAGGCAGAGATTGTTAGCAGCACACCAGGACTGAATTGTAGATGACAGTCCAGGATGAGCAGGGAGGAGGAGGAAGCTGAGGGGAGCCTGAAGGAGAGCTGCATGTCATCCTCATAACAGAATGCTCAAAGTGAAGTCGGCAGACAGGGGATTTAATAATAGGGAAGAGCACATCTTTGAACTAAAATTACCTGATTACTTATTAATTATTTCATAGCACCAATTCCTCACAGTTATGATAATTGTTCACTTGAAATATAATGAACCAGAACTAAACTACTTCAAATACTGCTGGTTCTTATTTCTCCAGGCCAAGGTGAAATTGTTTTTGATAAAGCAAAAACAAAAAGGTGATGGCTGGAAGGTTTAGAATTAATCTTAACCTCAGGCATAGCTCTGGGCAACCTCTCAGACCATTGTTCTTCACCTGCCAAGCCATTCCAAAAGGGGAAAGAGCATATGCAAATCAGCCTTGGTCCCACCCCAAAGGGGCATTTCAGCCGAACTGCTAAACCACATCCCTTCTGCACAAGACCACAAGCATCCCCAGACATGTTTCAGCCTTGTTGGGCCTTATCAGTGAGGAGTATCTTAGATCACTAGGCCCAGCAGGCATGGGACCCAAGTCTCGGCATACCCGTCCCACTTGGGGTGACAAAGCAAAAACAAAGAGGTGATGGCTGGGAGGTTTAGAAAAAATCTTACCTTCTGGCATTGGTCTGGGCAGCCCTCCAGACCATCGCTCTTCGCCTGTCAAGCCATTACAGAAGGGGAAAGACCATATGCAAATTAGGCTTGATCCCACCCCAAAGGGCGCAGACCAGCCCGAACTGCTAAGTCACATCCCTTCTGCACTAGGCTACAAGCATCCCCGGGAATTGTTTTTGATACCATATATGGGAACAAGCACACATCTCTTAAGAAGACAATAGCATTCATGAGGTGGTATTGATGGTGGCTTGTTATGATCTTACTTTAGATTAAATGACATATTGCTGCACATGGACATTGGAAATGAAAGTTACTGACCAAAAGGAGAGAAAGCATTTTAATATAGTTGATGTAATGGCTGTTCCACATGACAATATTCATGTGTTAACTGGTAAAGAACAGGAGGTTTTAACTATATACTTAAGAATGTTCAGAGAAGTGGTTTATACAGCCTTGTAAAATTGCCAAGGGGTTACAGTTTTTCCCAAATAAAAAGGCAGGCAACTTACAACATGCATTGTTTATGCAGTTAAGCCAATCATTACAATAAATCATATTATAGAACTTCATGAACCCATAAACTATAATTAGTAAACTTTGTTACCTATGGGATGTATAAGCCCACTTATCAAAGCCCTGCAACATCACTGTGCATTGCTGGCAGCAGAAACATCATAATGGCCACTGGAAAGCATGCTGCTCACCAGAAATCACCAGAAAGTGCGCAGTGAAAACCTGAAAAATAGGCCACCATCCACTGTTGCCTATCTTAGTGAGCACAGGAGATCAATGCCAAAAACCACCATTGGGCTACCCACAAAGTAGCCTGAAACCACTTGGAAATAGCAATGCTGATTGAAAAAGAAACGCAGAGCTGTTTGAAAATCTGTTTTCTTGATTGTCAAAAATTGCTAGAATCATGGCTCACAAAGCACCTAAAAGATCCAACCTCTTTGTTGGGTGTTCCACAACATTACTGCAAGAATTTACATCACTACAATGTCAGCAAAAATCAAATCGTATGTTCTCAGAACAAAATCCTATTTTAAAGATACTTGATGGAAAGACAGCTGTCAAAATGGGTGTAATACCGTTGCTCACCTCTACCAGAAGCCGGCGTTTTAAAACCATTTGTGTAAACTTCTACATTGAACCCCAAACTATGCCAAAGAAGAGAATTCCAACAAAATGTCATACAAGAGTGCCACTCAGTGATTTCATGTTGTAAAAGACTTGAGTTAAAGATATGTTGCTTATTTTAAGTTTATAAATGTATTTTTTTTACAAGGAACTATGTTACAATTGATCAGAAAGTAAACAGATGCAGTTAAAACTCCAAAAGGCTTGCTTCCCCTGAGAACCCTTCACACCTTGGGCCTTCCCACCAAAAGGGAGGATGTTGCATGGACATGTTAATCAGATGGGGAGGGGATTCCTCTGCTGGCAGGAGAAAGAGACAATAGAGTCTTTCAACTGAATAGGAATATGCTAAATTCAGGTGTAACTGACAACAAACTGTTGGTAGGAAACAAGACATGTGACCCTCTGAGTCAGCCCAGCTCTAGGGGCGGACCAGACTGAGATGTGAATTGAATTGAAAGCAAATGCATGTTTTATAAAAATGCTCATAGCAAAGCGCACTGAACTGACACAAATGTAAAACTTTGAGAATGTGAAATTGAAAAATTCACTCACAGTTTAAGACGAAGCTGGACTCTGTGCGATGTTCTGAGACTAAACCCCAGAATTTATTCATATTGTAGCTGCAGTATTTTTGCTATGAACCTAAGAAATTACAGTAATATGCTCAGAGAGGATATGCATGCATGTATCAAATTTGGAGCAGAATGAATATTGAGAAACCCTCCAAAAGCGCGAAATGTTGTCATTTCTGAACCCAAGCTCGTGGAAACATGGGACTTGAACAGAAATGCACCTCAAGCAATCTGTCATGCAATTTAGGTAGCATTAACAAGTGTGTATATTGTAAATATGGGTTTTATGAAAAATCAGATATGCTGTACAGACACAAAGGGGAGTGTTTTCACCTAAGCCATAAACATGACAACGGGTGACACACTGATCCTTTCTCCAGTCAGGAGACAGGAAATCCTTTGACCAATCCAATCCTTAGAGGGTTGGGCATAGAGAATCAGCCTCCCCACCCACTTTGAAAACAAATAAATAAGGACTGCTAGGACAGATAGGACACACACCTTTTTCCACTACTCAACTGATTTCTTGGCGCAGCACCCTGCAGGAAGACTCCAGACTCCAGAATCCAGATCTAGAACCAACTCTAACAAACTCTAGAACTTTGAAGCAGAGAGGCCTAATCCAAAATCTGAACCCTTCTCAGCAGGCCTGCAGAATCTAGCAACCTGATTCTAACCCCTAAACTCCAAGGGGCTCTCACATCCAACAGCCGGGCTGTGCTGTTTTGCTATTCTAGCCTAGAACCCTGTGCTAGAAACAAGGTCCAGACCCAGAAAGCAGAGCTGTCTCCAGAACCCGTCAGATCCAGTACAAGAGGCCGTGCAGACTGCAGTGAAGTGCTGAGAGCAGAACCCAGAATGCCTGAGACCTGTCCGGTGGTGAGAGTGAAGCCAAACCCATGACCAGATCTTTGACGAGGCCCACTCCATTCTAAAGCCTAGGAGTGAGTATCTACTCTAGAACTGTGCATAGACATCTCTTAGTCTAAAGTAATCTTATCCCATCCATTTCAACCTGTCCAGAACTGCATTATAGAATGTTGTGTCCATCCTGTTGATTACAAATCTGTAAAGCGCAATCTGTCATTTTGAGATCTTGATTTTATTTCTGAAAATCTACCCTCATGAAAATCTCTGTAGCTTTTGAACCGCACGTCCTAGAACCAAAATGTAACTGTCATTTTGAAGCTAATATCCTAAGCTTTCCAACCTAAAAGGACATTCCAATTCATTATAGTTTTTCCAAAGAGTGGGGCATTATATAAGGGTTCATCATCTAGATTTAAAGAACTTTGACATAAACATATATAAATAAGGGCTTCCATTGGGCATCCCATACTAAGCATTGATTTAGTTGGAGTGCTGGGTTGAAGTCACTTACATACACATCACTGAACTATTAGATCATTTTAAAGACAAAACAGTATTTTATAAACTGTACCCAGCCAATCTGTATAATGTTAAAAGCATATGGCCAGAAAGAAATGGAAGTTGGCTTTTTAAACTGTTATTGAACTCCCATATTCAAATCCGGTCACTCAAAGAGTGAGTTTCTTCTGATATACAACAGTAACACCTCCCCTTACATATCAATGCCTGGTTTGCATGGTGTTTACAATTACACCATAGTCTTTTTTCTTATATATTCCTTCCCAAATTTCAAGGCACGCGTCTCTCCCAGATATAACATCTGTACATGTCACCTCTTCTTACTGGGTTGAGAAGCCTCCTCGTGACGTCACACATTTTCAACTACTGTTCATGCATTTGTTTTTTCAGCCTTCACCAGGGACATACTTTTCTGTCTTGACTTCCTTTTCCTCACTTGACGGTGTCCTCCACTCTGCACCACAAGTATCCATGGGTGTAGGGGAAAGAGGTGCACAAGCTCACCTCCCCCCCCCCGCACCGGAGCAAACCAAGTTAGCATTTCAGGAATCCTCCACATAAGTACCTCATCTCAAGAAGCACCTGACCAATTAGCTGCCCTTAAATAGTTTGCCAACCATCATCAGAAATGATTTTGCAGTGAATTGCCTTTGCTCTTAGTATTTATTCACCATCATCCATCACACCATTACTCAATTTATCCGGGTGCTGTATTGTGATATAGGGCCTCATTACAAGTATGGTGGCATGGCAACAACGGTGCCAATGTCACTACTGGCACCGTTGCTACCGTACCGCCATACTACGAGTTTTGCTCGTGGGTGTACTTGCAGCCACCAGGTCTGACCTGGTGGCCGTACCGGCACCCGCGAGCAGAACATGATGGTAGCACTGGTACCGTTATTAACAGTACCGGTGCAACCACCATCCCATTCCCAAACTCGGCATGACCTGGTAATTTCCCATTCAGGTGTGCTGGATTTTCTCGCAAGTTTGGAAATAGCGTGCCTGTATTACAGACATGGCTACCTCCAAACTCCTAATGAGGGCAGTCTTTTAAGTTTTGTATATACTGATCGAACAACTATTTATGTGGTCTTTGGAAATCCCCCTCACATAATTTGTTTTTAGTGTAATCTAAAAAAAAATGTTTCATTAAAAAAAGGCAATTAGAGTTTCTTACAAGCTGAACTTTTGGGAGCTCACACTCGTGTCAGTACTTCAGCAGGAGAGCATCAGGAGCTAGCTTTTTATACTTGCTTTGAATTGTTTCAACGCCAATTGCATGTTGGTTCATGTTTTGGGCCTCTATCTTTTTCTAAGAGTCTGCTGATGATATTGCTTAACATGCTCTGTGCACATCTGTTATTGTACACTGGGACACCTACGTGAACAATGACCCCAAACATACAGACATGTACATTCCATATACACATAAATGTGTTAGATAATTATTTGCATTCATGATGGGGGGTTTATCTATAATGTGGGCAACGTGGGGTTAGGCAACATGTTTATGCCACCTAAACAGACTCTGCATTTGTATGCTGCTGCCCCCTTGCAACATGAGGTTGGGCAACATGTTGGTGCCACCTAACTGACTCTGCATTTGCATGCTGTTGCCACCCTTCAACGTGGGGTTCAGCAACATGTTTGTGCCACCTAAACTGACTCTGCATTTGCAAGCGGCTGCCACCCTGCAACATGGGGTTGGGCAACATGTTTATGCCACCTAAACTGACTCTGCATTTGCAAGCGGCTGCCACCCTGCAACATGGGGTTGAGCAACATGTTTGTGCCACCTAAACTGACTCTGCATTTGTATGCTACTGCCTCCCTACAACATGGGGTTGGGCAACATGTTGGTGCCACCTAAACTGACTCTGCATTTGCATGCTGCTGCCGCCCTGCAACGTGGGTTTTAGCAACATGTTGGTGCCACCTAAACTGACTCTGCATTTGTATGCTACTGCCTCCCTGCAACATGGGGTTGGGAAACATGTTGGTGCCACCTAAACTGACTCTGCATTTGAATGCTGCTGCCACCCTGCAATGTGGGGTTTAGCAACATGTTTGTGCCACCTAAACTGACTCTGCATTTGCATGCTGCTGCCGCCCTGCAACATGGGGTTGGGCAACATGTTGGTGCCACCTAAACTGACTCTGCATTTGCATGCTGCTGCTGTCCTGCAATGTTGGGTTCGGCAACATGTTTGTGCCACCTAAACTGACTCTGCATTTGTATGCTGCTGCCGCCCTGCAACATGGGGTTGGGCAACATGTTAGTGCCACCTAAACTGACTCTGCATTTGCATGCTGCTTCCGCACTGCAACGTGGGGTTCGGCAACAGGTTTGTGCCACCTAAATTGACTCTGCATTTGCATCCTGCTGCCGCCCTGCAACAGGGGGTTGAGCAACATGTTTGTGCCACCCAATCTGACTCTGTATTTGCATGCTGCGCCGTCCTGCAACGTGGGGTTGGGCAACATGTTGGTGCCACCTAAACTGACTCTGCATTTGCATGCTGCTGCCACCCTGCAACATGGGGTTGGGCAACATGTTGGTGCCACCTAAACTGACTCTGCATTTGCATGCTGCTGCTGCCCTGCAACATGGGGTTGAGCAATGTTTGTGCCACCTAAACAGACTCTCCATTTGTATGCTGCTGCCGCCCTGCAACATGGCTTTGGGCAACATGTTTGTGCCACCTGAACTGATTGCATTTGCATGCTGCTGCTGCCCTGCAATGTGGGGTTAGGCAAACTGTATATTTTTGCAAGCACTTATGTAGCTAAGTAGTCCGCCCTGCAACTTGGGGTCAGGCTATATGTTTGTGCCACCTAAACTCTCTCTCTGCATTTGTATGCTGCCCGTCCTGCAACATGGGGATGAGGAACATGTTGGTGCCACCTAAACAGACTCTGCATTTGTATGCTGCTGCCGCCCTGCAACATGGGGTTAGGGAAATTGTATATTTTTGCAAGCACTTATGTAACTAAGTATGCCGCCCTTCACCATGGGGTTAGAAAACATGTTTCTTTTTTTTCAAGCACTTATGTAACTAAATAAGCCACCATGTAACATGGGGTTAGGCAACATGTATGTATGTATGTATGTTTTTGCAAGCACTTATGTAACTAAGTAAGCCTTCTGTAAAAGCGCCATGATGCCCAAGGGCTGTTATGCGCTTTATAAATGCAAATAAATAAATACAAATAAATAAATAAAAATAATTGATTACATCTAGAGCTATTGCCATGGTTGAACCAAAGATACACGCAGTAGTACGATTATTTATCTAAGATTGAGAAATTAGTACGTTTTCTTGACTTTGCTAATACTTACCGAGGGTATTTCAACATTTCTCTACCAGCTTTTCGCTACTAGCTAATGAGAAAGAAATGATGTCTTGTACACATCGCTCTTTTTTAATTTGCTGAATCGGCCATCAATCGGACAAATTGTGGCACAATTTTGCCCAAATATTTCTCTGATGCACGCCCCACACAGCCATCCTAGATGCTGTTTATCATTTCACCACTAGGTAGATCCTTACCATTTAACAGGGGTCAAAGCACCTGCACCTGATGAATAGTACTGAAGAGGTTTCTGAAAATGCAGTAATTAGCGACAAGTGCAAAGGTATTTATGTGCACCATTTTGATTTGCATTTTGAAGGACAGTTAGAACAGTGGTTAGAATGGCTTTCCATACACAGGAGCAATTTCCCCTTCCTGATGAATTGAACAGTCTTCTCCCACAGCACCCGCTTCTTCGCTGTTCAGCTAAAGCTGCCCTCCCATCCCTCACCCATACACACATGACTGAGTGCCGAAGCCTAAAGGATTTGGGCAATGAGGGCCATCATGGACACGTTCTGCTGCATCACTGCAATCCAGTCAATGGGTAATGTGCCTCCACTGCCAAGGATGCGCTCATGGTGGGCATCCTGGGTGCCCTCCACTGCTGTAGCAAGTTGGCACTTCAAACAGAAAAAAGTAAGGCATTTGAATTATAGTACTTCTGTTGGCACGACAAAGGGTGATAGTGTCAACCACAATATTACCTGAACTGACTGGTTCCAACACAGGACTCAGACCACACCACCCAAACAGACTGCCTTTCATTGATGGAACAATATTAGGCTGCGATTTGTCTCTCATGAAATGGAAGATCTCAGCGGTCAGACCGTGCCCTGAAGAACAAAGAAATATGAGTGGCTCCAGCCAAGAACAATGTCCTCTTGACTGGGGTAAATTACTGCACCCCAGCCTGCTGTATGCTGTGCCTTTTTCAAGCGTGGTCAGCTAGTGTGCAGCATCATATTGTGTACCAAGGGAAATTGGGAGCAGGATCTGCATCCTGTGACGCTGAAGATGTTTGGGAGGACAACTCCCATCATCTCTCCCTACTGAGTACTCTGAGAAAAGTTGAAGGGATTTGTTTGCAGAAAAAAATTGGGTGAACATTTACAGAATTAGGTAATTGCTTATCTGAATGCATGCAGCTCATGGGCTGCATGGAAATGGAAAAAGGTCACGAAACATTACTTCACATTCCTACGTTTCAGGAGCACAGTACATACCTAACGCACGACAGCATATGGATATCGAGGGAAGTTGTTGGAAGTAGAGTCAGCAACCGGAAACTCTCAAAATGTTTTGGACTACAACTTCCTGCAGCCTGCCCATTGAATATCCTGGGTAGGGTTGGTGGGAGTTGCAGGAACTCACATTTGGTAAACAGTTGCATAATAGGAACATCACTTATCTGAATGCATGAGGGTTGGAGGAAGATGGAAAATTACAACAGACCATGAACTAAATGGACATAACCACATATTACAGACATAGGCTAGAGTGCATTGCTGCCACATGCTGGCATACACATTCCTGAAGGATGGCATCATAATCCCCTGACCCCCTACACTGCTATACAATAAAGCAAAAGTCCACACTCCTCAGTACCTTTCTGTCCACAGTACACATTGGGCCTCATTACAGTTTCCCCGGGATGGTGAAAATGCCGGTAATTCCGGCACAGGCATTTTTACTGTACCAGGGAAACACAAGTTTGCTGGTGGGGCCACATATCTACCTCCACGCCTGACCTGCCGGTAAATCAGGCCCCACTGGCAAAAGAATGCTGCAATTATCGCCACTGGTATTACCAGTGCCGGTAATTGTGGCAATCCCCTCCGTGGAGTCCTATTGGAAATGCGTACCGGCACCTTTCCGGACCTGCAAACTACAAGTCTGCCGGTAGTAGTGGCTGTGATCTACTGGCAGGCCTGAACAACTGGTAGTTAAGATACCCTACACACAGACAATTGCTGCAATCACCGGCACTGGTAATACAATTGCAGGAGCCCCATACCATAGAGACCTTTAAGACTCCATAGGAATGGGGATTTACTGGTGTCACTGCCACCCCTAATATCCCGGTAATACTGGGATATCGAGTGACGGAGGCGATATGGTAGACCCTTGGTATACTGCCGGAATTACCGGCGTGACAACAGTGGACTTTTAATGTGCTGTAACTTTAGCATAACCTTCCCATCATTTGCACGTAGCAGAACACCCAATTAACAATGAAAATGATTATGATACAGAATACACAAGCACATCCTCTCGCCCACACCGGATCAGAAATGTGGGGGCAGCAGGATGCTCAGATATGGGTTGGACTTCAGTGAAATTAGTGAGCCTGAAAAATGTGCGTAGTAGTTAATACTAATACCCATTAAGGGCATTTCTCATGTGTCTCTGCCCTTGCTCACAGGAAGTTGGCTTGGGCTGAGATAATCACATTTTACAGATGGAAGCAGCAGCCGCTCCGATGCCATAGATTTGTTTTCGAACAGGCCACTATCCATAAACAGCCAATAGCTAGGTGACATCCTGTAACAATCAGGCTTAACTTGTGTACCGGGCACACAAAAATCACCAATTGAAAAGTTGTGAATCCACACCTTAATGAGAGTCAAAAGGCCAGGAGGCAGCAGACCCCAGGTACAGGGTGTGTTGCACAAGGCTAACTCACAATTCCTTACCAACAGGGCACACAGTCTTGTTACTTACTGGACAGTCGCATGCAAGAGTAACAACACACTCTGAGACAATACACATACCAGCCTATCATGCATAACATGGTGCTGGGTTGTGGTTGGATGCAGTGATGAACAAAAAGACTACATAGTTAAGCAACAAAAAAAACGGATTGTGTATGTTTTTGTACTACTGTAGTTATCAACAGGTACAAAAGTACTAAACAAATAATGGAATAAATCCATTGACCCTAAATCGGACTCAAAAAGGCTTTGCCCATTCATGGAGGTGAGCATCTAAACGATATCTCAACCAACACAGCCGGGATCATCACCATGCCTCGCCATGTGGCTGACTTGGCCAAACCTTATGCGTGGGTGGCGCAGTGCCCCTCTAGTGCCATATCAGGGAGAGAGTTATATTTCTAGATGCATTTAATTGTATTAATTGTTTAATTATTTAACATCCCCTTGTCCCCTCCCTGTTGCCTGGTGGTGCTTTGAAACAGCCCTCATTCCGAGGTTGATGCAAAAGGAAAAACGATGCCGGTAAAGTAATACCGGCATAGATTACTGCTACGGCATATTCCGACCAACCAGACCGCTATTAACAGCATCGTAAAGTACGATGTAGTAAATAGCGGTCTGGTCGCACGCATGCGACCAACCATGCCGGCATTAGCGGCATGCCGTAAACCGGAGTAGATCACAAGTGAGGCGGACATACAAATAACGGCCTCATGAAACCGAAAAAAGGGCTTACCGCACAGCGTAAAAACTGGCATCGCCAATATGCCGTAAAAAGCCCTGAGCAGTGTCCCAAACTGCCACAGGTGCACACACTCAGCACAGGTGGAGGCAATGGAGTCAGGCCCAGTACAAAAGGAGCACACCACCACACCCCCTCCCACACCAAGATGAATCCAATAGTAGTAGCCTTACTGGAGCTGGAGGACATGCTTGCATTGCCACAACATCAACAACAACAGCTGCCACCACAGAGGAGACGCAGGAGGAGAAGGAGGGTGAGACAGGCCCAGCATGCCCCACCAGTGCAGCCACCATTACCACCCCGGCAGCCCAAAATCCCTCGCATCAGAGCCAGTCCATTCAATCTAACCCCTGAGCAGATCCACACCCTGTACCGGCTCGACCGGGACACCATCACCACCATAGTGGCCCTGATACACGACGACATAGTGAGCCTCATAGAAGTATGCACTGCCATCCCCCCTCCACTGAAGGTAGTGTCTGTGCTCCACTTCCTTACCACAGGCACCTACCAGCACACAGTGGGGCACATGCATGGCATATCACAACCCTTATTTTCCCGGATTCTGAACCAAGTGCTGGATGCCCTCCTCAAGCACACAAGGCACTACATATCCCTACCACGGACTCCCCGGAGATATTCGATACAAAGGTTGCCTTCCATACACTGGCAGGCATGCCAAAGTGCGTAGGTGCCCTCGACTGCCCCGACGTGGAGTTGGTGGTCCCGCATGCCATAGAGGTGGTGTACCGCAACCGCAAGCAATACCACTCCATCAATGTGCAGATGGTATGCAATGCCAGCAAGATCATCACACATTGCTGTGCCCAATATCCCGGATCAACTCATGACTCTATGGTCCTGTGGAACTCCACGCTATCACGCTTCAAGGAGCCACATGCTGGACGACGTGCCTGGCTGCTTGGTGAGTTGCCTGACTAGGCCATGGCAGTGCATCGGGGTTGTGAGGGGGGTGGATGCATACTCCACCTGGGTGGGAATGGGGGGATGCAAACTCCACCTGGGTGGGAATGGGGGGGTGCATTCTCCACCTGGGTGGGAATGTTGATGTGACTGCACGATGTGCACACCACCGAACACTGTGCCCCAAAGCATCAGAAACGGTACATGACACCCAAATCCCATAGTGATGAAGTATGGTCGGCACCTATCACTACATGACTAACAGGTAACCAGCCCACATCTGACAACACATGCATCACTCATCAGCGGCCTTCACCCACCGTAAGGCCATCCTGCACCATGCAGTGCATATGCACTATGTTGCTGCCTCCAGCTTATCACCCACACAGGACAATCATCCCTGGGAGTGCATTGAACTGAACCAACTAGGGATTCCACAGTGTGTCACCGGGTCGGCACACCCATAGGAGTGCTGCATGTCACCATGGGAATTATCAGCGTAGAATGGCCAATATTGTACAGACTACTGCCAACGCTCCCTACTAGTAAATCTCACAGAACACAAGACATCACTAATTTGATTCCAACACTGCTGTACGCATATACGATGCACGTGCAACAAGATTTCAGTGCACACCATGTATCATCTTGAAGATGCAACCCACACCATTAGTCCATGCCACAGGACACATAGAGGGACCTCAAATGGGGTCAATGCATCCAGGGACATGTGCATGTGGGCACCGATTACCTTCAGGCATGTGAGACGTGTACAGTTGGCCAACATGAATTTGCAAACATTTACCTTCATTCCACTCTCATGCAGGTGATGGTGGCTATCCCTTGAAGCCATGGCTCCTGACCCCTGTCCGAAACCCACAGAACAGGCATGAGGAGGACTACACTCGTACCCATACCCGTACACGTGTGGTAATCGAGCAGACCTTTGGACTGTTGAAGGCACAATTTCGTTGCCTCAGCCGGTCGGGTGGGGCACTCCTCTACAGACATGAGAAGGTGGCCAAGATCACCATGGCATGTGTAATGCTGCACAATATGTGCATCCGCCGGAACGTGCCCGTGCCCCCTGACATGGAACTGCTACCACCTGATGATGATGAAGGGGATGATGAAGATGTGGCAGGACATCATCACCATGGAGATGCACAGGAGGGACGTGTTGTGTGCCAGTCAGTGATCGCACAATATTTCTGACATACATGTCAGCAGAGGGTGACATAATGGTTGGACATAGGGCACTGGGTGTGGGGGTACATGTACACTATGCACTGTACAAGATTAAATGACACATGTGCAATGATGAATGTCCACTCTGGTCTATTTTTTTACACAACCGGTGTATTGAAAGTAACAATATTAACGTGAATGACAAAACCCTCCACCACCCTCACCCCATCCCCCTCCCCCACAACTCCCCCCCACACACCCTCACCCCCTCCCCCTCCCCTACAACTCCCCCACACACGCTCACACCCTCCCCCACAACTCCCCCACACACCCTCACCCCTCTCCCCTCCCCCCACGACTCCCCCACACAAGTCCCATAGAGTCCACGAAGCCTACATGAGGCTGCCAGAAAAGTCACGCAGCACTCCCAGAGCCAGGGGATGGCATGTTCCGTCGGGGCAGCGCACGGACGGACCGGCGGAGCGGGCTGGTTTGTGTCGAACTGCTGGTGGATGGTGTGGGCTCATGCTGAGGCTGTAGGGTGGGAAGACCTGCCTCCAAAGCATCAGCGATGAGCCCTAGCACCTCGCCGAGGCGGTTGGTGTTATCCGTGAAGGACCGGCCCAGTGCTGCCAGCTCCGTGCGCCACTCCTCCCTGGCCTGACTGACGGTTATTCTGCACAAGTTTGTGGATGAGTGCAGTGAGCATGTCAGCCCATTGTGCTCCTGCGGCTGCACCTGTGGCCATGCTGGGAATCTGGCTGGCATGTCCAGCCTGCTCATCCTCCCAGAGACTGAATACCGGACTGATATGTCCCTGGGTGTGGTCTTGGCTAGACTGCTCCGGGGTGTTGGTATCAATGATATCACTCATGGATACCTTTGGGGATGCAAATTGTATTGGGGTGTGGACAACATCAACTGAATCATCCTCAATGGTGCCCCATATGTCATCTGGGCTGTCTTCAACTGTGAGGGGTGCCGTGGCTGCTACCTCCCCAGCCACACTGGACTCCTCCGAACAGGGTGTCGGACAGGTGTCTGCAGGCAGAACAGTGGGGGCTTGGGGTGGGGGTGGTGTGCCCTCCATGGGCCTTGGTGTTGCAGGTGGTATGTGTCCCTGCAGTGGCTTGCTTGCTGGGACATGGCACCCCCTGGCTTGTCCCCTGGATGTACACGGACGGTTGCTGTCCTCCTGGGACCTCTTACTGGGTCTGGCCTGTGCAGGGGTGGTGTCCTGCTCTTCACTGTCATGCTCACTGCCTGTGGGGGTGAAAGAGAGGGACAGCATGAGTGATGTTTGGATAGGCATCATACATACATTGGGACGATTGCACATCCACACAATTGTGGGTAATAGGCATTTGTGTTGGGAAGGGCACGTCATTTCATACATGGGTGGTAAATGCAGCCATATGTCGGTGTCACTCATGATAGCCAGGTACTGTGCTGTCTGACATGCTCACAATTTAGGTCATGAACGCTGTGTGCCTCATGGAATTTCCTACTTTGTGTGGTATGTGTCATGTACGTTACGGGCTTGCACCAGGCATCAGTATGTGTCTCACTTGCATCGGCATACTTTACATTGTGTGTGTGGCCGACCATGGCGTCACTCTTTGGACAGACATTGGCATTGACTTTCATCAGATTTGGCTTAGTAGTTTTTACTTTGGACACTCACGTCCATCAGCAGATGTCGTGGTGCCACACTCCATCTCTCGTACGCCTTTTAATGATTCCGGGCCAATCATGCTTGCACATGTTTCCTCCCATGGGGTGAGCTTAATGGGAGAGCTTGGTCCTCCGGTTTCCATGGCCTGGGTACAAGTTACGGTTAGAATGTTGTGCACCCTCAGGTGCAGATCATCACACCGCTTACGGCAATCCTTCACCGTGCGGGGTGTGTTGCCCACTACACTGACCTTCTGGCCAACAAGTGCCCAAATCTCCTTTTTGCGCAACACAGCCTCCCTCCTCAGGTTGCTGCTGAAGACTGTCCCTGCATGCACATGCAAGGTGTCGACGAGCATCTGCAGTTCATCCTGGCTAAATCTCTCCTTTCAGAGGCGGGCAGATCCCTTCTTTAGTGCTTTAGGTATTCTTGGGTGGTAGGATGTACTTTTTTCGGTCGATTTGCCGTGTCCAGGGGTCCTGTGTGCTGAGGATAGCAATGGATTGTGTTTTTAAAGATGGCCACCGTGCTCCTTCCCGTTCCTGTGCGATGACGCTATTTCCGGTTCCAATATTTAACGGTGACCGTAAATAGCGGTGTTGGCTAATTACGGTCACCGCTATTTACGGTCACCACTAATTTCACATTGGACTATGTTGGAGGTGTAATCTGCATCTAGCTTCATGCCGATAATGACTTTTTGGGGGCCTTTTGCGGCATGGTGCTATGTCCCTTACCGGCATGGCGCAAAGCTCGTGCCCACGAAGCCGTAAGCTGGTGCCAGCACGGACACGCTATTTGCGCAGTGTCGGTAAGGGTTGGTACTTACCTCCAAACTCGGAATGAGGGCAGTGTGCCTCATTACAAGTTTGCCGGTCCGGTAACTACGGTACCAGTAAGCTTGCCAGTACTGTAGTTACCAGACCGGCAAACTATGAGTTCTGCTCGCGGGTGCCTTTTCGCCCACCAGGTCAGACCAGGTGGGGGCGCACCGGCACCCGCGAGCAGACACTGCCGGTCACACTGGCCTCCCCATTCCCATTGAGCCCTATGGGACTCAATTGGGAATGGGGAGTAAAAGTTTCCGGCCCCTGGCAATGGGGAAATACAGGGTCCACCATGGTTGTATTGGCCCTGTATTTCCCCATTGCCAGGGGGGCGTAGAAATTTGCAGATTTAGCGGCACCTTGCCAGTTTTAGCGGCAAAGCTACCGCCAAACTTGTAATGAGACCCAGTAGCGTGTTCACCTTTCTGCAGGAAATACATTGAGCGGGTTCAATAGCAAAAGTGGAAATGTATTTTAATACATTTGTGTGGCATTAGGAAAGACAACAGCTCAGTAGAGGTAGTGACAGTTGATATCATACCGATCACAAAGTAATTATTTTGCTCACTAATGGCAATACCATTTGAAAACCATGGCCGTGTTCTGATCTAATTCTGGGCTATTTGCACCATTTTTCTACACCTACTAACTTGTGCCCTGCACCAATGCTACAGCCTGCAGATACCCTTGTTTGTGTCTGATTGTGTTAAAGAGTGTGCTTTGTATATGCTAGAACACAAGTACCATCTCATTGGACAGATAATGTTGCTCTTGAAATGCCACTTGTTTACTATGCTGATTACTGCAAGGGTGAATAGGGTCAGGTGACTTCAATCGAGAATGCATCGTTGCCAGGGTAGCATTTCTAGCTTTGGTTTGGGGTCTGGTGAGGAGGAGAGGAGACCACACATTCTGAATCCCTTAACTTCTTTGGTTTGGGTAGGGTTCAAACAACTCTTCTGGTCGTGCCACTAATGAAACGAGTATGGCTCAATAAATAGGCTATCCTTGAAGCTAGGCAACCATATCAAATGTTATTATATGTTGACATTGCAACAAACACATGACATCATTACTTGGAACCCAGCATCTCTCTTGTGTCCTACTCTCCTCCCCTTCGATGCACAATACACCTCCCGGCCGGCTCTTCCCATTATCTCGCCTGCTTCCCTGCCACCAGCGCATGCTCACTCCTCCCTTTCGGCCAGCTTCCATGTTACATGTATACTCCTCTATCTCCTTTCTTTCCCTCTTATCTGCCCAGGAATTAAAGAGGTATGTAGCACAGCTCCACAGTCGCCATCTTGGAATGGGTTAGCCCTGGCATCGCCTTGTCCCCTAGCTCCTGAACGTGGCGTTTGAATCCTGTGCTTCTTTTATTTCACACCTGGAAATGCATGTTAGGGTTTACGGGGGGCTGCGAGGGGTCTCCACCACCTATATATGTGGCAAAATCAACCTGTCAAAAAATGTATTTGCTGAAGTCGAAAAAATGTTTTTGATCAGATTCTCGGCTTCAGTTTTTGTTTTGAGATAATCTCCTATATCCAACTTGATGATCTGGTCAGTGTATGTCAATGGCCTTTTCTTCTACATTAAAGGCACCCCAGTGCTCCTGCCATGGTGAATGCTTAGGTCTGTGATTGCAGCACGTGCTTAGTGTGATGAGCTAGCATCCACCCTGATTGTTCACCCTGAAGAGTTGGTATTAATAATGCTCGTGATTAACTTATAACTGCATCATTCCATACGTGAGTACCCTTCCAGAGAAGCAAGCAAAATGATTGGAAAGCAAATTCTTCATGTATTAATCATTCATGTTTAGATGTAAGGAATGCTGCCTATCTGAATGCAAAGGACGGTCGGCTCAGTGTTTAATCCCCTGGCTATACATATACAGTGTTATTGGGCCTCATTAGGACCCTGGCGGAGAGGGTATTACGCCAGCGTAGTGCATGGCGTACCTCTCCGCCATACTACGAGTTCCCGTAGCGCCATGGAGGTTTTCTCCGCCTGGTTTTACCAGCCGGAGAAAACCATGGCGCTACGGGACCTCGTTGTTAATTACGCCACCGTATTTTACGGTGGCGTAATTAACTCCTTCCCCACTCCCATTATACCCTATGGGGCGAAAATGGGAATGGGGAAGGGCAGAATGGGGATTGGGGATTTACCGCTCCGCCGAGGTCGGAATGGGGCGGTAAATCCGCCAACCCCCATGGCGCTATCGGCGGCTTTCCGCCATGCTTCGCGGTGCATTTAGCACCGCGAAGTCCGCCTGGGTCGTAATGAGGCCCATTGAGCTATTCAGGTAAGCTAGCTCTAGGGCGATTGGCTAGGCTTTATAGACATGGGAGTGGGGAATGCACTAACAACCTTTCAATTATGTAACATATATCTATGTCTCTAAACGAATGACGGATGAATACGATGAATGTATATGCCTGTAACCAATGTCTTAAGTCTAAGCGCCTAGATACCTCTGGGTTGTGAGCTTTATATAAATATTCAAATTAATAAAATAATAAATAAATGGGCCTGATTCATGAAATATTTAGGGCGGTGCATTTAGGGCGGTGCAAACTAACTGGTCCCTGCCAACAAACACCCCGATTCACACAGCAGTGTAAAGTGTATTTTTTCAGTGCAAAGTGACTTTGCACCGACTTTGCAATGGTGCAAAGTCACTTTTCAAAGCACAAATACACTTTGCACTGCTTTTTGAATCAGGGTGTGTTTGTTGGCATTGCACATTCACTTTGCATCAGTGCATAGTCACTTTGCACTGTGCTGAACATTCCATGAATCAGGCCCTATGTATTAATTGAAGAATCCGTGGCATTGGAGTGGAGAATGCACTAACAAGGTGCATTTAATTTAATGAAGTAAATTACAATGCTTTTCATATTTATATAAGGGTTATCTGTACTTGATATGAGCATAGTGTTTTTTTTAGACCTATAGAGGGGTCATTATCACAGGATAATGACTCACATATATGTTTTTGGCTGGGGCAAAGCGGATGGCTGTATGTTTTGGAGAGGCCATTATCCCAAATGATAATGACCCCTCTCAATGTCTGAAAGTGAATTTATTGTGGGGAACAAAAATAGCACTCAAGTGTCGTGTAAGGTTAGTTTAGTCAACACAGGACTAGTTACTTTAAACTTAATACATTTCGTGTAGTATTTGCTTTTTGGTAGTTGGGGGACTTGAACTGCACAGGATCAGTTTCATCTTTACACAGGTAAAGACACTTGTTTCAGTGCTGCTTGGCAACTTTCTGCTCAAGTTAGAATGTCTGGAATGCGGTAATTACCAGAGATTGCAGCCTGCATACGGGGCCTATGATTGGCTGAGAGGAGGTCTGTATTGGGAGACATGTGCTAATCTGAGAGAAGTGACAGTGTCTGTTTATTTTGATTTCACAAGGGGTTCAGAGAATTCTGCAATGCATAAACACAGTAAAAGAGAAGTCCATATTTAAAAATAATGTCCCTTCTTTCCTGCCTTGATCCCGGCATTTTGAAAAGCTGTGCAAGTCTTTTTCTGCTCCGCCCACTCTCAGCTCATGCCACCCACATACTCCTAATTCCTCATCCCTGTTTGAGCAAAACCACCATCGCACTCTAGGGCTTCTTCCCACCCCCGAAAAGCACACCAAAAAATGTAAAAAAAAAGTTTTCTTAGTTTCCTGAAAAACAGTCCTGCAAATAGACACTTGGTTTATCATGTTCTATTACACCCAACTTGTGCTGTGTAAGAGGTTTGGGTCTATTTGACCTAAACATTTGACCTAATCACGTTTGATCTAATTTATTTGACCTTTTTTCGGTATAAAAAGCGGGGAGAGCCCCCACGCACCATCCCCCACTTCCCCTCAACCTAATCTATTCCCTTACCCACCCCATATATATATTTAATTATATTTGACTAAAAAAAAATAAAAGAAATGTGATCAAATGTTTTAGGTCAAATGTTTTTAGGTCAGTTATACTAATACTGCTTAAGACAGATACAAAAGCAACATACATTTTTGGAATGTCTGGTATCTTTTCGCATTCAATGTGTATTTGATTAGAATGAATGCTTTTATTGTCTGACAATAGTGAGCTTCATATTTGCAGAACATTGCGTTTTTGTTGAGTACTGATTTTGGACACATCTGGAATTGTAGTGATTTCCAGCGCAGAGCTGGAGACCAACTTGGCTGAAGTTACATGTATCCTTTTAAGTACATTTTGTGTATTGAATGCCACTCTGTCTGTTCCTTGTCCAGAATTGTGGGGTGGGTTTGTATGAATGGGGATGTGAGACCGGCAAGCTACGCCTATTTGGGCCCAATATAAAAACACAAACATTCCTACAAATACATATGTGGGCTTAGTCCCCAGTGGTTTGAACACTTCTTGAATCACTAAAGCAAACAATAAGTGATTCAATGTTGATCATTAGTAGTGTCCAAACTCCCCGAAAAGTAGACCATTGATCCCAATGTTTGTTCGTGTGAAAATTGCACAAACCACTTTTGAGGTACATTAAAAAGAACTCATCACCTGATCCAGTGTGTAATGACCTCCCTCGGTTTCCTTTCACCTGGCCCCCAACCTCCAGAAACTCAAGAGCTGTCAATGTTCTGGCTATTTCTAGATGCAAGCGCAATGCACATAGAAAATACGTGTTGCATGCCATGCAACGCCATGTGGGGGGCATGGCATTTACAAGCAGAGCACTGGGGCTGGCTATAGTGCAGTAGTTTCCCCTTACTCACAGGGCCCACACTTTCCCCCCTGGGTGACCTCAAACGTTTCTAGATTAATCTATCAAAAAGATTCTTGTAATTTACAAATATTTATTTTTAAATTTATTTTGTATTTATTTTTTTATTTCGTTTATTTTTGTTTTATTGTTCTTATGTGCTTAAAGTTTTTTAAGGAACTAAATGCACAATAAAAAATAAATGAAAACAAATCACAATAATCTGGTGACATAAGCCTGGGGTGGAAGACCACCCTAATGTCATCCCTGCTTTTTTTTTGCATAATTCGATGGCTACCAATTAAGCTTGTGTTTCGGTATGCTATACTCTATGAATCTTTTCACGAGCAGCGATACTTCACTTACTGAACCAAATTGTAAGTCTGGCCAATTTTGAGATTTTTCGGGGGGTAGTCGTTGTTGATATAAAAATTGCAAACACCACAAGAAGTGAAGGTCATATGTACCCTGCACGTGCCATACATTAAATTAAACACTGCAGGGAATATTAAGAGAGCTTTTCTTGTTTGAGGTTATGAGCAGTATAACACTTTGAAACAGAAATGTAAATCAAGAACTTCTCAAAAGTACTGCAGGTAGATTTCCAGGCAAAAGGTTTCAGGATGCGACTACACAAACACAGCTGTAAGGACTGTGCCTTACTGTTAAATCTCATGGTCCCTTTCTGCCGGATGAGGAAAAGTCAAATGACATGTCTTCATCCAGCAGGGAAAGTTCAAGTCATGCCTAACCTACCTGCCAATAACATGTCCAACTACAACCTTAGGCTACATGTTCACTTAAAAAATGCAGATAGCACGTATATCAGTCCCAAGACACTGAGGCTCATTATGAGTTCCCTGGTATCCCGATGGTAATTCTGGTGGGACAGGGGGAAACTACTGTACGGTCTCCAGCCGATCTCTCAGTATTACTGGGATATTATGGGTGTCAGAGATGCCGGTAACTCCCCATTGCATGGAGTCGCCCAAATCACTGGTACCAGTGCCAGTGGTTCATGCATGTATCTGCTGGTAGGGGCAAGATCTACTGGCAGGTCAGACCTGCCGGTAGATCGGAGCCCCTAAGGGCAGACTTGGAGTTGGCCGGTCAAGAAAGGTGTCGTTATACATTGTTATTGACACTTTATTTCAAGACATAAGAAACTTGCAATGGAGTATTCTCCTCAAAATTTACCAAGAATGCGCAGTCAGATTCTACTTAAGCTTGTCAAAAAGTAATGGTGTGCCACCATTGTTCTATTGGTTCCAGGGCCTATCTTGGCCCAGACTGGCCCTAATGTTGTATTGTTGCAGTGCTACAAGGGAGCAGATATCTCTACTTGAACGAAGCGAGATGCATGAATAAGGTTGTCAGTAAACACCATGGGGTCATTGGTATCGGCCAAAAATGTTGATAGAAATTGCAGAACGCACATGTACTGCACGTTCGGGGGTAAGGACAATGCTGTATCACATCATTCCAAATAAGGGGGCTGGGGTTGAAGGGGTGTGTCCCGCTCCCCGTTTTCGATAAATGGGATTCGGGAGTTGTGAGGTGCATGGATTGCAGGGGACAATAAAGTCGTAAAAAAAGAGAAAAAAAGGGACCCTGCAGCAGCAGTTCCAGCCCATGTTGGGAACAAGGAACTGATGTTGCAGCGGGAGGGAGGATTCGAGGCACCGGAAAGAAATATGCTGGCGAAAGGTAAGTAGGGTTTGCGCGGTAGCGGGTGTGAAGGATGAGAGGGAAAAGTGATCTATGTGATCGCTACGCGGCTCCATTTTCGTATTCGACATTTTAGTGGTCGAAATTTCAGGCCGCGCAGTGATCACATAGATCCCAATAATTACCATCAGGCCAATGGACACCTAATGGTTATGTGCACCTACAAATCTGCCTGTGGAAGCCTTGACTTTCATCTAGCCCCTGGGCCGCTTTCATATCTACCCAAACATGCAGCCGCCAATAGCGTCTAATGTCTGTGAAAGGAGGGCGCGCCGCTGCAATTCCCTGCCCGGTCAAACGGTGAGATCTGCAACATAACAGGAGGCACGAGGAGGAAGAGCCACGCCGTGACTTTGAGAGGACGCCCGCCGTGTCAGCGCCTGCCTAGCAACGGAAAGGTTACGCGCGGAGCCTCTTCGCAGCACATCTCCACTTGACGAGAGAAAGGGATCCTCCTGCGAGTTATTACCTGAAATAATACCATATGGTCAAATGTAAACAACATCTGCATATTCATGTAATAATTTCATCTGTTTAATTAGTTCCAGCAAAGCAGTTTACCCTCGGAGGCCCTTGCTGTCAGCCAGGCAAGCACACATGCGTGCCCTGCTGTCGGGCCTGACAGCCTCCCTTTGTTCTCGCGTGGCTTACACCACGCCAGCGAATGTAGGGGAATTTTCTCAGGGGTGGAGAGAGCCCGTCCCCATTGATCCGTACCAGCAAGAAAACACTGCCTTCTTGGCCAAGGAATACTAAAGACAAACTTGACGGGCCAGGCGTCATTTTTTTGTGACTGTAAAGTGCTCAACAACCTGAAAGGTGCTAGTAGCGTTCCCTGACAGAACAGCTTTTTTAATTCCTGGCTGACGTAGGCCAAGGGAACCGACACTTCGAAAATGAGGCTAATACAACAGAAGTGAGGTTTCGATTAAGTGTGGCTTCTAATGACAGCAGGCCCACTGGTGCAGCAAGGAGAGGGCCCTGGAGGGATGCTGGCTGGCTGGGCAGAGCAGGTTTAGGAAATGTCCTGACGGCGAAGGCTGTCGAGAACAGACTGTGCATCTTCTGACGCTTCTGCCAGCGTCTTTGTGCAGCGGATGAGCGGGACTGCTTGAATATTTGCAAACAATTTCCATGCTTCCAACGTAACTTTAAAATGTGTATGGCAATATGTTGGTCGAACAGAGCGCCAGTGATTGGAACTAGGTCTTCTGGGCTCCCTGGCCAGGAAAATCAGGCAGCGTGCTAAGCAGATGGCATAAGTGGCCTCGGGCGCTCTGAGTCAGCTTGACCCTGTCCTCTTTGGAACCCGGGCTGTTTAATTTGACGCTTGTTTGCTATCAAATGAAAAATATACATGAGTCGCTTTGAAACCACTATGAGCCGTAACTCTGTACTGTAACTACCTATGCCTTACTATGTATGTAACCTGGCTCCGTGATACCTCCGGGGCCCGGGCGTGTATAACACATTAAATAAATAAATAAAAATAAGAAGGAGACAAGTTCAATGTTCTGAAGCCGCCAGGACTGGGAAATGTTGGGAACAGCAGGTGATGCTTTCCTATCTGAGGCATCCTGCTCAAGGTGGGAATTAAAGTGTCCTTGTCTCCAGGCCAGTGCAGCCTAAACAATTACTTGTGTGGGTCTTCATTGTCTCTGAACAATCACATCACACTTGTCTTTACCCAATGCCCTTTCAGTGTTGAAGATCCGGTGGGAATGGTGTGCATTGGGAGTTAGAAAAATAATATGCCATGCTATATTACTATACTTTAATAGTGTACCAAATCATCACCATAGTAATACCAGAATGCCTAGGCTTGTCCGTGGAGTGGCATACCGTGGCACTGCCAGGGGTATGCCTATGTTAGTCTCCTGCAAGAAAGAACATGTGGGAGGATAAGAGCCGAGTGTGTGAAAGTGGTTGTAGATTCTGCAAATACAGAGAGGCATGGATGCAGTGGAGGAAGGATAAATGCATAATATAGCAAAGAGTGTGTGCGTGTGCGTGTGCGCGTGCGTCGCGTGTGTGTGTAAATCCTGTTAGGTGGACCACAGTTCTGCAAAAGGGAGGAGGTGGCCATTCCCTCAAGTGGTTTGATAAATGGGCTGTTTTTCCAAGGCAGGTTTTGGAGAATTGTAAGTTAGTTGACAATGCATCTGTTGCTGCGTGCAGCATGATAAGTGCTGCGCAAAATCTGCAGCGTATTGATGCACGCACTCTGCAAAAATAGAGTCTGGACTTTGGCCAGCCACCCTTTTAATAAATATGCAGGATGTAGGTGTATGACCAACTCCTGCATGTGGTTTGCCGCCCTGCCCTCCCCACACACTTGGAGGACACCAAATGCTGGCCTCCTGGTTACATCAGGATTTCTACACTATTGAGAAAAGGACTGGAATCCTGTTTTCATGCATTAGAGAGACCATCCTCATCAAATGTCTGCCAATGCCTTTATTGATCTTTACCCATTTCAAAGTGGTATAATGGAAGGTTTGCAGCGCATGAGGACTGCTGCTCAGAGAGCTGGCCAACCTTCAGGGGCCAAGATGGCCCCCGGCCTGTTCTGCCCAATCACTTCCGCCATGTACCCGGCCTGTTCTGCCCAATCACTTCCGCCAAGTAGGACAAGATGCATGTGCAGGGTTACTCTGTGTGCAGCTGCAGCACACCCTTTTGTGGAGATATGCTGTCACTGGTGGAGGTGACCCTCTCAAACAGATCATTCATTATCTGTGCAAACCAACATATGGCCCATTTGACCATTGGCGGGCACCTTTCTCTAGATGCGTATTCGCGAATTCCCAAAGTGAAATGACCGATTTATGCAAATAGGGTTTCCCACGAGAATGATTTAGGCTGTTTTCTCTGAAATGAAACTTGAAAACTCTTCAATTACTTCTGAGGGAGGAAAGGGTAGTTTTCGGAGGAAAAGCCAGATGCCTACGGGTTCATTTGGACTGTCTCACCAGTGTGGTTACAAAGAGAGTCTTTATTCTGGAAAGGCACTTTAAAATGTGTGGTGGCACCCATGCACTCGTTTCATGTTTAGTCATATAATACTGCAAACATGGTATAGACGTGTATTTCATTCATGGTCAAAAGGGATTCTGTGACTCCAATGAACCACTGCATTGTGTTCCAAAATGTTGCAGCCTCGCTCTGAATGCAAGACAGCAGCAACACAAGCAAACTAGACCCAAAACATAGACTTGGGCTGCACAATAGTCGATGTGCCTGTCTTCCTCACAAAAATACATGTAGCTTTCTAAATTACGTCATATGTTTTCTCAAAGTCGTCACGTATTATTTAACACCACTGTGACAATTCAACCAAACAGACATATACTGAAAGTCCTGCACCATAGGTTGGTAATAGGTGTCCTGGGAACGCAAGAACCAGATTTCAATGTGACTCTTTCATCCCTTATTAACCTCTGCTGTGGGTTCTCTGTTCTACGCATGAGAGACAGCAGAGTTCAGAAGTGTTGCCTGCAAAAAGTGTGTATTTATTTATTTATTTATTTATTCCTTCTGATAAATCAGCGTTCCGGAGAACTTCCACTGACGTTTTCACTGATAGGCACTTTCCACAGCAGTTTCAGTTATGCCATGATTGCCATCACATGCTCTCCTCCCTTCTAGAAGTGCAATGTTCTCCTTCGATCAATCACCATTTCAGTGCCCAATGCATTTGAGTTCACTGTTTATTTCAGTGAGACATTTGATGAAAAGATATCCACAGCTGAAAACTTTGCTTCATATCTGGTTTCCTGTGGTGGGAAAACCCAGGTCCTGATTCTCAAACATTCTTTTTGCACAACAGAGCACCAAGGGACCACTCCATTGGTGACAGTGCTGGGTATAAATACTCTTTAATATTAACATTAAAAATACTCGCAAACCGAGTGACCCTGATTCTAAAAACGTGGTTTGTGGCCTGTAAATCAATTTGAAGATACAGATGCAGACAGACAGGGTGGACACAATTAGGGTCCAACATTTGCGACCCGTCGGAGGAAAGGTGGAACAGGGCAGGCACACTTGAAAATCCCAATTGACCACAATATCCGCTCCCAAGTGCATGTGCCGTGCAACTATTTCCCTCGCACCCGTGATGTGTCAGATCACAGATGCATGGAGAAGTGCAAGGCTTTCAGGGGGTCTCACTCGACCTCTGGCAGTGCTTTCCATTCGAGGCACACCCATGTGACTTTTCCCAAGCTGCAAGATTGAGTTATTCCAGAAAAGTCATCAATGTTCCACCCCATTCACATAGTTCCACAAAAGCCATCAATCAATGTTCATCTCTTTGAAGATGTGTTTGATTGGCATTTAGTGACACAGACATGCACAGTAGTTTTCATAAAGTACATAGTAGAACTGCAAACTATGACAACACAAAATGTGGTATGCAAGGCAATGTAAATGTTGGTTACTACCTATCCACTCATGACTTAAATGGGCATGTGTTATATTTAGCTGCATTTTGAGGATAGCCAATATGGTACATTCAGCTGCATTTTTGTGTACATCTTCTGTGTTAAATTCAGCTGCTTTTTTAGTATAACCACTATGTTATATTTAGCCGCATTTTTCAGTATAGCCTTGGTGTTATATTTAGCTGCCTTTTACAGTATAGCCATGATGTTATATTTAGCTACATTTTTGAGTATAGCCAACAAGTTATATTTAGCTGCCTTTTGAGTACAGTCATAGAGTTACATTTAGCTGCCTATTGAGTAAAGCCTCTGTATAGAATTTAGCCTCGCAAAGAACTCACCCGCATTTCGGTGGATCAAGGCAAGTCCGTGTACACACCCTGATGCCACTTGAGAAGCAAAGTTTTTAGTAAGTAAAGTCTTTCCAAGATGGGGTGTGTGTGTGAAGTGATGAGATCCGACAATGGGACACATTTTGTGAATTAAGTGTTCTAACAGATAGGGCTCCTATTAAGCAATACACACATGTTTTCTTCTGCTTATCACCCACAAGCAAACGGCCTATGTGAGAGACTCAATGGCCACCTTAAAGAAAATATTGCCTATATCAAATTGATATTGAAGAAGGGATAGCTATACTCCGTCACTTTAGCTTTATATGCCCTTCGGAATCACCCTGCCTCAGACGATCACCTCACCCCCCATGATCTAACGACAGGGAGGTGGATGAGAAAGCCTCTTACACCTCCGTCTAGAAGTAGAAGTGATGCCCAGAGCATAGCCAAAACATTAGGTGATGAATTAAAAGAAAATTTGTCATGTATGACTTCTAGCATCTCTTTTATTTCAGAGCAACTCCAGCGTCAGGGGGGTCGGTCTCAGAACACAGATGAAGACCATTTAGCAACCGGATCACTCAAATTTTTATCGGCACCCAAATCATTTGTTGGAGATTTTGGCCCAATTAATAATTTCACTAGAAAGTGACACAAGCCATGTTTTCATTGTCCCTTTTGCATTTCAAATAAAACCCCTCAGCAGTAAAAGTCTAATGCAGGCAAACTTGGCTTCACTTAAGTGATCTGAAGCAATATAAAGACAAGACCTACCCTCCCATCGTTGCTGATCCAGAAACAAAAGAAGAAGAAGAATTATCGATGACAAAGAAGAAGGACGCGATAAGGTGACCAGCTGCTGATGCAGATTTTGCATTTGGACTAAGACTCATACGAACACTCCTTCTAGATATTTTTGTAGAAGTGCAAACCCTTGCTGAAAGTCTTAGGAATCTTGAAAAATGAAATTTAGAATTACATTGACATATCAAAGTTATGCCTAAATGACACTTTTTGATTAGGTAATGGAAACAAGCTCAATATCCAGATCAATTTCTTGTTGCATACTTGTTCTAAGTGGTCAATTCCATGGTGTTGACTGATAGCGATGTGCATAGGCTTGTGTGTGCTGATTTTGTATTTATCCTTCAAGCTTATATTGCTCTTGTCAGAAGAGACGTTGATTTTTGCACTTTTTGACACAATCCTAAAAATGGTCCTTTGATCAGAAGACTTCTAATTGCAATCATTGCGCAAATACTGCAACTAAAGGAGTAATATAATTTGGTAAAAGTGTATTGAGAATGAGAAATCTGGGAGCTGGCAGGGTCCTAGAGAAAGAACAACAAGTACCAGGATGTCACAAAAGGTGGATGTCAGTATTCTGGTGCTTGATATATGCCTGCACGATTACACTCTTTGCCTTTCTATCTCTTTTAGTTTCCAGTAACCATTATACTAGTGCTTCTGCTGATGTAGAGGTCACTATGATTCCCCATACTGCAGGAACTGCTATTGATTTGCTTACTTCCACTGGGGTAGAGGCTCCTATAGTCCTCCACACAAAGAAAACCCTTTTTTGACCTGTTTCTTAATTACTATGCAAGCTCTGCATTTATAGTAAGGAGACATAAGAGAAATGCAGAGGAAGACAATGAAGGGATACATTCCAATGGAGACAATGCTGCACACCTGAGTCACAAAATGTGGTACCAGCACATGAAAAGTGTGGGAGAGAAAACGTCTATGGAGAGTTGTTACGTCTGTGCTCCCATACCCTACGTCATGAACACAGTTCAAACCTTTATTTCAAGAGAAGTCCCAGAACATGATGCCAGGTGCCTTGTTCATCTTGCAGCATGCATGAACAGAAGACAATTCCATGGAAATCGGGCCACTCTGCGGTGGAGATCGAAATGGTTGTTTCCATTCCAGGATGATTATATCAAGACTACACAGATGGAAAATGAACCTGCATGGAAGAGGAACATGCTTTCATATCCTGTGACAGGACAAAAAGAGATAGTCGTTGAAGAGATGAAGAGACTGGACTGCCCTAATAAAACGGAAGTAGATGGATGGTCTGGATGTTGGAAACAAACTCAAGTTTTAGTTTATGGATGAGTGAAATCCAAGAAGGGATGGGAAGAGGGACTGATGTCCAGCACAACTCACTTACTAAAGGCAGAATATGTGCAAGAGGTGCAAAAAGTGAACAATGGATTTTTAAAGTCATGGGCTAAGCATGCCAAGCTTCTTACAAGGGTAGAAGATGAATCAGGTTCTATGATTGTGATCCAATTGACAAATGCAACATTGTGCTTCCGGAGACAGTGAAAGAATCATGTAGGAGTCAATAAAGGTTGCAAAACTACAGTTGACATTTTTAGAATGGGAGCAGAGACAGCTGTTCTTATGGATTGATATTGGGCTTATGGGCCCAGGGCCTACATTAAGTTGCCCAAGTATTGCTGAGGAACGTGTTCCTTGGTGCTTGTCCATGTTGCAGCAATAGTGATTCCTCAGAGTGACCTGAACATTGGAGAATTTACAAAGGTGGAGGCCCATTTGAGACGGAGAAGATCGCTTGAATTTCTCGATCAAACCAGAAGGGAGAACTACTTCTCAGCCAAATCAATATACGCATATGGGGCCATTCCGAATGGCCTCATATTCCTTGCTGAACGGGTTGTTCAGCAAGAATGCTTCAATATTCATGACTATCATCATGCCTGGGATCCAGACAATGGCAAATGCTAAATGGTTGCAAATTGCCAGTTGGGAGCTTCTGCAGACAATCAACATCACCATAAAGGGATTAAATGCTATCAAAGAATAATTAAGGGCCATATGGCTGATTACCCTACAGAATAGGTATGTCCTTGACATGATCACTGCTATGGAAGGAGGAGTTTGCTCCAAAATTGGCCCATCATGTTGCACATTAATACATGCTCATGACGACGAGAATGGGCCCTTGACAGATGCCATAACGCTGTGGATGAACCTGCATAACAAGATGGAAGATGAGACAGAGGAAATTGCAGATGAAAGTTGCTTTGTGTCTCTATTCTCATGAATTGCACAGTTGTTGGCGAACATCTTCAGCTTTCTTGGAGTAGTGTTGGTGATGGTGATGTTTGTATTCTGTGTGATCAGGCTAATAATTTCACATTGTAAGAAGAGAGCAAAGAAGGCCGTAGGAATGAAGATCATGATCGATGTCGAATCAAGGTTTGTACGCAAGGAATTGACAGACGAAGATATCAGAAAATACATATAGTCCAGCATTGTAGCACCTGAGGGGACAAAGTTACTGCTTCCGAAAAATCACAAGAAGTACATGGGATGATGGGTCTGTTGCAATCCGAATGGACAGTACAGTTACATGACCTAGAGTGTGGATGAACATGTCAAATCAGCCGTATCCCTAAAGGGAGTGATGAGGATCTGGACTCCAAAGAAGCACTTCTTCAAGAGGAAGTATCAAGATATGGAGACCAGTGAAGGTGTGGTTGATGGATTTACCAGAGGGGGGAGTTTAGAATAGCGACAAATGCCTCTGCAGGAAGTCCCGCCCCCTCCCACCTATATGCTGGAGGCCTGAGATTGTGCCATGTTTGACACCGGCAGTTGTGACAATTCCTAAGCAAATCTTTGAGAAAAGGTATCCACTAAGAACACCTTATCAGATGTACTCCCGAAGAGATGGCAATCTTATGGAGGAAATACCCGGAGGAATATGAAAGAGAGCAAGAAAAGGAGCTGGTGACATCACAAGAGGCGAGGGTGACACACAGAGATGACTGGCTGAAGAAGATGTATGACCATATAGAAAGTGATGACGAAATAAAGAATCAAGTAAACTTTCATATGCAAAAAGAAGATTGAGCGTGTGAAGAGGACTGCAGAAATTGCAAGTCATTTAATAATTGTGCAGACGCAGCAATGAAAGTAGATCAAGTAATCTTAGAAGCTGGCTATGAGTAGTGATTATACTGCAGGCAAAGCCGCCGTTATATAGAAACTGGATATCAGTGTCACAACTTTAGTAAGCTTAAACCCATGGAGAGAAGAGCCAAGAGCTGTGTTGCAGCAAAGAATTAACCAAGATCATGGATGAGTCTGGAAGGGCTGTCTGGCCTGGTGTCAAGATTGGCTACCTATTCTTGAATGCAGTGAACGTGAGATGCTGAATCATCCCTTATTAAGGTGCATAGAAATAACGCCAAGAGTGCCAAGTTTTATTAATTAAAGACAATTAAATGCAGCAAAATTGACCAGAACTTGGTCTCTTGTCACGAGAGCCAAGGATGGAAATAGAAGTGGGTAAGGAATTTGAGAACAGCAACAGAGCATGTTTGCACTCCCTTACATTTCCAGAGGCAAGGATATTTTGCAAGGCCAAGTTCAAAGACAATATTCATGGCAGAAGGGATGGGTAATGAGTGACATTGGGCTAATTGGGTGGGGAGCTACAGTCAAGTCCACCTCCTGGCACCTGGGGTATGACCTTACGTGCTGCTAGTGAGCCAAATGTTCCAAACTGGCATACGCATGCTAACCAATTGTAGAGGGCCATATAACAAAGGGCCTTATTGATTATTGCCAGTGATATACTGTTTACTTAATAATGATGAAGATAACTTGCGTTTCAGGTAGGCACAAGATGTCCACCTGATAGTAGAGACCTAATCACAACCCAATCCCTTATAGAATGTATACTTAGATGTTTCCCTTCAGTGTATCACAAATCCTGTAGGTTTCCCTTATTTGCCACGTAGTATGACATCATGTATGACAAATTCTTGCTATATAAATGCTATTTTTTGTATGATGCGCCGAGAAAGCTTGTGTGACGTCGGTTGATGTCTGTTGTAACTCCCTGTTTTAGACAATTGATAATAAAACCGAAGCCCATGTCATCTTCCTGAGTTGGTTCCGTTACTTGGTGTAAGAGATACTCTGCTCTGAATCCTCTGGCTAACTAGAAAGTTCAGCACAGTTCCAAACAATGGCTAACTAGAGAGTGCAGCACAGTTCAACACAATTTCTAACTAGAGAGGGCAACACAGTTCAACACAGTGGATATCTACAGAATGCAGCACAGTTCAACACAATGGCTAACTAGAGAACACAGCACAGTTTCACCCAATGGCTAACTAGAGAACACAGCACAGTTTCACCCAATGGCTAACTAGAGAGTGCAGCACATATCCACAATATGGGCCTCATTCCGAGATTGGAGGTAGTCATGGCACTAATTGCGCCATGACTGCCTCCAATAACGGTACCGGCACCAGTCCCGTTCAATGGGGACTTACCAGTGTAGTCTGACCTTTGCGGGACCGTTAATTCCCCATTGAAAAATCCATTCCCCATTCCCATTTAAGCCCCCATAAGGCTCAATGGGAAGGGGGAAGTAGCTCATAAGGGTACTGCAATTTGTGGGACCATTATTGGCTCTGATTTCCCTTAACTGGTCCCATCCATAACGCCTGGTCAGACCAGGCATTAAAGGAGGGACCCACTAAGGGAACTCGTAGTAGGGCGGTAAGGGATTACCGTCACCGGTCTCCTTACCGGTGCCCATTATCCCTTACCGCCCCACTCGGAATGAGGCCCAATGAGTAACTAGAGAATTATGTTATGTTATGTTATGTTATGTTATGTTATGTTATGTTACTTGGCATTTATATAGCGCCTTATGTATCATTGGTATGACCTCAAAGTGCTGGTAGGTTGAATGCCCTCGAGAACTGCAGTTCAAGCCAGTAGAGAGAGGGAGAGAGTAGTATAGTGTGTGGGCGCACCAGATATGTGTGCAGCTGGTGTGGTTGTAGCATGGTAGCTGCTTCTTAGTGGTAAATGTGGTGCTGAGGAAGTCAGTTGGATGTGTTCTGTCTGGAGGGTGGACACCCAGTCTGAGTTTGGGCTGCGTTAGGTCCCAGGAGATGGCTACGCTAGCAGTATGTGCTCAGCTAGCTGTGTTTTATTAGGATGATGGGGAGTTTGAGGGGTCATGTTAGTATGAGAACAGCTGTACCGAATGTGTCATAGTATAGCTGTGTTCTAGTTGAGTGATGGTGTATAGGAGAGAGTAAGAGTATTGGTGGTTATCAGTAAAACACCTGTGACTAGGTCGGAGAGCAGGACAGGGGGCATTCATAGCGGTATACATATACAAAAAGATGGATAGGGTAAACATGTGATACGGTAACATACAATCCACTCATACATTCCATCCACTCCATCGACTCATCCCCTCCATCCACTCCATTGACTCATCCTCTCCATGTCCTCCATCGACTCATCCTCTCCATCCACTCTATCCACTCTATCTACCCCATCCACTCATCCACTCCATCCACTCATCCACTTATGCACTCCATCTATTCCATCTATTCCATCCAACCCCTCCATCTATTCCATTCATCACCTCCATCTATTCCATCCATCCACTCCATCCACTCCATCCGTTCCATCCGTTCCATCCACTTCATCCGTTCCATCATTCCATCCACTCATCCATTCCATCCACCTCATGCATTCCATTCACTTCATCTGTTCCATCCACTTCATCCATTCCATTCGTTTCATCCACTCCATCCACTCCATCCACTCCTCCCCTGCATCGACTCCATCCACTCATTCCCTTCATCGACTTGATCCACTCTGTCCACTCCATCTATTCTATTCACTTATCCTCTCCAGTCACTCCATCCACCCACTCCATCCTTCCCATCCACTCCGTCCCCTCCATCCACTTCATCCACTCTGTCCACTCCATACACTCCATCGACTCATCCCATCCATCCACTTCATCCCCTCCATCCATTCCAGCCATTCCATCCATTCCAACCGCTCCATCCGTTCCATTAATTCTAGCTGTTCCATCCACTCCATCCCTTCCAAACACTCTATCCATTCCATCCACTTCATCCGTTCCATCCACCCCATCCGTTCCATCCACGCTATCCCTTCAAACCACTTCTTCCATTCCATCCATTTCATCCATTCCATCCACTTCATCCGTTCCATTCACTTCATCCACTCATCCATTCAATCCACTCATACACTCCATCCACTCTATTGACTCATCACCTCCATTCACTCCATCCACTCATCCTCTCCCTTCACTCATCCTCTCCATCCACTCTATCCACTCTGTCTACTCTATCCACTTATCCCCTCCATCAACACCATCCACTTATCCCCTCCCACCACTCCATCCACTTAACCCCTTCATCCACTCCATCCACTCATCCACTCCATCCACTCCATCCCCTCCCTCCACTCCATCCCTTCCATCCATTCCATCAACCCACTCCATCTGCTCCATCCACTCCATCTGTTCCATCCACTCCATCCGTTCCTTCCACATCATCCGTTCTATCCACTTCATTCATTCCATCCACTTCATCCGTTCCATCCATTTCATATGTTACATCCAATTCATATGTTCCATCCACTTCATACGTTCCATCCACTTCATACGTTCCATCCACTTAATCCACTTCAGAGTGCAGCACAGTTCCACACAATGGCTAACAAGAGAGTGCAGCACAGTTCCACACGGTGGCAACTCGAGAGCACAGTACAGTTCCACAAAACGGCTAACTAGAGAGTGCAGTGGAATACAATGCAGTGTTTGGAGCAGGTTCTAGTAATGTAGCAGTGCAGGGATTAACCATGGCACAGTGATGACTGTGCTCCCTGTCCATACCACCCTACATGGGTTGTAGATGTAGGGTGTCCTGTCAGGCTCTCATGATTGTGAACAGGGCAAACTGGCGCTGCACTAGGGAGCTGCCCTTTGCCTCTGGCCCTTCACTGGCTGCCTGGGCAAGGCTGCCCTGAGGAACTCTGAAGATGGACCTTTCGGACATGTGAGGTGGCGCCTGGAACAATCCAGTTCAGCTGAGTGGGAGGGGGCTGGGAAGAAGGTGATGGAGTAAGGGAATCCTTTTTAAGCACATCAAAGTTGAACAAAGTGCCAAAAATGTGCATGCTTGACACGAAGACTGCTGCTGGGTCAGGGAACCCTTAGACATGCACAAACAAGCTCTGATCTCTCTACTAAGATTGTGGCCCTGCCGACTTGTCTTGTGGAGTAGAACAGATGCCAGGCAGGACATGGGAGGTGTGATGCCTGTGAGTGTTTCCATGTAATGTACAGGTCCCACCAGTCTTTGACAACTGTGGGGGGGGGGTATGTTTGGTCAAAGATTCTTTAGGTTCCGCTGCATTGCCCAATGTGATGCTTGCCCGTGCATGCCTAATGTGAAGAGAGACTGATACCTTTAAGATGGCTGCTCCAGATGTGGGTTGTTTGACCTTATCTTGGCACCTAGAAACACTTGTGTAAAGGCGCATTATGAATACCAAATCATATCATATCACAATGAGGGAAATCTCTGGACTGACATGTATATCTTTGCTGATGCATCTCATTAACTTCTCTCGAGCTGTGGACCCCTGTTGTACCTCCTGCTAAATCTTACTTATTGTTAATTTTGTATCTAACTTGTGGGAGGGGTGTGTGATGAATCAGGAGTAAGAAGCAGGCACAAGATTGTCGTTTTGGTTGTACAGACTTTTATTAAAAGGGGTGGGGATATTCCTTGCTATCCCTATGGCTAAAAGGGGTTTCTCAGCCTCTTCCAAACGTACTACTGAATCTGTTGTTTGTCAGGATGTCCAAAAGAAAAGTTCTCCAACTTGTGTCCAACACATAACCTGACCCTCACATCTTAGAACGACATATAATGTGCAAAGGGAAATGTCTTGGAGCCGCTGGCTCATAGGTCATAACGTTACAGCCCCAGTCTTTGAGGCAAAAAGGTGCAGATACAAAACAAGGTTCCACAAACTCAATAAAGGATATGTGTCTTCCTTCCCTCTACAATTTCTTCTTATCAAAACAAAAGTTCCACAATCTCCACAAAGAAAAAGGGTCTCCATTCCCCAATGATTTCTTCTGTTCTCCTCAAATGTTCACAGTCTCCAGGGGTATGGGCCTTCCCTTGAACCATCTCAGTTATTTATCATTCAGACTGTTCCAGGGGCCTCTTTTGTGACCCCCTGAGTTCCATTGCTTTTTCAAGAAGGTAAACAATGTACACTTTCCTTAACATTTCACCAAATTTCAGCACAATTGGGTGTAGGTCACAGACTTGCAACTGGCGAGAGTATGTCAGATGCAAGTCTGTCTTTCATCTACACAGTTCCAAGGGCATAGATCTTCTCTTGAGCCTGCTAACCTTCACCGTGCCTGATATACTCTCCTGCTAGGACTTTCTTTCATTAGGTAAACTTGTATTTCGGGTGCGAGTCCCAGATGTGGAGGTGACCTGGTATACTCTCCTGTCAGGCCTCTGACAATGTTTATCAATATCAAAAACAAAAGAGGGTATGGTACTTCCCCAAGTTCCTCTTTCTTGTTGTCTTCCAATGTTATAAATGCTTGTGTACTTGTACATCCAACTCCCCCAAGTACTGGGACTTTGAAGATCACTTAGGATGTGTCAGAGTGATCTCCCGGGGGTCATCAGGGCCGTCCGCAGAACTCCAGGGTTTGGGAGGCTCCAACTCTTCCCGCAATCCCCAATGAGTATGAGACACACGCAAGAGCAAGGTGTTACTGCTGTTTTAGTAGAAAACGGCAGGGACAGGTTCTGGGATCATAGGTCATCCAGGAACACATCTCACAATAGTGGGCTCGCAGGCCCTTTTTCACCATGTGTGACGCCTGATTGTGCATCACCTGGGAAACTTCCCCCAAAACCTAACGCCACCTCGGGTTGGCTCCCTGAGTAATAGGGTTAGTATAGGAACATATAGGTGAGCTAGTGGTTGGCGGAGAAGAGGTCATGTGGTACGCTTGGGTTGTCCCTAGAAATGGTTACACCAAAAATGATACATGAGAAAGGGTGGTGATTGGCTAGGTAATGATGCCGTCAGTAGTTAGCCCCCCGTGTCCTGATTGGATCATCTGCGAGCCCCCACGCCTAGGACCATCATCGTTCCCAGCTCGCGGTGTACCTGATGTTAGAAACAGTATGTGACTATGTGTCAGTGGAGGACAATGGACAGGTCTGCCATTTGCTGTAGGAGTGCTTCTTTCTCACCACCGCCAGTGTCCAGTTTGTCACTTCATTGTTGCAGTCTGCGTCCCAAGCGTGAGACCCCAGAGCTTTCCTGGTCTGTGGTACTTGGCACCGCCTCAAGTCGGCTTGGTCACATGTGGTGAGACCATGGCTGGAGCAGAATTATGAGCATTTGATTTGTATTTCAGCTCTGAGGGGGAGTTAGCCGCAGCAGGTGTAACCTTGGTTCCAAGCGTGCAGTGTTAGTCAAATTGATCCATATGGTCTTTGTCAGTTTCGCCAGAGGTCCCAGCATGTGGCTTGACTGAAGGGCAGTTTCCCTGGCCATGTGGGGCATGGCGACGGTAGATGTTGACATCTGGGGCATCTGTGAGCAGGTCGAATTCCTCTTGGGGTGGGTGCTTAGGCCGTGATGATCTAGGCCATGATCTGGCTGAGAATCAGGGGAAGGGAATGTCCCATTTTCCCTCTTTAGTCCCCCTCTGGTCGACTTGTCGACCAGAAAATTATCCACTCTCTTGTCTCCTCTTACTTGCCATACCTCCATTATCCCTGCCAGGTGTCCGTCCGTATCGGTCCACATGATCTTCAAACGACCAGTACATATAAACATATCCACCACCGGGCTTGCAGAAAACCCACTTCCTAACGTAGCTCTTCGGGTTTCTTGGATTTTGAACTTTGATTGACGGTGGGTACAAGTCTGCTTCTACTATTTGTTGGCGCACTCGCTCACGTTCCTTGATGATAATGTCTGCATTCTTGTCATCCTCAGCTGGCAGTAAGACATGCATACCTATCATTTCTTCAGCAGTGTGTTTAGATCTTGTCTTCCATACCTTCATCCCCATTATAGCAACCATTCCTAAAATCACACATCCTGCTATTACTTTGAGGCCGTGTGATAACCAAGATGGCATCCAGGATCAGATGTATGAAAACCAGCTACCATCCTTCTTCACTCCTTTTGCCTCATCTTCCATTTTGGTGTGCATCTTGGCATGCTGTGATACTGCCACTGATAATGTACCGCAGTCTTCATCATTCGCAGGGTTAAATGTGCAACATGAACTTCCAATATTTACACAAACACCTCCTTCCATTGCTGTCAGGAGGTCCAATACATATCTATTTTGTAGGGCTACCATTTGTATTGCTCTTAATATCCTTTCACAGTGGAGTTTATTGTCAGCATGAGCTCCCACCTGGTTATCTGCAACCACGTAGCATTGGCGTATGCTTGTACTCTGAGGTGTATGATGGACGAGAAGAACATGGCTGTTCTGCTGAAAAATCTGTATGCTGGTGGGATGTCACTCAGGGCTGTCTCCGATTTTCCCCATAGGTAGTTTACTGTCAGTCGTTCGCCTTGCCTCTTCACTCTGGAAAGGTGTACTGTGTTGTTTTCTTGTTTTCCTCCTACCATCCTCAGTGATCTTTTCCTTCTTTTATTTCCTTTGTCCATTTTCGGGAACTTTTCCAAGTTAACGTGCTTCTGTGGTACCACTAGCGATGGTACATTGATTTTTACCATAGTACATACTCCATCCCACATTGGCGGCAGGCTGTTGTATGCTCTTCCAACACATGCCCAGTAGTGGTCCATTAGTATAGCTGTTTCTGCACCCCCCTCAGGAAGCTTCACTATTCTCTTGCAACCTTCATTTGCTCCAACATCTATTTCTCCGTCATGCTGATAACACAGTGTCGTTGTTGTCAGTGGAAGTATTGTTATTGGCTCCTCTTCTTTATCTAGCCACGTTACCAATGCAGCACTCTTCCGCCACTCTTTATAGCACTTGTCATTTTCTTCTTGTACCTTCATCACAGGTGACTTGGCCAATGTCAGCATCTTGCTTCCTACAACTCCGTCCACCCATCCATCCTTTGTGAACAGTTTTCCATATATCAGCATCAGTGGTCTTTCCCAGCATCGTGGTTCACCGGCAACCTCTTTTGCATACCACTCGCAAGGCAGGTAATCCAGCGTCACCTCTTGTGTTTCCCCTTTTTCTGGTCCCTCTGCTATGTACTTGAGTCCTTTAGACTGCTGCCAGGAATTATCATACATGGGAAGTGTTTTGATGAATTTTTTTTAGTATGGGTATGTCGATCTTGATTTCCACGTGGAGTGTCACCCTTTTCCCTTGGAACCTTCCTCATGTTTGAAATAATGCTAAGTATAGCAAGCATTCAGCAGTTGTTGCAGCCACTTCTGTGGCTACAAATGTTCTGGAAGCGCTCATGGCGTAGGGAATCAATGAGCACACATAGCAGTTGTCCTTAGTTGTATCCTTACCAATTTCCAACATGTGTTTATACCACATGTTGTTAGAGAAGTGTGCAGATTCTGTGAGGTATGTGTCAGCCCCATTTACATCACTTGATATGCTACGTTTGTTCCTTTTAATGTTTTGTCCCATGCTAGTTGTACCACTTGACACAGTGCTCCTTGCGTGCGTTTGGGGGGAAATATTGGTAGTGGAAACTGCAGCCACATAAAAAGTGTATTATGCCTGCCAGACAGCAGCAGTAATGAGGCCAGTGGTGAAAATTATTTTCAATATTTTAATTACAGTTGCTAATACCACTGGCATCTCCACTCTTACCTTTGCTGCGGTCCAGCAGCTACTTTAGATGATATAGGTGCCCGCCTGTAAATTTCTGAAAATATGCATTATTTGTTAGAATTGTTTAGTCAAGCCCTGTGTATTAGATAATTGTTCAATGCCCAGGCGAAAAGCTCTTCACACGCTTTCCTTACCATACTATCTCGTAGGGCTGGTAATGCTTCGTGGATGTGTGGAAATGATTGAGTAATTATCATAAGAAATTTATTATAGTATGCACAAATCCTTCTTCTTTTTAAGCATTTTGGTCTTTTTATAACATATACAAATTGATGTGATAGTGCCTCTGGTGTATTGTCGTCCGTGGGCAGCATTTACCCCTGGGCAATGACTCTGTTTCTATTTTATATATATACGTTTGCTTTTATTGCAACTACAATAACAATGCATGGCTCCTGCATGTGCGAGACAAAAAAGATGAGAGCATGCACGTGTTTACACAGTGTGGTGTATATTGCAGATACTTTTGTCAGTGTCCTTTAGTGGCTGGTGGCTAGGGAGTGTTTACTTAATACTAAGTCTATTTGTTTTGTTGGGACCTTGTAATCATGCGGTGGCCTATAGGGCGTTGGTTGTTAGTGTCCTTTGGGGCATTTGTGTCTTGTGCTACTGCTGTTTCCGGTGTTGTTGGTGAAGTGTTGGCCCTTCCGCTGAGGAGAGGGGGGAGGGTCTGTGCTTTGTAGGGCTTGATGTCGTGCAAATGAGTCCACACTTCTCTGCCCCTGAGCTTCACCGGCCTGGGGGCTACTTTTTCAACTATATGGGGGCCTATGAAACATGGACTGCTCCACGTCCGCCGAAAAGTTCTTGAGCAGTACTACACCCCCTTCTTTCACTGTCCACTGTGTTGTTTGTTCTTGTTCCTTGTTGGTGACTTCTCCTTGTTGATCGTTCTTCGACCCGCTGTTTAAGCAAAAGGAAATATCGCGGCTGAGTACCACAAATTGAAATACACCAAACACGGACTGTAACGATTCACAGATCTTTTATTCTGCACAGTTTACAAAGAAACATAGAAACAGATAGCTATCTGGCTCTCAACGCCCCACAATGAGTACCAGCCCGTCAAAGAGAGGAGAGAGAGTGCTGGACATCTGAACATTCATGCTTTTTATACATTTCTGAATAATATTGGCCAGCCCCTCTTCGTGTTAATAATCTATGGTCTAGAGTTTGTGCCGAGTTCACACAGTTTATACACTAATATGCAGAAGGATTACATAAGTTTGTATTTCCATCAAGTTACAATGGCGATGTATCTTCTCGGATCCCGCAGAAAACCTTAGTCTATATCCCAACACAATGTAATTCAGCCTGTGTACACGCTTAGCGTTTACATTTCACTGTCGCCTATGTGTATTCGTGGATGAGGCTTGTTAGCGTAGACATTACTCAGACCACAGTTCATTCGTAGTAAAAGGTCTCTTTACCTAGTCTAAACAGTCGGCCCACGGACAGTCTAACGATTAACAGAACTCAAAGGTCGGGAGGCTTGGTTGCAAGTTAGAAACACAGTCCACCATTTTAGAACAGAGAATCATACAAACAGAAATCAAAATGGCAGATGATTCTAAAATGGCGGCAAAGTCGATCAGAAATCGTAACTTTGCAATGCGTTTTTCTCCGCAGAGCAACTAGGCTTTGGCCAATATAAGTCAAAAGGAGGCCTAATATGATTTCCATTTAACAAACCCTCCTTTTGGCCTAAGCCAAGTGCTAAACTAAAAACTAGTCACTTTACGAGTAACTCCATGTCTCAATGTCCATACAACCTGAATCACATTCATCAGATATATCAATCGCCATAACATCTGCTGCGGAAATTTCCTTCATCACAAATGTGTTGGTCATTCTTTCTGTTGTGTGTGTACCTTTGGTCCTAACGTTCCCACAGTCTCTGCACAACATCCCCCTAACACTGAACATATGGCAGGAAGACATTGTATACAGCAACAGCAAAACAACAGAATACCCAGAATAATCAATAAGACTGAGAAAAGCTTCCATCCCCAAGATCGTAAGAAGTCCCAAAACCAAGCACTAAGATCCCAGTTTCCCTCAGGAACATGCACTTCAGAGCTTTGGACATGCAGATTGTGTATTGCCTTAAAGATGGTTGTGGAAGAATCTGGACCGAAAACGCAGAAAGCGGACCCCACTAATTTGCATACTCCACCATGCTCAGCCAAGATGACGTCTAATACCATCCGGTTTTGTAGCACCACTAACCTGATTGCCTTCTGCTCTAGAGTCATGTTATAGAGTATGTAAGTGGTCCGCTTGATGGTTCTCTCCATTACTCTCGCTAGTCTCCTATATCCTCAGAATTCATAATTTTCCCCCAAAATGGTACAAAAGATTTCGCTACATCACCCAGAATTTGTGGAGGAGTATCACCGCTCTTGTCCTGCCTTGGATGAGCCCTAGAGATTTCTGTGGTACTAGCTATAAATACCCCTAGAAGCAGAATTCCTAAATAACAAGTTCCCTGCCAATCCCTAAGTAGCCATGGGAAAGCTTAATTACTGCAAACGAAGTAGACAGGTTTGCCTACATACAAAGGTCTGTCCTCACTAGTCAAGTTTGCAACATTGGTACAACCCTCGAAATCGCCCATTGACCGAGTACCATTCCTTTGTATGAAGAAAGAAACATAGTTGGGTCAATGGTTGACAGTATAGGAGGGTGGTGTGGCATCCCTATTACCTATAGGAGCCATCTTAAAAGAAATCAAGGATTGAAAAGTTCGGGACAGTCTATCAGAAGGCCTAATAGAAGCAACATTAAGCTTGCTCCTATTTGCGAAGAGTGAGCATCCCAGAGGTGTTAGAACTCGCCTTTCAAACTTGTTCAAATTTGTTCCATCAAAGTTCCCCGAGATGCTATCATTCCATCGGCCAAAGAATAGTGCCCGTAGAGAAGCAAAACATGCAGTAGTTAAATGGATGAATATACCAGCCCAACCCTTTTCCCCCATGTTGCGGTAAATGAGTGCAAACCCAACAGTCTGTCTTATTCAAAATGTCATGGGTTGCGTTCATCATTAACAGTAATGTATTATTATGATAGCTCTGTCTATGTTGAGAGTACCTAGGAGATAGAGTGTGCAGGTGCACGAAAGGTGTAGATACAGTTGGAACTTTCTCAGTAGGCAAGAATGTTTGAAGCGGGCGTACTTCTTCCATATACCAAAATCCTAAGGCAATTAATACTATGAAACCAGTTAACATAATTACAAGAAAACAATACGTCTTAAAAGACCATGTATTTGATCGTCCATTGTCATTATTAGCCACACAGTCACTTATTTGTTCCGTACGAGTAGGGGCGATAACAGGCATTGTTCCTTTGAAGCGAAACTCTGTAGTCTGTTTGCTGGTGATCTCCTGATCACACGCTTTCTTAGTCTTTCCCTATGCCCAGCCACCTACTTTCCTTCAAGTGCAAAAGATGGGGCGAAGGACAAGCCCTATGGTTACTTTCCTTGTGGGCACAGCCGAACCGTGCAGTAAGTCTAGCTACGTGGACGCAGATTGTACCTTGTGACTCCTGGTACAGTGTGATCTGCGAACAGTGTGTCGTTGCTTCCTGATGGAAGTGATGAATTTGCAGCAAAACCAGGCAAAAATGCAAAAGGATCTGTAGGAGAGTGTGGAGATGAAGCAGCTGCTTCGCCAGGCCCCGCGGGCTCAGATTGTGTCTCCGAAGCACTCTCAGTACTGCTCAATGCTGAATGATCATTGAGAACAGAGCAAGTAAGTTTCTCCTTATCTTCTTCGTCGTGTGGTAAAGGGAAAGCTCTCCTCTTGACATGCAAAGTGTGTATCCAATGTTGTTTTCCAGCTACTCGTACTGCAGTCTGTGTGGCCAATAGGACCTGGTAGGGCCCCTCCACCTCGGTGCGAGACAGGGTGCTCTCTCAAATGCTTAAGTCAGCACCCACTCTCCATGTCGGATGCTTTGACCTGGCCCCTCGTATTTAGCTGGGAGGGCTTCTCGCACCTGTTGATAAATCAAATACAGATTTTTAGTTAACCGTTCGCAATATTCAGAAAGAAGTACATGCTGTATATCCCTCAAAGCCCTGGCTTAGGAAGATTCCAAATATTAGCTGGCCTCCCCATCACCACCTCATACGGGGAGAGCCCAGTCCTAGTCTGTGGCTTGTTCACATGGAGAGTAACACTATAGGTAAGGCGTCCGGCCATTTCAAATTGGTGCCGGCACATGTCTTAGTGGGCTTGTTCTTCAAGATTCCATTGTGTCTCTCTACCTATACCACACACTGTCCGTGTCTGGCCGAACGGAACAGTTTATCGATCTGTAATCCCGCACATATCTGTAGAATTACAGAAGCGATAAAATGTGGACCATTGTCCGACCAGATGACTCTTGGCAAACCAAACCTAGGAAAATATTCCTTAAGCATGGTTTTCGCCATTGTCATTGCTGTGGCATCTTTTACAGGAAAGGCTTCAACCCATTTACTAAAAGCGCAAATAACAACCAAAACAAATGTGAAATTATTACAACACTCCATTTCAATAAAATCAAAGTGGATTACTTTGAAAGGGACAGAAGGTGGACCAAAATTACCCCTTGTTGTTGATGTACCCTTCCCCATATTGTGCTGTAAATAGATCATACAACTCTGGACAAAACACTCAGCAGTTTTCGGGATTTTAACATTTACCCAGACAGTTTCTAACATTTTACAAATTTTCCTAGCGCATATGTGAGTGGGACCATGAGCCATTGAAACCATCATAGTGATGTACGCATCTGGCAGCATCCATTTTCCCTCTAGGTTATCCACCCAAAACCCATAATCATCCAACCTCCCCAAGCCCTCAGCCCATTGCTTAGTTTCCTCTAGAGTGGCATTGGCTTGGATATTCTTTATAGACTCAATTCCTTCGTCTATGGTACAGACATTCATGGCTTCCCTTGTGGCATACATATCTGAATAGAGATCAGTTGCAGTCTGTTTGGCTATCTGGTCAGCAAAATCATTCCCTTTTCCTACATCATCTATGATTTTCTGATGTGCCATGCATTTCATAATTGCTAGCTGAGTGGGAAGTGCAAGCGCTGAAAGTAGCTGAGCTATCAAGGTGCCATATTGAATTTTGGTTCCATGTGAGGTCAAAAAACCTTGTTCTGCCCAAAGTCTAACGAAGTTGTGAACTACCCCAAAATCATACTGACTATCAATATATATGTTTACTCTAAGCCCTTCGGAAAGTTCGAGTCAATGAAATAATCTCTACGTCCTGCGCGGAGTTATGCGAAATTCTTTTGGTTTGCACAACTGTGCTTAGTGTAGTGATGGCATAAGCAGCAGTGGATGTACCATCCGTATGTTTGAAACAGGAGCCCTCACAAAACAGGTCCCCTTGTGGATCGTTCAAAGGTGTATCTTTCAAATCAATCCTGCCTTTAGTTTCTTGTTCTGTGGCTTAAAGGCAGTCATGTGGCATTTTGTCACTGCAAGCAGTACCTTGCAGAAGAGGTAATAATTCAACCGGATTTAGTACACAACAACTCTTAATTTTAATATGCGGTGCAAACAAGATCAATTTGTATCTCGTTAACCGTGCGGAGGTGAGGTGTTGTGTTTGCATTCTATTTAATAGAACGTCTACCGAGTGAGGTACCAATAAGGTTAAAGCATGGCCTAGGACCATAACCTCACTCTGTTTTACAGATGCAGCAGCAGCATCGACAGCTCTCAGACATCTCGGCAAAGCGCATGCAACAGGATCAAGGGTGGAGGAAAAGTAGCCGCACAGCCCATTCTTTCCCCATGTTCCTGCGTTAACACAGCAAAAGCACATCCATCATGCTCATGCACATACAACTCAAAGGCCTTTTCATAATTTGGTGTGCCCAAAACTGGTGCTGAGCACAGTGCAGTCTTGAGCATATCAAAAGCTTTCTGGTGTTCCAAGTTCCATGGCAATGGCAAAGAAATGCCCTTCTTTTCAAAGCCAACATTGGTTTAATTACTAACAAAAAGTTTGGGATCCACTGCCTACAGTAAGAAGCCATTCCTATCAAGGCTCTGACTTCCTTCTGCGTATTTGGGACAGACATGCCAGAAATTATTTTAATCAGCTCAGGCGTCAATCTTCGTCCCTCCTTTGACAGGAGATAGCCTAAATAGGTGACCTCCTGTCGACAAATTCAAAATGTGTTAGCAAACAGTATTTAATTCATAACTTTTCATTGAAGCTTTATGTCCATGCTTTGCTAGGTGAATAAGCAATAACACAGTGCCCTCCTTGCAGGCACTTTCTGAATCTGCAGCTAAAAGATGGTCATCAACATAATGGAGCAATTTACAAGTAACAGGCAACTTGAGTGTATCAAGCTGCTCTTTCAAAGCCCTACTGTAAATGCTCAGACTTTCCGTGTACCCCTGTGGCTCACGGGTGAATGTAAACGAGCATCCCGTAGGGTGAACGCGAACAAGTATCTGCTATCTTTGTGTATAGGAATGCTAAAGAAGGCATTCTTAAGATCTACAACACTAAAATGAGTAGCAGAAGCTGGAATCATCGTTAATATCGGGCCTCATTCCGAGTATGGCGGTAAGGGATAGCGGCCACCGGTAACGAGACTGGTGGCGGTAATCCCTTACCGCCATACTCCGAGTTCCCTCTGCGCCCTCGCCCTTAACGCCTGCTTTGAGCAGGTGTTAAAGTCGAGGGCGCAAAGGGGCCTCCAAGCCAATAACGGTGACCGTAATGAACGGTCACCGTTATTTGCATCTTCCCCATTCCCATTGAGCCCTATGGGGGCTCATTTGGGAATGGGGAAGAGCCTTGGTGAATGGGGAATTACCGCCCCGCCAACCTTGGAATGGGGCGGTGATTCCGCCATCCACCAAGGCGCTGCCGCTCCGGGTACGGCGTCAACCAAGGCGTTAATAGCGCCATTGGTTAGCGCCGTACTCGGAATGAGGCCCATCGTTGTTACATCAGGCACTATAGGAAATTGTGGAGCAACGATCTTATTGATAGCTAGTAAATCAATAATGAAACGAAAAGGAATTGCATTATCCCCTTTCTTATACAGTGGTAAAATTGGACTATTGCACAAACTACCTGCGATTTCTTCAATTACCCTATGGTGTACAAAAATTGGAAACTATACACTTGAAAGCTTGCTCACCATGAATTGAAATCTTATACTGAGGAATACGTGGCAACTTTACTCCAGGTTTAAAGACAATTTTAATAGGCCCAATTTGTAAAACACCAATATCATTATCGTCAATTGCCCATACAGATTCCGGAACGTCACTAAATTCTGGCGGCAAAGGTCTAGTCAGAAACTGTGAGACAGAAGGTTGCTGTAGTGAAATCGTCAAATGCACTCCATCCGAAGAACGATGAATTACCACATTTAATTCCTTCAACAGATTCAATCCCAACAAATTCTCACCACAGTTTGATGTCAAAAGAAACGGACAGTGATCCGAGAATGCACCCAGTGAAATCAGTACTGGCAAAGAAACCGGACTAACCACTGGCGTACCAGAAAACCCTACAGAAACATTAGTTTGCCCTGACAGTGGAATGTCTGGAACCCGTGAATTGTCAATGGAACACTTCTGTGCACCTGTAACTATCAAAAATAGATGTTTCATATTTCCCACCATCATCTCAACGTAGGGACCTTTCTGATTAACGGGAATAGGTATAGATTCCAAACTCTGCTTCGGGCAATCTTAGCAAAACAATATATTGTCAAAAGGAAGGTCTTCAGAGAGATATGCAGTAGAAGGATGATCAAAAATATTTCTATTATCCACACTCGGTGACTGATTGTCTTGCAAAAAAGACTGAGAATTCTAAGAAAACTGGCTTGTACCAGGACCCCCCCTGCCCCAGGGCGGCCTCTGGATCATCTACCCATGATACCATATGTGTTATTCGACCTCTGATGAAGGATCGGCCATTTTGCTCGCCAATGACCCTCTTGTCTGCAATAAGCACATTGGTTTGCCTGCACAGGACCCAACGGCATATTACCTTGTGGAACATAATGTCCCCTAAACTGTGTACTACCCCCTCTAGGTCCTCTAACAATCTGTTGCAACAACACCTTAGTTTTCAAGTCTCCCTTTTTCTTTTCAATTCTTTCTTTCTCATTATTCACTCGGTTTTCATAATACTGAGCCATATGCAACACTTCAGACTGAGCCTTAGCTTGCCATACGCTCTCAGAAGTCATAATTTGTGACTGGATGTCAGGTAGCAATCCACACACAAATTTGTCCACAAATAATCTTTTTCCAGACTCTGTGCTTAAATCTTGCCCACTGAAATCTGAAAATACTTGTTCAAACCAATTAAAGAATTTGGTAGCACCCTCAGACTTTCTTTGGATGCAAGCAGTAAGTTTGTCCCACACAATCCTTCACTCAGGAATTAAGGCTTTCAATTTTGTCACTATTCTATCAGGCAAAGTCAGTATTACTTGTGGTGGTCTCTCACCAGCTGGTCTATATCTATCTTGTCTAGCCAAATTATCCCATGTGTCCCCTAACCCTGGTACATCGTCTACTGTCCTAATCTGTTTCCACCAATCAGCAGGTAGGAGCACAGGAAATAACGACTCTATATTACCCAGAGTAAATACTGACGACTGCAAGACAGATTCTATCTCTTTATAGAACCCTGTCGGATTCTTTCTAATATCTGGGATGGATTGTCTGATGGTGTTCACTGTCTTGAGAACAGGACGTGAACAAACTGTGATACATAATGTGCATCAATGTCATTGGCGGGTACACCCGTTGCGGCATTAGCCAGAACCTTGACTTTAGGGACAAATGTCGAAGGAACCTCTCTCATAGGCAACTGAGAAGTAGGCAACTCCGAACGCTTACTGAGCAACAAAGCCAAATTGAGTGCTAAAGCAGCTGAAGGAGTGTCAGACGAAAAAGCTCTCTTGTAGATATTCACTAATTCTGCGGCACAAAAAATCTTTCCTTTTATACATTCAGATCCCTCAACTCTTGTGGGATATCTGTATCATTCAGTCTGCTCCACATTACAGATAAATGGGTTCCTAATCCTTCAATAAACACAGTTTTCACAGGCAAATTATCCAAATTAGAGAGTGTAGCAAGAACTTCAGATTGTTCACCCTTCTTCATGCACTGTCTAGTCCATGTATTCAAATCTCGCTTTCTTTCTTTAGAAACTGTATTACGAGTTACAATCTTTGATTCCACCCCCTTATCAACTACAAGCGGAACAGAACCACTTGGAAGAGAAAGAATAGACAAATCTTGTACACTAGGTAACGAAGGTTCTATCACTGATGGAATAGACAAACCCATAGCAGCAGGCAAAGGTGGAGGTACAGGTGAAGGAGCAACAATAGGAAGAGGAGCAATAACTAGAGAAGGAACAATAACTGGAGGACGAGGAGCAATAGGAGGAATGATAGGAGGAGCAGGAATTGCTACGTGAGGAGGATCGACAGCAGGAAGAGGTAGAACAACAGAAATAGTTACATACGGAGGTGGCACAGTGGCACCAGGCTTTCGTTCATTTAAAAGCTTGTTAATTAATTCATCTGACGCATGAAAATCTTTAGACAGGTATATTTTCTGAATGCCAAGTTGAAAAGCCCTATCCATATTTCTAACTGACTCTGACTGTTTTTGTTGATCATACAATAACGCTTTCTCGGCGTTCGACATATGTCGGCATGCATCTTTCTCTCTACTTTTAAGCTGCTGCATAGCTTCTTTTTTACAATTTTGTAATACATAAAATGCTGCAGGTCTAGCTTTTCCCTTTAATAATATAGATTTTAAATATTCGATATGAGAAATCTTAAAGCTACCATTGATTGGCCACTGAAGTTCGGAAGCATGTCTGGTTTTTCTGTGCCAAATATCGTTAAACACTATACCACCAATGCCGTACTTACAGTACATAGTACACACCGGCGACCCCTCCTGTGGCGCCGGACGGCCAAATTCCAAAGATTGTCTGTCTCTGCGGAATAAAGCCCTGAAACAGGCAGACAATTTCTCAGGCATATCAGATTTGTGGTGTTACCTGGTCAATAATTGTGCTCACGAGGACAATACGCCAAATCAAATATCAGGATACTTATGAATCGGGGCACGACTCACCTGATCAAAGAACTAAGGGCGGTCCGATCAAATTACTAAGGACAACAAAGGACCCTTGTGGTTGGAGATTTCGGCAAAACTGTCCGCCTCGATATACGGACCCTCGTCAAGATGCCGTCTCGGATCACATGCTCTCCGTCCGGGGATCGGGTCATGTAGTACTGCTGAGGTAACGCGTCTCATCCAAGAAGGGGCCCCCTTTCTCACTGTCCAATCCCGGTCCGATAGCCGTGTCAACTCTGCAATGAGCTGGCATCAATCTTGAGGGTCCCTATTTGGGCGCCATCTGTTAAAGCAAAAGGAAATATCGAGGCTGAGTACCACAAATTGAAAAACACCAAACACAGACTATAAATATTCACAAATCTTATATTCTGCACAGTTTACAAAGAAACATAGAAACAGATAGCTATCTGGCTCTCAACACCCCACAATGAGTACCAACCCGTCAAAGAGAGGAGAGAGAGAGTGCTGTACATCTGAACATTCATGCTTTTTATACATTTCTGAATAATATTGTCCAGCCCCTCTTTGTGTTAATAATCTGTGGTCTAGAGTTTGTGAAGAGTTCACATGCATCTTATACAATAATATGCAGAAGGATTACATAAGTTTGTATTTCCATCAACTTACAATGGCAATGTATATTCTCGGATCCTGCGGTAAGCCATAGTCTATATCCCCACACATTGTCATTCAGCCTGTGTATACGCTTGGCGTTTACATTTAACTGTCGCCAATGAGTATTCGTGAATGAGGCTTGTTAGCGTAGACAATACTGAGATGACAGTTCATTCGTAGTACAAAGTCTCTTTACCTATTCTAAACAGTCAGCCCCGTGGACAGTCTAACCATTAACAGAACTCAAAGGTCGGGTGGCTTGGTTGCAAGTTAGAAACACAGTCCACCATTTTAGAACAGAGAATCATACGAACAGAAATCAAAATGGCTGATGATTCTAAAATGGCAGCAAAGTCGATCAGAAATCAGAACTTTACAACACAGTTTTCTTCGCAGAGCAACTAGGCTTAGGCCAATATAAATCAAAAGGAGGCCTACTATGATTTCCTTTTAACACATCCCTGTGCCCGTTTAAGCTGTTGAGAGATAAAAGCGGCACTAGTAACCATTGTGCATTTCATTACCAAAAACAGTACTAGTTGCATGGCAGTCAGTTATGGCCCTTGATGGTGGTGTGAGTGGGAGATGCTTTTGGCAACCAGTTACCACCTTGTGTGGAGTGAGGTGGTGGTCTGACCCTGGTCTATGCCTCAATTCAAACAAGGCCAAAGGTAGGCAGTACAGCCAACTCTTCTTGGTTGTTTGCTTAATTTTTGCTATTTCTTCTTCGAGGAGGCTGTTGAGGCGTTCGCCTACGCCATTAGATTGAGGGTGGTATGGACATGCAAACTTATGCCTAATCCCTAGGAGAGTGGTTATATGTTGGAACAGTTCATTAGCGAAATGGGGGCCATTGTCTGACCTTAGCACTTCACATACCCCCCACCTTGGGAAAACCTCCCTCACCAGGAACTTTGCTGCTCTGAATGCATCAGCACTGAATGCATCAGCATGAGAGCATGGACCGGCCTCAATCTATCGTGAAAATGGGCACACCACTACAATCAGGTATCTGTAGCCTTGACATACATTGATCATGTCAACATAGTCAATGTGGAGGTGCAGGAATGGTCCTTCAGGCCGTGGTATTGTACCTTTGATCACTTGCAGCGTGTGACCAGCCGTGAATTACTGGCAGGTAAGGAAGTTACTGATGAAATTAGTGACATGTGAGTTAAATTCAGGACAGAACCAGTCTTCCTTTATTTGGGCTGCAATTACCTCTTTCCCTGTGTGTGTGGGATGGTGCAATTGTTTCAAAGCTATTTTTAACAGTGCTAGGGGCATCACTACTTTCCCTGTGTTGTTCTGGCGCCATAGTGCATCTGTGGGAGACCCGGTACACCCTCTTTTTACCCACAGTTATTTTTATAAGATTGTTGCTGCTGCCTGTAGCTCCACGATCTGCATCTCTGGGATGTGTGAATACCCATTCTTCATCAGCATTTGTCTTACCCCCCCCCTTTTCTTTTTGATTTCCTGGGAGTGTCCAAATTTCGCCAAAATATGCAGCATGCTTAGCATATGCATCAGCTGCATCGTTACCTCTTGATATGGGGTCGTAACAATTTGTGTGGGCCTGACACTTCACAAGTGCTACCTCTTCTGGCTAATTAATTACTTCAATTAGCTTGGCCAGTAGGAGAACATGCTGTACTGGAGTGCCATCAGCCCTCCTAAACCCTCTCCTTTCCCATTTTATTAATCCTGAGTGTACTGTTGACTATCCGAGTATATTGTTATTCTTTTGTCATTTCCTTCCTCTAGGGCTATGATAAGTGCTACCAACTCTGCTGCTTGGGCTGAGTAGTGTTGGGGCAGTTTTACACATTTCACTGGAACAAAGGTCCAGTCTTCTCTGAGCCGTACTACCGCTGCTCCTGTTCGTCTTACTCCATCACTTTGGTCAATAGTTGATGACCCATATATGTACATAATTTCACCTCCCTCTAGTACATATTCCTCCACTTTCCTAGCTCCTGAATAATTCTCAATAGCTTCTGGGCAATCATGTGAGTATTCTCCATTTACTGCTTCTTCTGCTATAAATCGTGCTGGGTTTACATTAGTGCATCTCACTATTGTCAGTTCTGGTCTGGATACAATAATCTCATACCCTGATGCTCTTTGTGTTGTCAATGTTGATTTTGGTCTTGGCAATATTGCAAAGAGGGCATGTTCCACGTACATAATACTTTGAAATCCCATGGTAATGGAAGATGATTTTTCCACTGCAAATGCTGCGGCTGCTAGGCTTTCTTCGCACGGGAAATGTCCCATCATTGCAGGGTCACTGTAAAAGGCCACTGGCTTGTGTCCCATGCTAAGTCTTTTGGGTCAGTACTGCTTTCATTACTGCTGAGTCACAATGTGAAAATATGTAGAATTTATTTTTAATAGTTGGGGGTAGCTAGTACTGGTGCAGTTGAAATAGCATTTTTCAATTAATTGAACACATCTGAGATTTCTCATGTCCATTCCAATTTCCTTTGCCACCTCTGCGCCTCTCTGTGTGCCTCAAGCAGTGGTCCTATGTATGAGTTGTAATCAAAGACGCATGCCCTGCAGTAGTTGCATAGGCCAAGGCTGTGGTGTGTTCTGTATTGATAGTGCCCTTTGTGGGGCAATGCTTCTTCCTTTTTGTGAAATAACCTGTCCAATGTAAAGTACTTGCTCTTGGCAGTAGTACAGCTTCTCCCTGTCTACCTTGTATCCTTTCTCAGCCAGTACTGTTAGCATTTTAACTGAGTCTCTCCTACACTTTTCCTCACTAGTGCTGCATATTAAAATATCACCTACATGTTGCAGCACTGTGCTTTCCATCTCTATGTTGCCCAAATCCATTTGTATTACTCTGTTAAAGATCCATGGTGACTCAAAGTACCCCTGTGGAAACCTAGTGTGTTTCCACTTAATGTTTCGGTATGTGAAACTTGTTAGATCTTGCGAGCCAGGGTGCAATGGGATGGGGAAATGGGTGTTCTTGAGGTCGATCACAGTGAACCGTGATGCCTCTGCTGGAATTCTGCACAGTATCGTTGGTGGGTTACCTGAAACACTGTACTCTGCTTCCACAATGTGGTTAAGAGGCCTTCAATCTTGGATGAAACTCCATGATCCCCCTTTTGCCTTATGCACTGGGTACACTACCGTGTTACATGGTGACTCCGATGGTTCTAGTATTCCTTTCTCTACTAGGGCAGATATTGTCTCATATATCCCCTCATCAGCTTCTTTTGATAGTGGGTACTGTTTCACCCTGGACAGCATTGCACTTTCATCAGCTTTTTTTTCACTCCTCCAATGCTCATTATGCAACCCACATCATAGGGACTAGTTGTCCATAATGATGCAGGTACTGCTGCTAAGTCTTCCTCATAAAATGGTACCTTGGTAGAGCAGGGCGCCTTCCGTGCATCACCATGTTTTGAGCTACGTCCTTGAGTGTTACCTTCAGCCAAATGTAAACACTCATGTCGAACACCATTTCCCCATCTCCTTTGTCATCAGAGAACAGTTCCTCATCTGATATCTGTGTGAGCCTGCATCATTCAACTAGTGCTATCACTGCTCTCCATGCCTTTCCTTCGCCATCCTAGGCATGTACTGCAATGTAGTCTGGTTTTGAACAATACTCTCCACGTCCACTCATATTACTGCCCCTTCCTTTTTGTCAGTGGGTGTCTCTGGCCTGAAGAGGTATGTTGCAGGTCTCCACCATTTCTTGCCCTCTATACCCGGTAGCCACACTATTCATCTCTGTCCTGTATTGGAAGAGGTCCCCGTCCACTGGCTCTGCCCTTATTGCCTTCTTTCCACAATAGGCTTGTAGTATGTGTCTGGCCGTGAGCATGTTTATGCCTGGTGTGGAGCACACTATTCCCTTGTCAGTAAAAGAAATAGTCATGTTCATTCTGCTCATGATGTCTCTTCCAAGAATGTTTACTGGTGACTGTTTCGAATACAACAATGGTAGAGATAAGTTGTGCTCCCCAAAAGATAAGGAGATGTTATCAGTAAAAGGAACCAGCCCTTTAGCCCCAGAGAATCCTTGAGGGTGCATGGCATCGCCTGATAAGTTAAACTTCTTTCTTTCACATATGCAAGACCTAGTTGCACCTGTGTCTACTAGAAAGGAAAATGTTTTGTCACCTACCGCCACCTTTATGTGTTGTTCCTCCACAGGGTTAGGTGTTACTGACAGGATGGGACACAGCAAGGATGTCTGTGGACTGTCCTATTGGGGGTACAAGGATTGTCTGTTGCCTGTGTATGGGTTGGTGCCCAATATTGTCACCATCCCCAAATGTGTTTGCTGTATCGGTTCTTCTTCTTCGGTGTTTTGTTTTACTGTCCTGTATCTGTATTAGTTGTTGCACCGTCTGGACGTTTTATTGTTGTGCCGTTGTCATTTGCTGTTGTGCTTGCTGCTGTGCCGGTTGAATTTGTGACAGCATTGGGTGTTGTTGTATTTGACCTTGTACCATCTGTTGTTGTGGTATCTGTTGGTAGTTTGGTTGTCCCACATTGTATACTTGTTGTCCCTGCTCCCCCATCCAGCCTGTGCCGATCTTGCTCTGCATGTACGGGCCACGTGCCCTACCACTCCGCACGTCCAGCATGTCGGAGGCTCTCCCGCTTGCCATGGGTATCCCCCAGTGCTCTTTGAGTACCCCTGGTGTCCATATGTGTTTTACCCTCGGAACCCTCCCCCTTGTTGTTGTTGTGCTGGTGGCCTGAATCCCCACCCTCTTGCTGCCCTACCTCTTCCTCTATAGCTGGTTATCTGGCCGTTTCCCATTTGATCGTATCCACCCCCACCTGAAGACCATAGGAGTGTGGTGCTGTATATGGTGGTGGTGGTGGCATTTGTTGTGTAGTTACCGGTGCTTGTTGTATTTGTTGTGCTACTGTGTGCTGTTGGGTCGCGTCTGGTGCTTGAACTGCTTGTGTGGGGCCTGTTATTAGTGCACCCTCCATTGCATATTTGGACAATTTCTTTTGTACCAATTTCACCTCTTCTGCTTTCCTATCCTCTTCCTTCTGCTTCATCTTCTCCTGCCACAACCTACAATGGTGCACTATTGTTAGCTGCATTTCTGGCCATGCCTTTGCCTCCATTCCTACTAATTTCTTTAATTGTCTTTGTACTGGCTCAGGCCTTGTATCAGTATGTGGTAAAAAATTGCTAATGTTTTGTCCCATGGTTCCCGCCTTTCCAAGTGCCCCTTTTCTTGAATTTCTTGGATGTAATTGACAGGGTCCTTATCCTCAAAGATCTTACGTGACATTATTGCTCCTATGTCTGACGTGTCTGTGTATTGTACTCTTAGTGCTTGCCATAATGTGTGTCTGTAGTTTGCGAATGGTGCCCGTCATGTGATGTGTCGTTAATGGTCACCCCTGGGAATCCTACCCTTTTCCAGATGTCATCTGCTGCGTCACCCAGTATAGAAATGAATACCCCCTTTACATCGCCCACTGCTAACTTTAGCCCAGCAGTTTGTTTCTCCATTTCGTATATCCATTTACCAGCCCCTCTGCTCAATGATGGCAACCTACATTTAATGTTCTCCTTATCTGCGTGCTTCCATGGGACATACTGCGGTCTTGCTCCCCCTCTCTCTAGCAATGGCCTTTGTGTGTATTCTCTCACTTCCCCTGGCATGCGTTTGTGGGGAGATATATGTGCGTATTCACTATCCTCTTCCCTGTCAGAAAGTTCCTCTACGAAGTCAATAATGTGTTGTGTAAGCCTACTCTCTCCTCCTTCCCCAAGCACCTTCCTTTTACCTACCTTGTCCTTGTTATGCAGTGTTGTCACTTCCTCCATCCTTCAACCTGGGAGGTCCCTAAGCCTATTAATATACAGCGTGTGTTGTGCTGGTGGTGTGAGGGGTTGCTGTGCACTTCCTCCTTGCTCTCCTTGCTCTCTCTTGCTCACTCTCTCTCCTTCCCCTCCTTCCTGTGTCCTGCATTCCCATGACAATCCACAGTCTGTGTGTGTAATGTATAGTTTACTCAGCCATTCTCCGCTCCCCTCGCTCTGACCCTCGCAAGACCCTTCTTCTTCCTCACTACAAAACCCATCTGAGAAAGCTAACCCAGTAGTTGTGTTTTTCCTCCCAGTGTTACTATGTCTAAATCTATATCCATGTACTCACCTTCCTTCCCCGTATCGCCCTGTGTTTGTGTCATTGGCACTACCTCTGTGTTACTCGCATGCATCTTATTCCCGTGGGCCTTGTTTGACCCTCCCAGTCCCTTGTTCCCTTGCCTGCTCCCTCCACCCTTTACCTCCGCTCTTGCCCTCTTAAGTTTGTTCATTATTGTGTCACTTACCTGCTTGAGTGCCTGGAAGTCCCTGTCCTTTTCATACCATACCCTGCCCTCCTTTTCCAATAGGCTCTCTAATATCCTCCCTCCTCATACTTACATGCGCTCTCTGCTATGATCTTCCTTTTCCATAGCGTCACCTCCCTGTCATTCTCTTCTCGTTCCTCTTCTTTCCTCCTAAATTCCCGCTGCTCCATGCGTGCTACCCTTTCTGCAATTCCTCTTAAGCGGTCATCCTCCTTCTTCTTCTTTTCTGCCTCCTGCTGGTTTAACTCCGCTCTACTACTCTTCCCTCCCGTCCTTTTCCCCCGTATCTCTTGTTCCTCCTGCTCCAGTTGTCTGATCAGTACACTCCGCGCCTCCCTCAGTTCTGCCAGCTTCCCCTCCAGCATCACCTCCTCTGCCTTTGTCAACCTCACCTCTTCTATTGTACCTACCTCGCATCTTCCCTGTGCCCCTTCGCCCTCCTCCTTTTCTACCCTTATGATTACCTCTTCCTCCTCTTCTGTTGGTTTTCCCCGTAGTTTCAGCAACACTTGGGCAGCTATCCATTTGTCTGGTCCTACATTAGCAAAGTCTACATGCGTCTTTTGTGCGCTTCCCGTGTTCACTTGTGCGTGCGCGGCTACGGCGCTCCCCACACCTCTCCCCTTTTGGTAGCTGTCTGTTGGTGCGTATGGCGGCGGTCTGAACGTAGGGTTTGAATACCGTTCTGCAGCTGACAACTGTGACCGCGCCGTCTCTCTAGTTCTGTTACCGGGTACAGTCCTTCCGTTTCCTTCTTTACCTCCTTAGTTATGGGCGTCTCACCCTCCTCTTCCTTTTTAACCTCTGCTACTGGGTATGACCTTTCTGATTCTTTCTCACTTTCCTCTGTGCCGTGATCCTCCGGAGGTGCGCTACACCCACCCTCTTCTTTCACCTTCTCCTCCTTCACCCCCCGCATTATCAACATCCCCGTTACCCCAAGTATACATCCCTGGAACAGCTTCCACAGATAGAGAACTTTGAGATGGTTTGCTAGCTTCTTTCCTTTATATGTGTTGTGTAGATATGCTAGAAGAGAGTGTTGAGTGTACATATCAAAGCTGCTGTTGGGCGGCCATGTTATCCGTATCTTGTTATCTGTTCCTTGTGTCCACTCAATACTATTATATATATATTATTACTATTTTATCTCTGTGTGGAGGTAGTGTAGCACATATGTGTTGGAGTGGGGTGGTTAGCGGGTTCCTGTACCCTGTTCCTATTCCATTATATACAGACATTCTTAAACCCCTTATTTTCCAGTACCACCATTACCTGGCCTCATAAGATGGGGTCTTCCGATTCTCTGCTGCAAAGAAAACAATGGTGTTACAATACTTTTGCACTGGGCATCACTGCCCCCTTTTCTTGCCCTACAATTTCGCCTTTCTTATGTTCCTTTCCCTAGTGTTAGGGTCTCCTTCGACCCGAGGCGAGCAAAGCCACCTGCGACTTTGCGTCCCGCATTGTGTGCGTTTGACTTTGATGCCGCCCCGCTTCCTTGCACCGCTGCTACCCGACGTGCCTTCAATCTATCCCTCTTCTCCTCCCCCTTTTCCCTTTTCCCAGCAGTTCCTCTGTTTCCCTGTTTTCCCTCCTGTCGTTTACGTTCCACTACCTCCCGTATCCGCCCCTGAATCGAGGAAGGCCGGCATTCTCCGAGCACAGCCGCCTCTTCCTTCAACCCCACCTTTCACCGCAACTCAGAACACTCTGCGTAATCCTATTCAACTCTATGGGTGACATCACCAAGCCTAAGACAGTTGGATGCAGGTACGTACAAATACACACGAAAGTAATATGCACGCTTTTTTACAATGTTATTCCCCTCAATCCCCACAGCTGTCTTCCCACCAAGCCTGGACTGGAGTATGCATCAATCACTTCGCTATTATAGTAAGATGCACCCGCTGCGTCGCCTCGCGTGTGATACGCTCTCGCCCTGGGGACCTTAACCAGCCCACTATCTTCTGCGCTGAGAAACAATCAAGCTACCTCAGCCAGAAATACGTAATCTATTCATCGAGCTAAAACACTCAACCAATAGGAATCCTCATCTACTCATCGATCAAAAACGTCAACTTGTAGGAATACCACACCCCCTTTTTTACAGGTGCCCACGATCAAAACCAATCAGCGCGATTCACCAGTCGCATGTGGGTGCCTGAAGCCCCACCCTTCGCACTCTATAATACTATACAAGGTGGCCCTCGTGCCTGCCCCACAACACTTTTCACGTCAACCGCTGCTCAATTGTCAAATCTTTCTGAACACCCTTTAAATCCACCCACCACCCTCGCTACAATTCCTCCCGCCACCCACACAACTTTGCGTTGCTGGTTGCATATGTCATACTCATATTGGCTTTCGCCTGCCGGTGTCGCTCGGCTGTGGTGTACCCCTCTCAATCCCCTCATCACCTCCCCTCTTCTGGACCACGTCTGGACACTCGCCAACCGCGGGCCGGATACTTCTCAAGTCGGCTCCCGCCGGCCACTCTCCGGATTGCGCTGTCCGGTCCCCTTGCAGTTCTGCGATGGTCCTGTAGTCCTCCAAAGGGAGCAACGGAGGAGGGGGCCACTCTGCAGGGCCACCTTGGTGCAGGCTGCGTATCCCTCTTGCCTCACCCTTTGCACTAGGTCTCAACAGGTCTCAGCAGTGCCTCCAACTTGTCAGGGTGATCTCCTGGGGGTCGGGAGGGCCGTCCGCGGACCTCCAGGGTTTGGGACACCCCAACTCCTCCCGCAATCTCCAATGAGTATGAGACACACCCAAGAGCAAGGTGTTACTGCTGTTTTATTAGAAAACTGCAGGGACAGGTTCTGGGATCATAGGTCATCCGGAAACACATCTCACAAGAGTGAGCAGCAGGCCCTTTTTCATCATGTGTGACGCCTGATTGTGCGTCACCTGGGAAACTTCCCCCAAAACCTAATGCCACCTTGGGTTGGCTCCCCTAGTAATAGAGTTAGTATAAGAACACATAAGTGAGTTAGTGGTTGGCAGAGAAGAGGTCAGGTGGTACGCTTGGGTCGTCCCTTGAAATGGTTACACCAAAAATGATACATGAGAAAAGTTGGTGGTTGGCTAGATTATGATGCTGTCAGTAGTTAGCCCTCCGTGTCCTGATGGTACATCCGCGAGCCCCCAAGCCTGGGACCATTGTCATTCCCAGCTCGCGGTGTACCTGATGTTAGAAACAATGTGTGACTATGTGTTAGTGGAGGACAATGGACAGGGCTGCCATTTGCTGTTGGAGCGCCTTTTTCTCACTGCGCCAATGTCCAGTTTGTCACTTCATTGTTGCAGTCTGCGTCCCAAGCGTGAGACCCCAGAGATTCCCTGGTCCGTAGTACTTGGCACTGCCTCAAATCAGGTTGGTCACGTGTGGTGAGACCATGGCTAAGGCAGAATTATGAGTATTTGATTTGTATTTCGGCTCTGAGGGGCGGTTAGCCGCAGCAGGTGTAACCTTGGTTCCAAGCGTGCAGTGTGTAAGTTGCAACGTTGTGGCCTGGGCTGTGGGGCTCTTGTCATGGTTTGTTATGCATGATCAACACCTTGCATCTCCGTCCGAGCTGCTCGGGGCCTGCGGCTTCTGAGTTTGCGGCCTACTCTGGTGCTGAGGACTACGTGGCCTGATCCATGACAGGCGGCATATAGTTCGCCTCACAGGGGGTCACGGTGAGCGGCAGGGCTCCTTGTAAATAAGTGTCTTATTTTCTCGTAGTAGTTATAGTAGCGATGACGCATTTGCAAGCATGTACATGAGCTCTTCTTGCGTCTTGCGTTTCTGCAGTGCTGTAGTTTAGCCTATATGAAAAATAACAACAATGCATCGGTGTATGTAAACGGTACATTACGACATGGCAGTGAGTATGTTCTTCGTGTGGAATTTGTGTGTGTCTGACCAGCCATGCCATGCATGGTGGCACGTGTGTTACTGTCCGTTGGCCATGTCGTCATGGCAGCTCTAACGATAATGGCTTTGATTGCTGCTGTGTTAGTCACGTTGATCCATATGGTCTATGTCAGTTTCGCCAGAGGTCCCAGCATGCGGCTTGACTAACGGGCTGTTTCCCAGGCCATGTGGGGTGTGGCCACGGTAAATGTTGACGTCTGGGGCATCTGTGAGCGGGTCAAATTCCTCTCGTGGTGGGTGCTTGGGCTGTGATGATCTAGGTCATGGTCTGGCTGAGAATCGGGGGAAGGGAACGTCCCATTTTCCCTCTTCAGATGCAAACCTTGGGACTTTTTTCCCATGTTCTGTAGGAAATATGTTCTCAGACCACAACCCGGCAACCCATCCCTCCACCTTGCACTCACCAGCGTTGTGATGGCTTCCTTGGTTTCTCCAACCTCTCTTAGGTCCTACAAAAGAGGGTATGGTACTTCCCCAAGTTCCTCTTTCTGCTTGTCTTTCAATGTTATTAATGCTTGTGTACTTTTACATCCAGCTCCCGCAAGTACTGGGACTTTGAAGATCACTTAGGATGCAAACCTTGGGACTTTTTTCCCATGTTCTGTAGGAAATATGTTCTCAGACCACAACCCGGCAACCCAATCCTCCACCTTGGACTCACCAGCGTTGCGATGGCTTCCTTGGTTTCTCCAACCTCTCTTAGGTCCTTCTTCGCATTCGGCTTTTCTTTATCGTGCAGGCTGCTCTGCCATGCATTGGAAGGTGGTCTGCCCCATGCTCTGGCTTCCCTCACCAGCGCAAAGCTTCTCCACCACCTCTCATCCCACTTCAGCATTTCTGGTGCCTTCGGGGATGCATCTCTGGTCCAAACTCTACCTTCCCTTCTCACTGTGCTGCTGCCTTGCCTCGTTCTGCACTCTCCGGTCTCCCAGCCCGATCTGGGGAGAACTCTCCACTTTCGACTGGCGTCTTTATGCTTGAATGCCCGGCTGACAACCTGGCATCCCTGGTAGCAGCTAGCAGGTTGAACTCTCCCTTACCTGTCGGCTGTACTGCATTTGAATTCTCACGTTAGAAAAGGCGTTGTTTGGAACCAATCAGATTTCTCAATACACTAGACGGCTCACTTCGGTTCACCCGAGCGATGTCCCTTCGAGCAGTCCTCATCTTCACTGCAGTATTTTCTACTTTACTCAATTGTACATTCTTAAAGGTTGTATCAATGTAAGATGTTATTACAGTACGCCACAAAAAGCACGCAGGGAATGCCTGTTCAAAGGAGTACTAACATCTTAGTCACTGAGGACCTTTGTTTTATAACACACAAGGGTGACGCAAAGGAACAACAATTTTATTCAATGGTTCGATCCAAAGCAACTAATAATTGAATCTTTGAAAACAATTGTTGTTCCTTTGCATCACCCTCATGTGTTAACAAAATGCAGTATGCTAAAAAAAGGCATGAGGAATTGAGGGAAGGTCTTGTATCCATGTTGTTATAATGTAAAGCGCTTTGCGTAAAGCGCTATATAAACACAATAAACATAAACATAAAACGAAAGGGGCATACCATATCTTAGCTGATGATGTCTTTCAACCCTGTGAGGTTCACCTCCCCCCCCATGTGATCCTCCCTCAAAACAGCCACCCCAAGGGTCAGGATCAGTAGCTTCTGTCTTTCCCTTGCCACATGAGGGGAGGCTGTCCCCGGGAAAGGAGAGATGACATCATCAGATTCATCGCAGTTGCCACACCTATGTATTAGTACTATTCCTAACTTGGACAGGCCTTTGGGGGATTCTACCATATGCAAGTGTATTGAAATGTGTTGTTGTTGCACACTTCACCGGGGGACTTCTTTGATATGATCCTTCCTTTCCGAGGGTTGGGTCTTTTGAAAACCTAATACCTAATGGACGGCTGCCTCCTAGGTTTATGGATGGCTGAGATCGTTGTGGTCCATCAGCTGGGTGATGTTTGCTGAGGCTTGGACCACAGAGTCCCACTTTTGTGGATCAGTGTCCTGCTGGTTGGACTCACGTTCCTCTGTCATTTTTCCTTTCACTCTTGTTTATGCTGTTCATTTCTTTCTGAGTTAATGTGTCATCATTGTCTGTTTCATCATTGCATGCTTTGTATTTACGCCTTGTCAGCACCAAGAAACCCCTTTGGGGGATTAATGTGTCTAGTGTACAATGTACAAAATAAATGGAAAAGGAAAAAGGTGTGTCTATACTGGCTATATTGATTACATCAATGCTGCATACAGAACTACAAAGTAAAACAGAGAGTACTGCACCAACACCGTCCACAATAGGGCAATTGTCATGATTTTCTAATATCCTATTGTACATTATATGTGAGTGAAAACTCCTTTTCTGTGATAAACAATTCATTAATGGGATGTTGTGTTATCATTGGTATTCCACCAAGTTGTGAGTAACAATTGCCAGCATGATTAGGTGCTCAACATTGGCAAGTGGGTCTAAGGCTGCTGATAAAAGCAGTGTTTCATATTGAGGAAATGGCCCTGTCAAACATATTAAACACTTTCCTTTCTTTGCAGCAAAACCTAAAGCCATGTGAAAGCCTGAATGCACTGTTTCCCATCTATAACGCAAGAAAAGATCCTTTTATAAAATGTGTTTTTTTCTCGCTTTAAAGTTTACTTTTTTATCAACTTTAAAAATAAAATATTCAGTCACAAAAAAGATATGTGTTAACTTTAATTTGAACAGAAAAGGTACTACAAAGGTGACACATTGCAATTTGATTTAGAAAAGACTATGGTAAATAAAGAAACACAATCAATACATGTCACATTCTTTTAATTTAGAATATCTTTTTATTAGGGGCATATGACTGCACATTCAAGAGGGTGGGGTGTAAAAGTGCATTGAATAAAAAAGGGACCATGAAAACAAACTACTGCAGAAATAGATGTATACACTGATCGTGTTATTACGCCACAGGGTCGTATGCCCATGTCTTGTGTCCACACGGGGTACAATGTATTCTTTTATATTTCTACAAGAGTTTAGTATAAAAGGGCAGCACACTGTGCGCTTTATCGTGACACACAAAAACATTAGGCAGCCATTCAGCATACATTGCAGAGTGTTTTCATAAATTACCTATTAAATATATGTGGCTTTGTTGAACAATTCTTTACATCTGCACGTTAATCCTATGTACTGTACTATTAAATTAGCACATTCTTTTTCTGGAAAAAAATATATCTCATGAAATGTCATTCTAATGTAGAATCGCATTAAAGGCTGCTTTCAGAAATTGCAATGCAGATACATTAGACAATGCGCTTTTATTTTCAGATTGAGAAAAGGTAAAAAGGTCCTTCTGATCATTTTGTTCTGAAAACCTTGGTACCTCTTACTTGATATTCTCTTTTGTTTAATGAGTTGAATTAATGCTGCATGTATATGCAGTTTCAATGCATTTTTTTCCTGTAAAACAATTAGCATTCAGCAACAATATCCTGTTTTTCCCATTTAGAATTCAGATGATTTCTAAAGCTAAAGTTTAATTCTAATGAGGAACAATACCTTGAAATTGAAAAAAAAAATCTGCAAAACATAAATGCATAACACTTCTCATGTCCAAACTTCACATAAAATAAATGTTAAATAAAAGGAACCCCATAATGATCAAGTATATAAAACAGACAACGTGGTTGGATACATCTGGAGAAATGATGATGGCCAACTGGGCAAAGAAGGCAGTGAAGAGAGTAGAGAGAACAAAAGAAAACAGATTGACAAGATGCAGCTATGAAGAGAGAAGAACCTGGAGGAAAGGACCGAAAAGCTGGAGTAGAAGTTGAAAAAGGAAATTAGAGACGCAGGATGACAATCAGGAGAATGGTATAATACTTTTAGAGAGGAGTTAAGACATGGGAAATGAGTGTTGGAAGCAGGAAGCAGAGCTAGACCAGTTCTAGTTGAGAAAACATAAGGATGAGGGTAGTTGGGAATTAACTGCTCGGGAGGTGAGAGGGAGTAAAGGAGCCATTGGAAGGAGAGATGTAGAAATTGGCCACCGTCATGTTTGCGATGCTCTGTGGGACCTACCACTCCTGCAACCCAACACCCTGATTCCATTTACCTGAGATTTAGAGACTCCCATGGAGGTGCAACATTCTAGAGTGCAGACGCCAGAAATCTTGGAGAACTAGAGAGAACCTACAAGTAAGAACAGGACAAGAAAGAAGAGGAGCCAAAAATGAAAGTTATCTTCATGAAAATCAGTAGTAATGAGGACTACCCTTAAACTCCAGGAGAAGGCAAAGACCAGATATTTGAAATCCAGATAATTTGCTGAAAAGTGTGATGAGAGAAGAACTTTCATCTTCCTCAGGAAGTTCTGTCATCATCTCCTTGGCAATGGACTTTGGAATAGACGTATCCCCATCAGAGTTCCAGGTCAATCATTATCATCATATGAAACAACTAAGCCAGGGTTTCCTCCTCCCCTTCTCAAGTCAAAATACTAAACCGGATTGGTCAAAAGTAAGTTTGTTGTCAGGGCTCCAATCCATGCTTCTGTAACAAGTGTCCTTTGCCTTCTGGTGTCCTATCCAGAGTGGCCTTCTACAGGAAGTCAGGAGATGGCAGGAAATTCAGAAAGTCGTAGAGGAAATCCCAAAGTCTGGAACTCCTTTCAGGGCTAACTCTGCCCTCTAGGATACTCTAACTCTACCCCTTATGCCATCTGCCTACTTGAAAAGGACTCCAGTAATCAGCGATCTGGTGTGAAAGTGCCTTTTCCGTAACAGGACTGTCTTTGAAGTACAGATTTCTAGGGACACAACCGATAGTGTTCCTTTGCTCTGAAGGAAGGTGTTGGCCTTCCTCAGGGGGATCGAAAGAGAAGCTATCTGGAGCAGGGCCCAATATGGTTGTTTTGGGTACACCCAAGCCAAACAGCAAACACACACCATCCCTGTCAGGAATGAGTCACCTCGCTAAGCTCACAATAATATCAAATGCTTGTGGCTTTATCACTGTGTGATCACAGTGGCTACAATGCCTTTAGAATACATGGGGGCTACCTAGAGATTAACATGCCAAAAGAATGCGTAGGGTTCCACAATTATTATATTTTGAAGAAGAGAGGTAGAGAGTTCAAAAGCCTCCTGTGTCTTTGAAATTTAGAGTTCCAGCAGCTGTTTAGTGCTGCACATGTGATGATGGAACGTGCTCTACTGCCACTGCAGGGCAGCTGCTGGAGATGTCATTAGACTATTGCAGCAAGGCACCTGGTTGCATTGTACATTTTGGCATGGAGTAAATATGAAAGTCGCAAATGATTTGCAGATCTCAATTTTAGAAAAAGAATTACATGCATAATTTTATTTTTTTAAAGTGAAAACTCTCAGGCTATTCCACCCTCACTAGATGGCATTTTATCATACATCTTCCTGCCAAATATGGTTAAGCATGCTCTTCTATGGGTCGGGCTTATCATCTACACGAAAGTTACTAGTGAGGCCATCTGCATTGGAGTGCTACCATCCAGGTTTCTGCTGGTTGTCCCTATTCAGTCCTTGTCGGAATATGGTCCAACATAGTAACTTGTAATTCTTTCTCTGCATGTCCAATAACCACCTGAGATGTCGGTCTACAATCTGGATGGTAAAATAAGACCACATATTTAAGGTGTCAGCTTGCGTATCTCCCAAACTATTGCAAATGCCTCTTTTGCATTGGTGGCCTTGTTGTTCTGACTTTTAGTCAGACACCTGTTAATGTAGGCAACATGTGGTTAAACCCCATCTGAGTTTAGCTGGGCTAAAACTGTTCCAATTGCACATTCACAATCATCTGTATGGATAATTAATTCCTATAAATAACCAAGGATCTTTAGAACTGGGGCCCTGTAGAAGTCATCTTTAAGTTTTGGAAAGAGGTTTTAGAGGAAAGAGTCCTAGGGGCTTTCTTTGACATCAGATCATTCAAGTAAAGAGCAATTATACCATACCCCTTCATAACAGATCTTTGGCACCCATGGAAGCTCAGAAAGACACTCACTTTAGTTTGTATGGTAGGAATATCCCAAACCTGAACCACTTGCAGTTGTGCTTGGTGAGGCTGTTTCTTACTGCAAGCACTTCATATCCTAATCAAGTAACAGTAACCTGCGCTATCAAGGCCCTTTGAAGCCTTTAGAGGTAATGCTGTTATTGCCCTTTGAAGCCTTTAGAGGTAATGCTGTTATTGCCCTTTGAAGCCTTTAGAGGTAATGCTGTTATTGCCCTTTGAAGCCTTTAGAGGTAATGCTGTTATTGCCCTTTGAAGCCTTTAGAGGTAATGCTGTTATTGCCCTTTGAAGCCTTTAGAGGTAATGCTGTTATTCTGCATACATTTAATCACCTACTTTAGATGGGAAGGGTGGTCTTTAGAAGGATGGCTAAAAACTGCAACATCTTGAAGCCAGTCAATGCTGAATTTCTCTAAGCCACCAGGGAAATTGTTTACCATCCTCTAAAAGGTGCCACTGACATGTGTAATCCAAAAGTCAAAACAGTAAACTGATAGTGGTGTTCTGGTGTGGAAAAAAAATTACCTATATTTTGTCCTGTCAGTCATGCCAACCAGCCAGTATCAGGCAATAATATCAAAGGCACACATGTATTAGACAGTGCCTAATGTATCAATCAATTCATATACACGAGGTATAAAGTGAGCATCTGTCTATAATTGAGCCACTGTATTCAGCACAAAAGCAGACTTCAGTTTCCCATTGCTGGATAATTTAGAAGTCAATGACAGAGGACAAGCCCATCTACTATTGCATGTCTCAATAATCCGTGGCCAAACATATTGGAAACTTTAACTTTGAAACTGTCCCTTACCTTTCAAGACATCTGATGAATTATGTTATTCACCAGCTTATTGTCTCTTGTGTCTATGTCAAGTGCATACCAGCCTTTGTCACCAGTTGTCAGGTGTCTGGCCGGAGAGCACAGGACAAAGGCTCTACCTAGCAGTTTGCACTGAAGATTAAGGGAGATAGATGAGGTAACACTAAGCATATAACAGAAACAGTGTATATACCAAGCTGATCTGAGTTGAATTCAGAGGAACTGCAGGGGCAGGAACAGGAGCTGGCTGTAAGCAAAGTGAGACAGAGAAAGCAGAGTCAAACAAATATACTGGGCAACACAGATTGATCAGAATAAAGGGTGTACCGGGAAATCATAATGGGTCTCCATGGATTAGGGAAAGCCCTAGGGATCAGTACCAGCAGATCCATCTTAACTGTCATACAGCAGCAACATGAGGTAGGCCTGCCAAAGAGATTGTTGTTCTGAGTGTAAGGGTTCAACTGAAGGCTGAGGCAGGTAAGACTCTAATGGACTAAAAGAGGGCAACAGGCACCTTAACCATATCTGATCTGAATGGAGACCAACCCAGGGGTCACACTGTAAATGGATACAAAACGGAGGCTCAACTGTGGATCAAGATGTAATACAGCTGGAAAGCAATGTTGAAAGAAATAACCAGGTACAGAACAGGTCTAGAAACCAAGTACAAACAGAGGCTGGAATATCAGCTCACACGAAGCAATAGGCTCTGACAGGCAGGTTACTGGCAACTCAGTGAATACGAGGGGTTCAGGAAACTGCGCACCTAAAATCAGGCACTTAAACTATGGACTGAAGTCTAGCAATTAGGCAAGCAAGTAACACAAAGGAGAGCTTAATGCAGGAGATTGCTGCTAACTCTGAGACAAATTGTGGCATTGAATATCATGAACAAATGACAGTAAAACAGGAGAATGGGATTGCAGAAAGAAAGAAATAAAACAGAATACACAGAAACAGGATGAGTCTGTGAAGCAGAAATGCTCAAAGAAAACAAGGTGTTTGCAGCAGTTCAGAAAGGCAGCAAAGATACCAATATAGAACTGGATGTCCTTAACAACAAAACAGGACAGAAGTCAAAAAGCAGGATTTCAAGGAAAGTTTCAAACACAGGTAGGTTGTAAAAGCAGACTGGAAAAGGTGCTGCAAAATAGCTACAACAAACAGGATTCAGAAGCTAAAAGCAGAATATTCAGAAACGGTTACAAACTGGGTAACCCAAATCCCGGAATAGAACATGAAATTAGATTTGTCCAAAACTGCTGCAGTAAAACAAGTAAATGAATGCAGAAACAGTCTGCAAATTAAAATAAAAAATAAAAACTTTATTTATGCTTGGAAGACACAGGTAGCATACAACATTATAATAAACGTTAGCACATAACAAAAGTAGTTTTCGTTTACAGTGATATTGTGTCTTACAGTATAACATCCAAGTTACAGTCTGCACATGGCAGTTTGCAGGTTTTAACTTCACAATAATGTCATGAACACAGTCTCTGAATGTGCACATGTAGCAGTGCTGATTGGCAGGTGGGTAGGATCTTGACACCAGAAGCCAGTGAAAACAGATTTGTTAACTGGCATAGGTCCTCTCTATGTCCAGCAACTTCTGTTCTACCAGTTCAGAGGAGATCTGTACACACTCTATAGACGCATCTTTGTCCTCAGAATGTAGAAGGTTTGGGAAAGGGTCAGTCTCCTGTTCAGACTCACCATCAGTCTCTATAGCAAACGGCAAGTCATCTCTGCTGTAATGTGGTTTCAGCCAGAAGACACAAAGGACAGCCTGTGTCTGCGTGTGGGCATCTGTATCAATAAGGTAGTTTCCCTAATTGATCTTCTCCAGAACCACTTGGGGTTGAGTAGGCCTTTCTTGAACTGTATTCTGTTTATATGTCCTGGTGTACATTCTGGGATAGTCAGATATTCTCATCACAACAGGGCTTCATCAGCTCCTTGCAAGCCTTAAGAGTTGTTTTACACTGTTCTATTTAGAAGACCATTCTGAGCTCAAGCACATAGTCCACTCTGTCCTGGAAGGACTTGGGAGTTGCCCTCCCATCCTTCTCACAGACCTATGGGAACCCTAACAGCAGCCATGGCAGGACAGTACCCCATGCTCTCCTCAGGTCTTACCCCAGACCGCCTATCATGCACTTCAGTGTTTTATTAAATCTCTCAACAAACCTATTTGTTTGGGGTTTACAGTCATTCCTCATTCCTCCCTCATTGCCACCATTTTGACAGAAATTATGTTTGAGTCCTTCTTTAGGGTACCCCTATAAGAGCCTTTGCCATCAGAGGGGCTTTGATACCCGTGAAGCAGGCTACTCCGGGCACTGGGAGGTGTGTCTGAACCTTGAAAATGTCAACCAAACTTGGTCCTCCAGATGAGAACCACTCACTTAGTTCTGGCAGGCCACTGAGGTCTGAAGCAACTGTGTTCTCCATCTCAAGTTCTGGTTCTAGTTCAGTAGGCAACTGGAGATCAGTGAATCATGTTCCACCGTAGTAGGCACTCCCGTGACCACTGAACCCCATCTGACAGGAGACAGCACCTCAGTGGAGTTAATAACCTAACTTGTGTGAATCAGTCTCCAGTTATGTTCACGTTCAGTAAGAAGAGTCTCTGAGCCCATGGCCTTAGCTGCAGCTTCTCTGGCCGCTTCCTAAGCCTTAGATTCAGTGACCACAATGATTAAACAGCATGCAGGACATCATTCATCTCCACGATTACCTATCCATCACCCACTCCTGGATGTCGGCTGCCTACCTCAAACTAAACCTATCCAAGACTGAATTAATTCTCATCAGTCTGCCTGCTAAAAACACCTTATCCAACAATGGTCAATGATATGTGCATAGAAGGATTAGATTCACAAATCTCACATCAGCATAATCCTTAGGCTTTACCATTCACAGCAACCTGTCCTTCCATAAAGACATAGACAAGAAGGCCCCAATAGCCGGCTCAGAATCTCTACCCTTCGAATAATCAAACACTTCATCCCGCCACAGGACTACAGGACCGTAGTGCAGGCCCATGTGGTGTCGCATATTAATGGGGGATATGCTCTCCTGACATGCCTCTCGGCTGCTCACTTGGCTCCACTAAAAGCACTGCAGCATGTCTTATTGCAGGAGACCAGAAGTTTGACCAATTTACCTGTATCGTACGCAAACTACATTGGTTTCTACTCCAAGCCCTGGCACTGTTCAAGACTGCATGTATCTTCTACAAAGCAATTACGAGTAGCACACCAGTGTCCCTGGTTGCTAATCTCCACATATCTGGTGGCACACACTCCTCGCACAACCAATCGACCAACCAGCTTGAATCAAAACTCGTCCGCAAAGAGAGGACCCGCAAACAATCCTTATCTTGTCATGCACCCACCGACCGGAACTCAATCTCGGTGTTGGCTCGTAATGACACCACACTTCTCCAATTTCACAAAATATCTCATAACATGGCTCTGTAGGGTATTTTGTGTAGATTTAGGGCCAAGCAGTATTTTCTTACCGCCAAAAACAAAAATAATTTAGCAATAATCACTCCTTGCATTTAGATTGGGTTTGATATTATAATGGTATAGTGGCTATGCATTATTTCAGTACACAGATACATTTGGTTGGTATACATTTCGTTGTGGTATAGTGATGAACATGATTTTCTGTTCTACTTGTGGTCCCCAATATACAAAACCCCCTTATTTTTGCTTGGTCTGTTCGTGTGATCACTAGAGAGACCTTGGGCCTACATTTTATGGATACCACAATTTTCACAAAGAGTGCCGCCTATGGCTGTTATCACTATTTTATTTACATTAGTGAGACTATGTTTCCATGGAGTATTCACAATAACGTGGTATTATCACTAATTTATTTACATTAGTGAGACTATGGGCCTCATTACACGGTAGGCGGTGGACCAAGGTGCTATTAGCACCTTGGTCCATGCCAGTAAAATACCGGCACCGCCTTGGAGGAAAGGGGAATTACCGCCCTATCCCAAGGTTGGCGGGGCGGTAATTCCCCCTTCCCCCATTGCCCTTCCCCATTCCCATTTTTGCCCCATAGGGCATAATGGGAATGGGGAAGGTGCTAATTACGGTACCGCAAATTGCGGTACCGTAATTAGCACCCTGGTCCATTTGCGAGTTGGTTTTTAACGCCTGCTAAAAAGCAGGTGTTAAAGTACCAACCTGCAAAGGAACCTCCTAGTAAGGCAGTAAGGGTTAACGGTCACCGGTACCATTACCGGTGACCGTTAACCCTTACCGCCTTCCGTGTAATGTGGCCCTATGTTTCCATGGAGTATTCACAATAACATGTGGTATTATCACTAATTTATTTACATTAGTGAGACTATGTTTCCATAGGCCTCTCTCTGCTGATTCATATACGCTCAGCAGACTATTGCATTATATTCCACTCAGAAGCCACACACACATACATACCCTGAGTGGAACCACTCACCCAGCTATTTATAATTACTCATAACATTACTTCAACTGCATTGGAATTTTGTCACATATATTACCTAATAACCTCCCCTTTTATTATGTGATATGGGCTAAATGCACCAGAGAAAGACAGAAGCAAAAAAAAACCTTTACACAGGCTGCGATTTATAACAGTTTCATTTCAAAATAATACATTACCAGCTTTGCGAGGCAGTCTTTTCTAGAATAAACAGAAGCGAAACAAGTGCAAAAATACAAGGCATTTCATTTTCCCTTTGCAAAAATAAAAAGAACAGTCAATTAGATGGCAACATTATAAAGTGGCATTTAAACACAGGAGATTTCCCTATCGCTACACTGCCTGTCTAATAGTAGATCATTCGTCCGGCAGTCACAGTAATCTCACTCCATTTGTATATTTACTAGCTATTTGTAGCTTTTCAGCACGCAAAGTCTCCTGGCTTGTCGTCTTTGAGCAGTGACCCAGGGCTCTTTTTTTTTCTTTCTTTAAAGCACCCAGCGGGAACATGCAGTTCTCAAACCGGTGCCAAGTGACTAGGAAACCCCAGTCTCTGAAGGTGAGTGGTCCAGCTCCTCACAGCAGCAGAATGAAGACGACCTCACTGCAACTCCGCAAAATGTCTTCTCCCTCTCCGAGCTACTTCAAGAAACATCTGTTACAGCCCCTAAGGTGATGTGTCACCAATCAAAATACACAATAGTCTACCCTCCTTCCTCAACAATGGCTCACTTTTACAGTAAGCAACTGTATCTAACTGATTTCCTGCTATTCAAATTGTTCTTCCTGGCAAGATCGTGAACAGAGCAAAGAGAGAGAAAAAAAATCTGAACACACATTTAAAATGAATCTCAGCCTGCCTCATTTTGCACATGGAGAACACATTATAATGTTAAGGAGTTAAAATTGTGTTAGTATTTGTTAATCAAGTTAATTATTTAAGTATTTAATGTTTCTCCTGTAATTGAGGCATTTCAGGTGAGAGAAAAAAAAATGGTGTGCTTTTAAACTAAGTATTGAGAAAAATGGTGTGCTTTAACATAAATATCCTGTCTTCATATACCTGTCCATATGTTACCCTGGCAACACATGGCTTGCCGTACCACATTACAGCAATACTGTGATCCCATGCAGTGGCGCTGTACTCCAAAACACGTTAAATTATACTACAGCTCTTTCAATAACATTTGACCAAGGACTAATTCCAATGGACACACATACTGATATACTGATGCATAGACTTCACAGTATTGCGCTGCTGTTAAAAGATGGCTGCCTAAATAGCTAGCCAAACTCTGTAAAGCCCTCCGCTGCTCTCAAGCTAGGCATGTGTTTTAATAAATAAAAGCAAATTAAAATAAAAGAAAATTATGTCAGGATCAGGAAGTCCATTTGAAAAAAACACAGTCTGTTGGGTTTGAGTCTTTAACTAATACACAGGGCTGAGTGCTTCCCCCCTTTGGCTAAACTCTATCTTAGCGAATGGCCATTGGTTGAGGACATCAAACCCCTTACTATCCTGTCTGGACCTGTAATGATCTGTTCATCTTGCACCCACTGTCACCTGACAGCAGATACATCAGAGGTTGTGGCATGCAGCATTGCAGCTCGGTCCCCATTAATGGGAACTGGGACCTCAACCTTTTCCACTCAGAGTCACAAAGATTTTTTGGCAACTCCCTGACCTAGCAGGAATTAATCTGATAATATGCCCACAATGACAATGGCCTCCTCCTCAATATCAGCACTGACTAAGGACAGTTTGATCCCCTGAAACTCTGGATAACTTTTCCTATTCGTCATATCAGCAAGCAGGAAACAACCTTTGTGTGGTGAAGATGCCGGTGCCTCGGTTTAGAGGTACACTGACACTTCTTTGCATTGGGTATTCTTGAGCTGTGCAACTGGGATTTCCCATCAGCCTTTCAGGTGCCTTACTTGGTCTTTCTTTGCAGAAGGGTAAGAACCTTTGTTCTTAGCCTCCCTTAGTTTTAAATTATCATATACCATTTATGCTGATGTGGATGTGTTTGCCTGAGACATTCTCTGATATGGAGTACTCAGATACCTGTCAGCATCCTTTGCAAAAACCCTAGGGACTGTGATATGCATGTCCCTTAGATGCATTTGTAACTCTGTTTCACACTTTTTAAGGACTTGCTCACATGCAAACAACTTCAACATTCCCTCAAATGTGTCAGCTTTGTTACCAGTGACCAACCCACTCACATACTTCAAGGACTGGTGTGCACATGTCTCAAAAGTTTGATGTCCCCTTTTTGTGAGCTATCTAAAGCTCCGTATGCTATTACCCTGAAGTTTTGTAGTGGTTCCTGTGGATGTTAGGCTTAATTTTAGCATAGTTGGGCCTTTCCTCAAGAGCCAAATGAACAATGGCATTAGTTCTGGGAATAGGAAGTCGGCTTAGTATGGCTCTACCACACAATCCCTCTTCCACACCCTGAAACTGCTAGGCTAACTCCAGTCCTAGTAAACAGGCAAAGAGATATTTTCCCCAACTCATGCAGATGCACCTAGTCTTTGCAGGTGCAGTGTTCAGGCATTCCTTGGTGTCTCCACAGGAAATAGTTCCCTCCTCAACAGAGGACTGCTGGTGTGCTGCCTCTTCCTCCTGAAGCTCTAGCTTGCATGCCTCCAGCATTACCTGACCCCTCAGTTTCTTTCATTCTAGGGCCACACTCCTTTCCTCCAGAAAAGAAAAAAAACGTTCTTACAGCTATCTCCACCCCAGAGAGACCACCCTGTGAACTGATGGAGACTTAGAACATAACATTGGATCTAGCTGAACTCCGGAATTTGTGGGGAACCTCACTACATACCCTTTGGATGGAAAGTTTGGAACAGCTATCACTATTGCAGTACCCATCCACTTGGGTACCTGCTTTGGGGTTCAAGATCACTACTGGTCTCCTGAGTCTCCTCCCGAACCCTAGCTTCCAAAAAGCATTTTGGATTGGCGAAACCTACAGCTATGGTGGAGCCCCCTTTACTGGTAAAGCTCATATTTTGTGCTGGATATCAGTCTCCTCACTAAGTATATGCTTGGTTCCATTTTGCAAAAATCACAAAAAGCAACTGACAATGTTTCTAACATTAAATGCACTGGGCCTCATTACAAGTTTGGTGGTAACCTTGCTGGTAAAACGGACAGGCTGTCGCCAAAGTTGTGAATTTTTCCGGCCCCTGGCAATGGGGAAATACAGGGCCATTACGACCCTGGCGGACCCTGTATTTCGCCATTGCCACGGGCCGGAAACTTTTACTCCACATTCCCATTTGAGCCCAATGGGGCTCAAATGGGAATGGGGAGGTCAAGTGCACCAGCACCATTCAGAATGGGGCGGTGCATCCGATATGCTCTACTCGTGGGTGCCGGTACGGCCGCCAGGACAGACCTGGCGGCCGTAATGGCACCCGCGAGCAGAACTCGTTCCCGGACCAGCAAACTTGTAATTCGGCCCACAATGTCTTTTATTTTGGCTGACTGAGAGGTAGGCAGAGTATGTATCAAGCCCCATCACTTCCTACCAATGTGAGAAAATGACTTCTGCTTTGCCGGAGTACAGGGATGGGTAGAGTCTAAAATGCACACTGATCACCACACGCCTACTAAACCAGCAGTCCTGCCAATCATAAAGGTGAAACAGACACGCCTAATAGGTATGCCTCCATTGCCTCTTTTGGTGATATGGGCCAAGGACAGGTTGTACTCTTCAGGAGGGTTGTGAGCTGGTAAAGATACAAAACAAAGAACAGTAGTATTGAAGCACCAAAATAAAGGTATATCCAAGCAAGGTTCCAGAAATATAGGAACTTTAATAAAAACAAACAAAGTGCACAACAAATTCAAAAATAAAAACACTAAGACAACCCATGTAAAGGAAACAGACTGCATATTTTAACAACAAAGGAAATGTGGGCAAAGACAGAATTGGCCTCAATAGATTTAAGCAAATGTCAAAAGAACTTGATAGTGTCTTTAGTGGGGTCTCATAATTCACTAGGGCCCTTTAAGATTGACAATGGGAACCCCATCCAATGCACACAAATGTAATGTGTGTTTTGTGTGATCAACCGCATAAAGCCAGACTTCTGCTTGCTTTTTCTGCAGTTGAGTCAGAGCTCATGGTTGTGCAGTTCCAGTGGCAAATCAGAGTCGAGGTTGTTTGAGACAGGGCTCTCTGTGGCTCGAGTGAGCGTTCTAGACAGATTGAGTCAGAGTTCGAAATGGCTCCTAACAGGTCGAGTGGGCAGTCCATCCAGTTGGCATGTGACAATGCTTCTGCTGGGTTGAGATGGCATTCAAGATTGGTGGCCCGAATCCTTCCAGTGGGTCAAGTCAGTTTTAGAGTTAGGTTGCTGCAAATCTTCTGGTGGGTTGAATCAGTTTTTGGGATGCAGCTGTTTTCACAGGGGCGAGACACGGTTGAGTCAGGGTAGTGTGGCACTTCAATGGGTCCACTCAGCATTGAGACAGCTCAAAGAAGAAGCAGATGTTGGGCCAGATCAAAGAGGTCTTGGTGTGGTAAACTGGTCCTGGGCTGCTTCTGAGCTTCCAAATTTCTGGGAGTCCCAGTCCATGATCACCAGGGACAAGGTGAGTCCTTGTTCCAAACATCCATTGCAGGAAGATTGTCTGGCACCTACCGGGCTCCTTCTCCTCCAGCGAACGCGATCCAGGATTCAGAGCACAGACAGCAAATAATAATTGTGGCCACCAAAGTGCCTATCTGTAGGTTGTGCCCCAAAGGCAAACAAGAGGTACCACCAACCACGCGCTTCACTGTATAGCTTTAAAGCAGCATTCACAATCATCTGTGAGCAAAGGTTATCAATCATGTGTCGAAACAGTCTCGGGAGTATAGCTCAGGCAACGTGCTCGCCTTGAAAGCAAAATCACACGGAGCACCACAGGTTCGATCCCCGGGTCCGTGCTTAGAAACCTCTGGGTAGTATGAAGCACGTTATAAATAACCTAGCATATCATATTAGAAACCTTTGGGTATTAAGCACGTTATAAATAACCTAGCATATCATATTAGAAACCTCTGGGCACTTTATAAATAACCTAGCATATCATATCAGTCAGATTCAATAACATTGCGCATTGTAATGTAAATTTGTAAATTGTAAGGGGTTATAAGCGCTTAATACCCAGAGGTTTCTAAGCACGAACCTGGTGATCGAATCTTTGTTGCTCAGCGTCGTCTTGCTTCCAAGGTGAGTGCGTTGCCCCTGAGCTATCCTCCCGAGACCGTCAGTGTGCATCTTTGGTACAATGGACATGGTTGGTGGCACTGTGCCACTAAATAGCTGCCCATGATTGGTTCAGAATATGGGCTAGAAGAGGCTATACGTAGTTCCAGCAAAAGCGTCAGTATCGTGCTGTGCGTTGCTGTTGGTGCACCCTATGTGACATTAGCGAGCAGCGCAATGGGTGGCACTTGTCTTGGTGCTGTAGGGTGCAGCGTATTTATTTATTTATTTTGACATTTGTTAAGCACACCGAGCCCGGAGCCATCTAGGCACTAAACTGGCTGTTGAGCCTGCTTTGGAGCAAAGCACGACACTGCCGATGTTGGCTGAGATACTTTTCAGACTTGTAGCACAATGTACATTATGACTGCCACAGCTTTCCAGTATGCAGTGCAGAGAAAAGGAGCATCGGTGTAGATTGAAAGGTTGGAGACCGTTGCTTATGCTGCTCAATTTACAGTTCAGGAGCTAGCTAGAAATACGTGTGTGCTCCCATGATGTCATATAGGAAATTACATGTATGGAAGAACGCTAACTACTGAGATCTCTGTGCAGCCTGCAGTCACGCGTTCAAATCCACGCGGTGTTTGCTCAAACATCAATCTTTCTGAGGGCAATAACACAAGTACCAATAAATAGTGCTTGAAATGTACTCTTTCAATGTGGTTCTATTGACAACTACTATCACAGTGCAATAACAACTACTATCACAGTGCTTAGAAGCATGGGAATCCCGAATAAAACACTACATAAAACTCAATGTTATTTTTAATATAGCTTGGCTTAGGACCCTGCAAATGTTGAAAAGTACAAAACACGTAACCAAAAATTAATGCATAGGTATAAAAACACTCACACATGAGAGCCTCCAAAGTTCAGTATGAACTTGAAAATGGAAAAGGGTGGGCATTATTTGATCAGAAATCGCAGTATTGTTCCTACATTTCAAGGCAGCCAGAGAGAAGGTGTACTTCTGGAGGAGAAGTTCCTTGGTGAGCAATACGTTCGTTTATTCTGAGGGGAAAGGGGTCCACCACATTGTGTCTCAGGCTAACAATCTCCAGACGATGGGACGGAAAGTGATGAGTTTCAGTGCGGTGGGAATGAGATGGGCTGCAAAATGAAATGCAGATTTGAGAGTTGCTGCCCATCAACCCCCTAAAATATTTGCATGCCTTTATCACTCACTCACTTGTTTGGGGCTTTACAGCAAATTGTGCTACTTGGGAACAGAAAGCATAACTTTTCCCTATCATGATATGATGTTTTAATTATTACGCGCTTAATTCCCAGAGGTTTCTAAGTGCGGACCCGGGGATGAAACCTGTGGTGCTCCGTGTCGTCTTGCTTCCAAGGCGAGCATGTTGCCCCTGAGCTATTCTCCCGAGACATCATATCATAGCAGTGTCACAATAAATACTCCTTGCTAAAAAAGTGAGCTTTCCATGGGACGGCCTGCAGACAGTTCATCGCATGCCCACAATAGCACAGCACAAAATATATTCATGGATTCGATCACGCAACCTCTTAGCCGGGAAATGGCCACGCAAGCCCTTCAAACTATCCGCCACCCGAAGGCATGCGTAAATACAATTGTGCATAGGAATCGCAGTGCAGAGGTGGGTTTGCATGTCGGATTTCAGGGTGGATGTACGCAACAGGGGTACCGATCCAACTTAGGGGTGAGCGTACGCAGTGTAACAGGGTGCAGTAACGGTTTATGGGGGTTCACATGCAGATTTTTCCAGATTTCAACCGAGTTACAAATTTACATACGTATGTTTTCCAGGTGCTGGATACAGTTACTGGGGACCCTGTGCAGGGTCCCCGAGATACAGGCCTCCTTGTGGGCACCCCACGCACTGTTTGAACAGTGCATGTATTGCACCTGTGGGAGCATGCAAAGGTAGCTGTTCTGGCTATTTTTGCTTTGCCTGGGGGTGTGTCGGGGGCGTTTTGGGGTGCGACTTGCGAATACGGTTACTTTGAGCAATCAATTCCATGAACGCACAGGGAGCACATTTTTCAATCTACGTGCAGGCTCGGGCAGTGCCCATCTCGGCACACGGCACCTGCAGGATTTCTGCGCACATTTCCATAATTCGGGCCCCTAGAGAGCCACACGTTACTGACACCTGCCCTTTGTGCATATATACATGTTGCTGGACCATCCTGAAGGGAACCTGGAGTCACCATTGAAAGTACACTTTATTTCTTCAACTGCACCCAGACCTGCAATTTGACCCCTTTTTCCTTAAGAGCCTGTACCTCAATGCTCAGGGACTGAGGAGGCTTGTGCACACAGGGTTCCAAAGCCAGTAATGGGGCCACAAATGTAACAAATGTCACAGGCTTTTAGCCTTACTGAACCTAATGCAACCCTTAATACAGCACTCCATGTCTGAATACTACCACTTAGGAGTGCTGTACAAATAGGAAATCGTATTACCCAAATTAATGTATTGCCCGTGGATGAATGTAAGGTTTAGGGTCCATTGTATGTGGAAAGTTGTGTATAGACCTTTCAAAGCAGCACTTAAAGCAGATAATGATATCACCTACCGACACGAGAAGGGGAGATTTTTCCTCAACACACTATTGTATATGTTGTCTCTTTTTGGGAGGGAGGTAAACACTTGTATTGAATATTTGGTATTGGGCCTAGTAAATACGTATGCTTATTTCATTCATTATACAAAATGACCAAATCAGGTCAATGTGGTATATGGGCTCATTACAAGCCTGGTGGTCCGGACATAAGGGTGCCGCTAGCAGCGTACTGGCATCCTTTCTGGACCGACAGATTACAACTATGCCTACAGGGGGTGTTACTCCCAGCAGGTCTGACCGGCCTGCATGTTTTCACGGAAGCACCAGCATCGTTATAAATGGTGCCGGTCGTTCTGTGTCCTCATTCCTGTGGGGACTCCTCCCGCATATATTTGTGGCAAAATTGACCAGTAAAAAAAAAATAGAAAAAAATATGGAATCTTTTCAAACAGATCACATAGAACCATTTGAAACTTTTTCCCACTACTAAAGGAAAGCAGAATCTGTGTCCTTCACTGCCAACCTAGAGGATGTTTCATAATTAGGTGGATTTCCAGTCATATCACATGCAGTGACATACATTAATCCATGCAATATTTGCATCAGATGCATGATGTTGGCCACGGTGGGGCTGCAGAGGTGACAGAAACATTTCTGAGAATCTCAGGCATGACTTTAAGCACCCCATTTTCCCAGTGCTTATACCAAATCCTGACCCAGAGCAGCCCCTCCCATTCCAGTATCATAACATTCACCCACCTTTACTCAGTGCATTCCCTTTCTGTCCTGCATCCCCTAACACCCGTTTTTCCCGTACTAAGACCTACACACTGCTCACCCATCAGTGGTTGCATCAACAGCGCAAGCATCCTGGCACAGAAAAGGTGACACATGGTCAGCAGCAGTGCAAGCTTCTCTCACTTACAATAGAAAGAGCACAGGCAGAAGCAGTACTTGGTTTCCTCCTACACATGTGCAGGGAAAGCAACAGCAGTGCATACTCCACTCAGACACACAGAGGACACCTGCAGTACTGTCACCAGCAGCACCAGCTTTTGCCACCTCCAACCAGTTCACATGTCTCTCTTTTTCCTACACATATACTCAAACACACACACATAGCACACCCACGCACATCCTTGTACAGTACAGTCAGGATACACCAGGAAAACAATATATTTCTTTTGAACAGGTTGGGCTTCAGGACCCACCACAGACGAGGTGCAGCATGCACTTGAAGAGGAGCAGGTGGACGTGTTTTCCCTAGCTTCTGCCTCCACAATGCCGTCATATTGGAACAGCAGGAGAATAGCCTTATATGGGACACCATGTGTTGTCCCTATACTGCATTGAGTGTATGAGAGATGATATGCACTCAGACAACCATACCCAATGTACTCTCACACTGAAAAAGTGGAGGGATGTCAGCACGCACCAGTGGACATCATGGAGCGCTAAGTGAAATGTGATGAGGGCAAAGTGATGTCATGAAGCAGATATGCGCAGACATACTGAAACAATATGAAAATACTTAAAAGTGACAATGTAACTGTAACAACAAGAACAATATTTACGAAATGATAAACCAATCATATATGCAAAGAAGGCAAAGTAATCTGCTGATCAATAAGTGTAAGTACGCAGTAACACACAGATAGATGAGGCACGTAGAAGCTTGCTATTGAGGAAAATGTAACGCAGCTCGGATGGCCATAATGGGAAGATGGATGTTGGGTTGTGTAAAGACTCTATCCACCTACCTCAGAGACAGACCAGAGTTGCAGAGTCAGGAGATGTTGGAGAAACAGTTGAACATAAGGTCCTTACAGTAACACATCATGCAATGGATGGGATGCAGAATAACTCTTACATCAAATAATAAGAACGACTCAGGAAGTTGGCAACATTGATTTTGACTGTTTTATTATCAATTGTCTAAAACAGGGAGTTTACAATGGACATCGACAGACATTCACTCGTGTTATCTCTATCGCATTTCACGAAAAACATCTCTTATATAACACAACTTTGTCTTTCATGACATCATGCTACTTGGCAAATAAGAAAAACCTACGGGTTGTTGTAGTTGGGTTAAAGAGAATATCTAAGTATACTTTCTATATGGGGTTGGGTTGTGATTGGGTCTCTAATATCAAGAGGTCAACTTAAGCCTGCCTCTAGTGCAAGTCATCTTCAGCAATTATCAGATACACGGAATAGTATTGGTTCTTAAACTGTAAGGCTCTTCGTTATATGGCCCTCTATAATTGGTTGGCATGCTCGTGCCAGGTTTGGAACATTTGGTACACTAGCAGCACGTAAGCTCAGATCCAGGTGCCAGGGGGTGAAATTGACTTCAACTCCCCACCCATTTAACCTTATATCTGTCATTGCCCATGCCTTTTGCCATTCGGACTTGCCTTTGAACTTGGCCTTGCTGTAGCTTCTCTTTCCTTGGAATATAAGGGCGTATAGGTACAGGCTATCTCAGTTTCTAGACCGAATGCCCACCTCCTGTTTTCCTGCTCAATTAATGTGACAGAAGATCACAATTCGGCCAAGTTCATAGTCTTTAATTATCTTGAATTAATAAACTTGACACTCATGATGTTCTTTCCTCATGCCTTAATCAATGGATGATCCGATTTCTCACGTTTTCTGCCTTTCAGAATAGATAACCAGTTCTTGGCTGCTTCCAGTCTTGACATCGGGCCAAACAGCTTTTCTTGCTTCCTTCATGTTCTCTGTTAATTCTTTACTGTGACACAGTTTTGATCCATCTTCTCCGTGGGACTGCATTTACTGAAATTGTAATACCGATGTCCAGTTCTTCCATATACAATGGCTGCTTCGCCTGCAGTCTATTCGCGATGTGTAACCAGCTTCTATGATCACTTAAGCTACTTGCATTATGGCATCTGTACATCTCTTCGGGCACACGTCTGGTATGACTTTCTTGACGGATACCTTTCCTCAAACACTTGTTGCGGTATAATTACAATTACTGGTGTTGGACATGGTGCAGGTTCAGGTTTCCAACATACAGGCAAGGGGGGGCGGGACTTCCTGCAGAGGCATTTGGCCCCTCCTCTACACAGTTTTGTGTGCAAAATAAAGAGGATTCTATGTTGTCTTGGGATCAAGGATGCTATTTTAAGGAATGAAAATTCAAGGCACAAAGGGAGTCGGATGGATAAGCCATATACGTGAGACATATTTCTCTTAGATTAAAGAAGTAAATATCTGCAAGAGACAAATATTGGACAATTAAATGAGTGAGCAAGTCTCTAGAGCCAAAAAGAGCAAGAACACTCACTGTAATTAAATCAAATAACAAATAGTAGGTCAAAATGGACACATTTGCAGTGTGCTAACACGTGATCCAGAAGTTGAAAACAAGGGCTATTCATTAAGCCGCGGATGAAGCTAGTGATGTGCTTACTCTCCCTTGAATACCCTAGAACAGAGAGAAGTTTTCAAGATCAACTACGAATGGGAAACGTTGGCTCATGACCGGACAGGTGAGAGATGATGAATTAATTGGCAACATGGGGAGTAATCTGACGTTACTCAAACACCTGGGTTTCGTTTTGCTCATTTGCTGCTCAGCAGGCCGAGAGTCCAAGGTTGGGTGAGAAGTCCAACCAATCAGAGGACCTATTGGGTAACTTGCTATACAATGTTGCATAGACCAATCCGGTGCCATTTTCTCTGCTATCATCTGTAGTATACAGATTTAGTGGTAGTTCAAGGGGTGCCAGTCAGCCAATGATGCACTGACCCTTATTTATGCCATAGGTGCATATGTTCCCCTAACCAATCCCCCCCTTCAATAGGTTTTACATTTTGCCCGGTAGGATGACCTCACAGATGATGCATATTAGGGTGTCAAACCTCTGTATCAATCAAGTTTGTGTGTGCGTGTGCAAGCATCAGTATGATATCTCCCTGTTCGACCTGCTTTTTTGAACTGAGAATAAAGTAGTATTTTGTTATATTCTTTGAGTCTGTCCGGTTAGTTGGCCTGCGATCTATTCCTATCTAGCACAAAAGACGCTTCAAGGTGCTAGAGCGCACGCTGCATGTGCATCCTCAGGGTTGGGGGTGCCTGTTACCTCTGGACACCTTCAAGCAGTCTGACATTTAGATCAACAGCACTGCAAATTCCAGAAGTTGTAGTTGCATTCTCAAAATGGGGTCTCATTGAACTTATACTCCATGGAATCATTTTACAAACAGTAGGAATTACAGGGAAGGGAGCTGCTCGATTTGCACTTCCATGCAATACGGACCCCTCTTTGCAATACTCATAATTTTTCAGAAGTAGTCGTGAAGAAGGTATCAAACCTGTGGCTCCAAGTTAAAACATTTTCTATTGCACTGCATTTTGGGAAAACAATGTCAATTGCTCCCAGAGTTAATGTTTGCTGGAGTCGTTTGCAATGGATTCCTCTGTCATTCCCTTGTTTCAGCATGTGGTAAAAGCCGGTGGATTGCATATAAATCTGTTGTTTTTACGCCAGCATGAAAAGGTCATGCTGGCGTAAACCTGGGTGCTTTTTGGAGGCGCGGCTGAGAATGAAAGGTGGAAATAGAGCATATATTCCCTGCACCCTCTTCTCCCTCAAAAATCACCAATGCTCCCACTCTGGAGCATTAAAAAAAGGTTTTAAAATCTGTCGAGCACCTTTACACACCATCTTTTCTCATTTGTAATCCACTTGGAGCCTCGAAAAAGAACACCCCTTCACCCCACACCCAACTGCAAAGCGTGGTTGGCTAAAATACCGTAACTGGCTGGAAGGTGTCACCGTGGGTGCAGTGAGACAATTTTGCCACTGGAAATGTTTTTTTCAAAGTGGCATCAAATACACCCTGAAAGAAAGCCTTACCAAAACAAAGAGAGGTTTGGGGTTCTCTGTCCAAGAAGAATTGACACACGGCTCCAAATAGTGCGTTTCAAAGCACAATTGTACATATAAAGGCAGGAAGAACTAGTTTAACAAAACTGAAAAAGATAAAAACATGGGTTAAGAATAATGAAAAACGTGCTGGAGTATGTTTAACTAATGTGTTGCTTCCAAGGCCTGTGGGCGATGAAAAGAGATGGATGGAAAGGGGTTTGGAGAGAGGGTAGGAGGAGCAGGAAACCAGCGTAACCACACCAAAGAGGTCCATGAGGGGTTGAGGGGGAGGGGGCACAGAGAAATCTCCCGAGATCCCTGTAGGCCATTTCAACACGTGGGGCACACATGAAATGCGGGCACATGGTAGCTAATCTATGACTGAGCCCATCTGAGAGGCCAGCTTTTGCCCAACATGAAAGAGTTACTCCCTGAAAATAGAGCAAGTCCTCCTCATGATGGCTGTATCTTCAAAGTGTACGAAAAGAAGTAGTGGAAGTATGTTCCCGGCTGGCAGACCCCGCTCCCAACAAACCCCATCACCACGCCCTCTCCCACTCGTAATCCAAACCCACCAAACAAACGCACCTGCTGTTTAGGGAATGTTCAGTCCAGTGGACTCAAGGGCAAGTTTTAACATCTTCCTACACTTTTATTTTAAAACTAAACTATTCAGGAACACTTTCTTTTTAAAAGTATAGGAACAGTAAAACTTAAAAATAAAAAATGAGAGGAGCGCCGCTCCCGCCCACTTCGACCACTGAATATAAGAACCATGCGCTATTCCTCTCCGCGTACAGTGGCCTGCCTGGCGTAATTGCACTCATCCTCTCCAGTGTTACCCAAATTAGCCCTGAAAAAGGCAATTATACTTTTAATGCAGCTATCCTTTATTATGATGGCAGTTTCCTTGCACTGGGATGCAGACCGCTTCTAATGGACATTTTAGGGCACGCGGGTTAATGGGGTTTTAGTGAAGCAAAAATGCTCGAGAAAGCAGGGTTAATTTGTCAACATAACTTCATCGCTCGCTGCTTCTGGCTCTGAGCTGTTTCGCTGCTGCTCAGTGGTTTTTGGCTGGTCAGCTTCAGTTTTAAGGGATTATTACCGCAGGCGCTTAAAGTAGCTCAGTATCTTTGCGCTAGTAAGGTCACGGCTCATCGCCGGGATAAGAGTTCACAAGGACCAGTGCGAAGCCTACCAAGAGCTTGCTGCACGGTTCTACCTGTTCATATAGGATTGCCAATTTCTTTTTGCTGACCTACACTATCCCCGAATTTTTCGATACTGATTTTCCCCTTTTTTTATCCGCAAAATTCAGCAGTAGTGCCTCCGCACCCTACTCTTACTACCCTCATCCCCCACCCCATATATACCTTGGCCATCTTACCATCTGCATTTTGCGGCAAAAAGAAATCTATAAAATTGAATTCTGCGAAAGTGTAGGTCGGCAAAAGTCAGCAAGACCCGCTGCACTGCCGCACTTTGGCACGGATCACTCTGATGAGTAGGAGCCGGCGTGTCGCGACACACTGGCGTCTGCCTAATTCTTTGGTATTTGCCTGCACCATTGTCCATAATCAATAACTTAATTATCAAAGTGGGATTTCTTTTCAGCTGCCCTTGTTAAAAAAAATAGCTTTTGGCTGGGTTTGCAAGAACAAGGTCGCCACGTTGCCATCGTCCTGAGCTTTTTTAGAATCAACCAGGCTGTCCGATGGAATTATTGTCCCCCACTAATTGATGTAAACTGGACAGACGAAGGCTTGTTAATGCGGGATGGCGTAATGATATCGTTGGCGAGTGCGTGCCAGCGGAATTAATGTGCATGAACTCATCCGTTCAATGCACAAGCTGCGTATTTGGGAGAATTGGGCAAACGCCTATTTCCGCAGCTATACCAGACTGGGGTAAACCTCCGAAACTTCCAATACGTGAAAGAGGATGCGGCGGGTCGCAGTCGCAAAAAGTTTTTCAATGGGATTGCGTCATTATAAAATGCTTCTGGGAATCAGGCCCTGTAGGTCTGGAAGGGTTGTCTCCCAGTTCACATGTGAAAATGGGAATATGTATGTTAACTTCACAATGGCCATATAAAAATATCTTTATTCAAAAAATTGTGATGCAATGATCAATACACAAATCTATGCATACAAACCATGACCATTTCATCTGTCATGTATTCTTTCAAATACCTCTGATATTCCATCAAACCCGTTCAGATCCAGAACTCGGTCACGTACATCATGATATAACATGTGACAAAACATACAACCAGTAGATACTGTAAATGAAGCGGCAAGCAAACTCAAGTGTGTGCTCCATTGCCCTGTATTTGTTCATCTGTAATGGGGGAGGAGTCAGCAGGGTGCTGGGGTACAGCAGGACACTGCTCACGCAGCTTTCTGATACAATTCTCAGACAGAAAGCTCGACCTTAGATTTGCGTTTTCTATTCATGTATACTCTGAGTTTAGTCTCGCTGTTGGGATCGTCTTTGTGGGAGAAATTCTTCTAAAAACACCTTGAAGAACCCATTGTTGCGTTGAGCCAGTTGCTTTGCTCTTCCAGTATAAAAGTAAAAATAATGAGTTCACTTTTACAGTTGGCTCTCAACTGTTTTGGACTACAATTCCCATGATCCCTTGCCATTGACTATGACGGCTAGGGATGATACGAGGAGAGCCAGCGGTTGCAGACCCTTGACTTACATAATTAAGAAAGGTAATTGCTACTCTTGTTTTGTTCTTCCCAGTTTGTTCCGTAGGATTCCCAGGAATTTCAAGGTTTAGAGCGTCTCGCAGCGCACCACCAAACAGGTTTCTCTCCCAGGAGCTGCAAGGTGACAAGGCCCAAGATGGACGCTTTAATCTGAGGCTCTGCTACCCTGTCCAGTCAGGCGACAGTGGCATACAGTGGAGCAATGTCCTGGGACTCACAGGAGCAGTGCAGCAGAACCAGGCAAACTGCTGTATGATTACTGCACTGGTGGATGAGAGCCTGTCACTGTGGCCAGCAAGGGTGGACAGGCCTGTAAGGAACTCTGTAGATGTCCCGGTCAGCCTCTGCACCCTAGGCCTCTTTTTTGTGGTAACCTATTTTATTTCCAAATTCTCTCGTAGGAAAAGGGTGGGGCTTGCTGAAAATGTGCAATGTAAGGTATCTTTGAACTTTATCTCCAGGGTCTCTTTTGGTGGTGGACGGCAATCTTTGAAGTTATTGAACGTTCTGAGCAAACCACTTATCTCGATTTCAGGACATCCAGAGCAGAAGATTCTGGAAACAGGAAGAAAGGAAATGCCCACTGAACCCTGGTAGGTGCTTTTGTGGACAAGTGCTGAAGAACTGGAAAAGTACACCACCATCTTATGTGGCAGCACAAGATCCATTTTTTGAAGTCATATGTCCTCCGGAGATTAATTTTCGGGAATGGCTATGATATTCCGGCCCTGTGGTTAACAAGCAAACTGCATATTAATCACTGGCTCACACCACAATTGATCAGCAGCAAAACAAGCATGCAATAATGATTGGAGGCATCAAGGAGAAAGATGAGCGGGTTTGCCCCCAGTAAAAACAAGATGATGTTTCATAAGGTGCTACAAGTGAGATATGCGTGCGGCAAGGGCGGTGCTCCTACATGGCTAAAGTTGGAGACCAGATGGACGACTTGGGTAGGCAACGCTTAATGGCGGTGAAGGTGGCTTCATTACATCTTGCGGATACAATGGAAAGTGTGCCACATTGGCACAGAGCTCAAGGGAAAGAGGTGAGGGTGTCTGCACTGTAGTGGGATCGGCCAACAGCTGTGCGTAAGGTATTAAAGGAATTGGGAGACTCCCAAATCCTGGCTTGGTGCTCTGACTCTGTAACACCCTCATTAGTCAGGTTATCCTCATTAAGCCACTCTTAAGAGAACTTGAAGGGCATGTGTTGCAACTGAGGGAGAGGAGGGATGTAAAGGGAAAGGCTTATACCCTCCCGGATCGACTTGCCCTTCTTTGAGTCCAGGAGAATCAAATCCCGGGCCAGCAAATGTGTTGCTGAATGGCCAGCCAGAGTAACAAAGCACAGACCATCGTTTGGTTTGGCAGCCGTGGAGCAGGACGAGTTCCGAGTGAAGATGCAGAATGAGACCGTGACAGAGGATGCTCACTGAGGAGCAAGAAGGTAGGGAAGACTGGGTGATGTGTACGGCGGAATGGCTGTGGGAGACGGTGCGTGGGGCGAAGTGCTAGGCTAGTGGTGAGAAGGAAATGTGGGTATGGGGTGGAGTGCACATTTAGAGGGAGGGACAGGAGAGGAGGGGGCGGGAAAGGAGAGGTGAGAGAGGAACAGGGCTATGAGGCTCAGCCCCCTTTTAAAGATAAAGGGGCAAGAGAGCCAAATACGAAAAAACTCTTTGGTGAAAGGGTTCCAGAGAGACAAGTTTGGTGGGCGGGATTCAACTAGTAGAGTTCCACCGAAAAGGATTTCAGCGATGAGTGCTTCAGCTAAAGCACATAGCTCAGTTTTAATGTCTGCAGACTTGTACTGAAGAGTGATCTCACAAATCTCAGGCTATGCCATTTGCTCAAGTGATGGACTCATGGAAGCGGTCCTGGAGGAAGTCGATCCTTGAAGCCCTTTATAGAAGCGATCAATGCCAAATGGCAAGCAATCGATATTAAGTTGGGCTCTTTCGACAAGTTTTTTGAAGAGGCCATGATCCTTAATTTGGAGAAAGATGTGCAGTCCTGAATACTAAAAGTGAGGAAGTTGAACACTGGGGTTGGCACAATAGAATCAGTGTTGAAGGTCTCAACGAGGAGACACAATGAACTTACTTCACCAAATGATTTCCGTCTTTCTTGATTCAACTCCGCGGGATGCTTCCCGGTGCCATCTTAAACATTCAAATATGTCATCACGTATGTCCAGCTTGTTGGCTAAAATAAACAAATCAAGAGTGATCATCATGCCATTTTTTGTGTACAGTTAACCAATGACAGGACTCAGATTGGAAAAACAACAGTGACAACTAGTATGGAATGATCATTAGGCATGTTTGTCCCAAGACTGGGCTAAATAGACAGGGAGTGCAGAAAGAGGCTACTTTGGCCAAACAGGACCTCAAGGCTGTGGAGGCATGGAATGCTATGCCCCATCCATGCACTTTTAAGGTTATCATTAACAACAAGATGGCCCTGCACTGCTTTTCTGAAAGTAGTCTACCACGGTTGTGGTCTTTGATCTGTGGTCTTGTCTAACTTTCTCTTTCGGACAATACTGTCTGTGATGCTCATGTGGAATGTCTATGTGTAGGCGGGCGAGCGGGCCAATGGGCCCAGACACAGGGTTTGAATGCCGGTTTTGAATGTTGGATATATATATATTGCATACCTACTGGTTAGAGATAATGGGCCTCATTACATGGAAGGCGGTAAGGGTTAACGGTCACCGGTAATGGTACCGGTGACCATTAACCCTTACCACCTTAGTACGAGGTCCCTTTGTGGGTTGGTACTTTAATGCCTGCTTTTTAGCAGGCGTTAAAAACCAACCCGCAAAGGGACCAGGGTGCTAATTACGGTACCGCAATTTGCGGTAATGTAATTAGCACCTTCCCCATTCCCATTATGCCCTATGGGGCAAAAATGGGAATGGGGAAGGGCAATGGGCGAAGGGGGAATTACCGCCCCGCCAACCTTGGAATAGGGCGGTAATTCCCCTTTCCTCCAAGTCGGTGCCGGTATTTTACCGGCATGGACCAAGGTGCTAAAAGCAGCTTGGTCCACCGCCTACCGTGTAATGAGGCCCAATGAAGCATTACTGGCAAAGATGACTCAAGTGTCTTTGAATGTCATGGGGTTGCGGAGTCCCATCAAAACGCATAGGGTGCCGTCACACCTACAGTGATTGCATGCATACACAGCACTTTCCCCAGAAACTCATGCCAACGAAATGGAGTCGATCAAATGAAAAGGAATGTTGATAGGGGGGATGGGGGTATGCTTCTCAGCCACTGCTGGGAAACATGATGTTTGAATATACCATTCTACAAGGGACTGCACATGCTCACTTCTCCTCATCTACCAAACTGGAGGGGACATGACTTTTAATATCCTTTCAATGTTGATGAGTGCAGGCGATGCTCAGAACTTCTTTTCTGAAAGTAGCCTAGCACATGGAAGAGGCATGATATGATGTGATAGGTTATTTATAACGAGCTTAATACCGAAAGGTTTTTAAGCGTGGACCCGAGGATCCCACCTGTGGTGCTCCAAGTGATCTTGCTACCAAGGAGAGCACGTAGCCCCTGAGCTATCCTCTCGAGCATGTGTTGTCTTGCCTGATCTCATGCTTTCCCCCACCTGCCATCTGTGTTGTTTATGTGTACTTTCTATGTGTATTTGAGAAAAAGAAACTGGAGATCCAGCACTGCGTTTATCGAGAGTCACGGTGTCTTCCACCTACAGAAGTTGTAGGCAAACATAGCACTGATCTCAGAAACTCATCTCTTGGAATGTGAGTGACTATACTATTCTGTGATACTCAGCACATTTAGGAGGTCTCCTCATCTAGCAATCTGAAGTGGAGGTGCTTTTTTATGTAGATGCCCTCCTATTGGTCTTGCTTGACATGCATAGTGCCATGCATTGTAATTCAACTTTCTGACAATTACTCATGTCTATATTGATTTCGAAGGACATCTCGAGTTTAGTTTAGGGGGGCTTAAATTAAGCTACAGACATTCTTGTGTACAGGCAACCGGTTTGTTTTAAATTCTTCAGGAACAAGACATACTGAGCGTATGTCAATAACTCAGTAGGTATGTGCTTTTGCTTCTAGGAAGCAGTGCTTTCCAGGTCAAAGGGAGTTTCAGTTTTTCTAATTGGTCTATGGGTGTTGGTCAAGGGACCCATTATCTTTTTTTAAGTCAGAAGTTAACCCAGGATATAATTAAACCCAAGATGTGACCCGTTGTCCTCTCTGGTCACGCCCTGGTTATCACTTCATATTCTTGTAGACAAATTAGGGTTAAGAATGGGGAATTAAGTTTGAATGGTGAGCCCTCTCAAGGATGGATTTGACTTTAGATCAATATCAAACTTCACTGAAGAATATTTCAATATGAAGGAAGTAGCTGAGACTCAATGGCACATGATTTGGGACGACAGAAGGCCTTACTCCACTGTTTTATCATGTTCCTGTTGGCTTAAAGGTGGAAAGCAGTGAGATATAGAAATATGGGATTATTATATGGAAATCATTAAATGATATCAACAAGTTAGAGCACATGTTTTCAGAAAATTTTAATTTGTTTCTTAACAGTCGGGTTGGAAGCACTGTGTTCAAGTCTGAACCTCATGAGGTCTGAGCCTTGGGGAGGAAGGATAGCTCAGGGGCAACACTTTTGTTTTGGAAGCAAAACAACGCGGTGCAACGCAGGTTGAATCCCGATCCAACACTGAGAAACCACTCGCTGTGGTAGTAAGTGCACTATAAATGAACAATAAAAATTATCTTTATGGGGGAAGTAAAAATGTGGGGAACACCCTGGCCAATTATTTAAAGCAGAAATTGAAAACGATTTAGCCAATCAAAAAGGTCTGCAAATAGGTTCCAATCATTAAGCAACAGCAAACCCGAAGAACTTTACACTTCTAAAAAAGACCATCCAAAATAATCATGGTGGGCTACTGGTGAGAGGGTGTCTGTGTCAGTTAAGGAAGAGTCTGGGTAAAGCAATTAGTAGACCAGAGATTGCAGAAGCAATATCGAAATTGAAAAGGGGGTAGACCTCTGTGGCCAGATAGGGGTGCCAATCAAGCTATATTCTAATATGTTGCCTTACAGATTGCTTAAGATGTTCAGATGACATGGGCAAGGTTCATTTGAAGAGATTCTATTTACTTTCTTTTCCAAAGCATCTAAATCTCCCTCACTGCCTATGAAATTTAGGTTGATTTCACTTATTAATGCTAAGCGCAATGTGTACGCCAAGACACACACCGGGGTATTGGAAGTGGTACTTTCGTCACTAATCTGTAGGTACCAGACAGAGGTTTGTGAGAGGAAGACTCTACTATTTAACTAAAAGGATACTCTGGGTTTATCTAAGTCCTCCTTGCGCCCAAGAGCTTCCATAGTCTTGGATGGTCTTGGATTTGCAGAGAAGGCCCTTGGTATAGTGAGCTAAGATTCCAATACATTGGTGGCATGGCCTGGGTGAGTGTTTCTGCAGGTCTGTTAACTTGTATACAGCGAAACGAGAAGCTGCCTATATACTCATGTCTCTATTGCATGCCATTAGGATCTGATGAGAGTTTTCCATCAGTGTTGCCCACTTTTGTCTCTGCTTCTTTTGCCCATACTGGAGCATGTCAATCCATAGATTCATGGTGTTGCCACTTATTAGGATAGGGGGGACAGCTTATTGCTCTGAATGGTATGACGTGCAAGAAGGAATCGGGAGCAGGAAAAGGGATTGCAAACGTTCAAAACATGCGGAACAGGGATTGCGTTCATCCTGGATGGGAATGAGTGGGACAAAAGATTCAAGAGACTTCTATCATGGCACTGATCATGCTGTTGAATTCTGGGAAAAACTAGGGACGAGATCTATATCCATGCGGACCTCTCATCCATGTTCACTGACAGCTATGGGATTGATGTATGGGATTGATGTGTGGTACCCTCAGATTCATGCATGGAGAAACACATGAGGCACTGGATGCTTTAGCAATAATTGGCATGAGCCACCTCGGAAGGGGTGTTGGCCAGTCAGGCAGTGTGGCATGTGGGCTCTACTGTATGGTACAAGCACACATTTTGAGCATTCCTTCCCCCTCCCCCATCTCCACTTAGCACCCGTGTAGTTTCCTACACAGGTGATAACAGTGTCCTTTTGTTTTTTAAAGGAAATAAAGAAACTTACCTTTCAATATCAATAACTTTATTCGACCATAAGGCCATGAAAGTACATATTAAGGCCATGAAAGTACATATTAACATAAACGAAAGAGCATTACAAAACAATTTACAGACAATACATCCTTCCATCATATGGGGTCCCATTTACGGTTACCCCAGGGTCCCACCGTTGGCCATCGTCCACCAGTTTGTTGGATTTCATATGCCCCTGTACTGTGGCAGTTCCCCTAGTCTGTTTCCCCAGTGGTAGTGCATTCGCACCAGATAACACTACATTATGGGGCCTTGTTGCAACCGGGAAATCAATGTTATAGTCAGAATAGGGGCTCATTAAGATTGTACTGTTGGGTAGTGGGGAGCTTATAATGTTAATACCCAGGATGCCGTTGTTTTTTTTCTAGTCCCAAAGTTCTACCTAGATGAAATCATGGGCACTCTCGCCCTGGTTTTGCGATTTAGTGCAATTTAAGATAACCTCCCGGGACACAAGTAGGCAACCGCATATTGTGCGAAGCCAGTGCATGCTTTTGTTTATCAGTGCCTCCCTGGGTTCTAGCTGGGTACTGCATATTTTGGGCACCTGGTGCAGATATAACGTACCTCTTTTTGGGCCCGACCTAGACTGTGCTATGCAGATCCCAGGGCGGGTAATATTTGTTGCATGATTTTGTACTACACCAGGCGGCTTCTCATTTGATGTTTTGGTTCCAGCTGCCTTAGCTGCCCCCCTTAATATGGGTTGCTTAAGTAAATGCAAATCTTGCTTCAATGGTCTTAAAGCTGACGCAGGGTGACCAGGATTATTTCAGGGCAAGAGTGTCTCGGTTATCGTGGACCTGGCCGTGCCAGTGAGTCCTCTGTTTACACAAGTGGCCCAATTATACTCGAGTTTGTGGCACTCATGGGGACATCCACATTTCAGTGAGCTATCACCCCATAGAATTGGTTGTCCCCTTACCGCCTACCAATCCCATTGTGAATCTCCCCAATCCCCCCCTCTCCCCTGAGTTTCAATGAGGACCAGATGTAACCTCTTTACATCCCTGAGTTCTGCCAGAATGACACAGTATTCACATCCACAAGGTGTGCATGCTCCCTCGGCATCCGGTGCAACAGTATTATGGATGTATGGATGGGGTAATATTGGGGTTCATAGATGACTAGAGTTCAGCAAATAACTTTTCTCAGGGCAATTCCTGTTTTGGTGAGAGCCTGTTTGGGAAGAACTTATTGCAGGAACAGTGTCATTGTCAGAGTGCTGTTTGGCCTCTGAAATTTCTAATTCCATTAGATCCATTGGAGCCAGTGACCCAAAAAGGTCTAAATGTGATTACAGCAGGTTCCGATTTTGTTTGGAATTCCAATGATGTTGTGGTCATGTTGTCCTTGTACTTCCAGCCCCTTGAGTCTTTTAGGTCCCTCATTTGATTTTTCCTGGATGGCACCTCTCCCCCAAGAGACAGATACAAGGTTGGAACCTATTAAGACATATTTCTGAACTCTGACCCGGTGGGCAGAGGTTCAAAAGGCCAGCCTAGTTTCTTGGAAGAGGGTAACCTTCTGGACAAGCCAGACCAATCAAGGTAGCATTGGTGGCGGTCAAGACAAAGTCTCAGGAGGGGTGATGGTGACTGAAAGACCTCAATGAGCACACAGAGTAAAGGACACTTACAAATCACTCCCAGTTAGGTGTAGATATATTAAAAATACACATACATTCATTTCAAGGCCTTTGAGTTTCAACACACAAATAAAACCACAATAATACTTCTACGCCAACACAGTCCTATCAATATACATATATACAAGACCAATGGGGTCCAAAGGGTTAATGCACAAAATGGGTCCATAACCTAAAAACGGAAGGAAGCAGATAGTGCAAATAGTGTTTAGCTCCTTCTGCATCAAACACAATCATAACTGAAAGGCAGTGTTGGAATTGAAATGATATTATGCCTCCTATCGCAGTATTTGAATGTGTATTGGCCTACGCCAAGTTGTCTAAAATATCATGTAAATAGACTCCGCGGCAAGGTCTTGACCTTAACGAAAAGTTATGTAAGTCGCCATCTTGGATTTAGCCGCCATTTTAGGTTCTCTTGTAAAGGGGAAGTCACCCTGAACATCAAATTGGAGGCCGAACAACATTCTGAGTGAGATTCTGGCCGTTGTGACCTCCGCACACACGAATAATTAATATGCCTGCAGGCCACTTGTCGGGGTCGCGAACTGAGACTTTGTCCTATCCCTGACCTATGTGTAAATGAACAACTGTATCAGTGAAACTGATCAAAATGCATACATTATAGGATTGACCTGGCAAGGAACCCTAGGCCTGGTCCCAAGAATGGTTAACCCGCAAGGGGGTTGGCCAAGGGCTGGATAAAGGATATAAAAGCCCAAGTATTCCAATTTACGGTCTCTCTACTAATGCATCGAACCCTCGTTGAAGTTTGTTACGTTACTCTGAGAGCCGAATAGCTATCCGTTTGTCAATTGACTTTTGGTAACTGTTGTAGCTTTTACATAAAGCACTTGTATGTCCTTTGTAACCTGTGTTGGTGTGTTTCCTTTGGGCTTCCCAGCCTCATATCAATTTTTATGTTTTCACAGTTGGCGCCCGAATAGGTACCCTCAAGATTGATGCCGGATCATTGAAGGTTGACGCAGACTATCGAACCGTGATCGGACGGTGTGATTCTGCGGGCCCGACCGAACGAGACGCGATACCTCGGCAGCGCTGCACGATCCGATCCTTGGACGATAGTCTTGTGGTCTGACACGGCATCTTGACGAGGGTCCATTTTTGAGGCGGGCAGATTTGTCGAAACCACCAAACATAAGGTAAAATTCGTTAGGTAAGTTCTTTGATAAACCGTACGGTCCTCCTTAGGTTTGGTCAGGTGTAGTCGTGACCCGGCTCTTAATTTAACCCTGACAATTTGAATTTGGCGTATTGTATCTGCAGACACAATTATTGACCAGGTAACACCAATTTTTTGTGAAATGCCTGGGAAATTGTCTAGCTGCTTTAGGGCTCTGTTCAGCAGTGATCGACAATCTTTGGAATTTAGCCGCCCGGCACCACAGGAGGGGTCGCCAGCATGTACTATGTACTGTAAGTATGGCATTGGTAGTATAGTATTTAATGATATTTGGCACAGACAGACCAGACATGCCTCCGAATTTCAGTGGCCAATCAATGGCAGTTTTGAGATCTCCCATATTGAATACCGAGAATCGGTCTTGCTAAAAAAGAAGGCTAGACCTGCAGCCTTTTATGTTTTACAGAATTGGAAAAAAGAAGCGTTACAGCAGCTCAAAAGTAGGGATAAACATGCACGCCGTCATAAAACAAATGCCGAAAAAGCGTTGTTATATGTAAAAGAAAAACATTCAGAATCAGTTAAAAATATGGATAGGGCTTTTTCACTTGGAATCCAGAAATTTTACCCCTCTAAAGATTTTCATGTTTCCGAAGAATTTATTGAAAAATTGTTAAACAAACGCAGGTCTGGTGCCTCTGCGCCGCCTCGGTATGATCCTTTCTTGGGCGCTCTGCCCATTCCTGCTGTTGTTCCTGCTGTTATTCCTGTTCCCCCTGTACAACCTATTGTTCCTATTCCTCTAGTTGTTGTTCCTCCACCTATCGCACCGCCCCTTCCTTCTGCGCCGATAGTTGCACCTTTATTAAATTTACCTGCACCTCCACTCCCGAGTGGTCCCGTATTGACTAAATTTGATCAAGGTGCAGGATCAAAGATCGTCACTCGTAATACTGTTTCTGCAGACAAGAAACAGGAATTGTTTGCATGGGCAAAGCACTGTATGGAGAAAGGTGATCAAGTTAATGTTTTTTCCACATTATCTAATTTGAACAGTTTTCCCGAGAAAAATGTTTTTATCGAAGGTTTGGGGACTCATTTATGTATGATGTGGGGTAGATTACAAAATTCGGATCTTCCACAAGGGGTGAGAGATCTAAATGCTTTGGCACTTTTGAGGGACACAGAGCAGAAAGTACATGGTCATGTTGAAAGATTGTTTGAGCATAGGAGGGACTTTGAGAAAGCACGAGATGAGGATGATGAAGACGACAGTATGTATGTGCAGAAACGGTTCCTTCCGTGTCGTAGATCGGCACCTGAGGAAGTACGAATTTGTACCAAAGATGCGATTCGAAGGATCTCGGATTCATCGATTCCGCCAGATGAAGTATATGACACGTATAGTCAGTATACAGTAGAAATGCAAAGAAAGGTAATTCAGGTAATGGTACAGTACCTGCAAAAAGAATGTGTAAGAAAGAAGGTTAGTTGCCCCATAGAATTGTTGGGGATTTGTAAAAGGGCTTTTTCGCCCGACACTTCTTCGGCTGCCTTAGCGCTCGACCTGGCTCTGTTGCTTAGTAAGCGGCCGGAGGTACCTATATCTCAGTTGCCAATGAGAGAGGTTCCTCCGACCTTTGTCCCAAAGGTTGAGATTCCCGCCAACGGCGGGACTGGTGCCACCGCTGTGGATATCCCTGCACATTATGTATCACAATTTGTTCACGTCCCGTTTTCACGACAGGAAGTGAACACTATTAGACAATCAGTTCCCGATATCAGGAAAAACCCGACGGGGTTTTACAAAGAGATAGAGTCCGTCTTGCAGTCCTCTGTGTTCACCTTAAGTGATATTGACTTGTTAATCCCTGTACTCCTACCTGTAGATGTATGGAAGCAGGATCGGACAGTAGACAACGTGCCAGGGTTGGAAGATACGTGGGGTAATATGATTAGGATTGATGGGGAAAGACCAGCAGGTGAGAAACCACCACAGGTAATACTTACTTTGCCTGATAGAATTGTCGCAAAATTAAAAACTATAATTCCAGAGAAAATAATTATTTGGGACAAGCTTACGGCCTGTGTTCAAGGGAAAACTGAAGGCGCCACCAAATTCTTTAACTTCGAGCAGGTATTTTCTGACTTCAGTGGGCAGGATTTGGGTACAGAGTCTGGGAAAAGGTTGTTTGTGGATAAATTTGTACGTGGATTGTTGCCCGACATCCAGTCACAAATTATGTCCTCTGAGAGCGCTTGGCAGGCAAAATCTCAATCTGAGGTTTTGCACATGGCTCAGTATTATGAGAACCGTGTTAATAATGAGAAGGAGAAAATAGAAAAGAGGAAAGGAGATTTGAAAACCAAAGTATTACTACAACAAATTGTTAGAAACCCCAGAGGAGGCACGACACAGACCAGAGGTCAGTATGTCCCAAAAGGAAATGCTCCTTTGGGTCCTGTGAATATTAATCAATGTGCTTATTGCCGCCAGGAAGGTCACTGGCGAGCACAGTGCCCCGTCCTTCGACAAAGGTCAAACAGTGCGTTTGGGAGTATGGGTAGACAACCTAGGGGCCGTCCTGCAGCAGGGGGCCCTGATAGAGGTCAGTTTTTGCAAGATCCTCAGCAACCTTTTTCACGGGAAAATCAGACCTCGAGTGTGGACTCGAGGAACATATTTGATCACCCTTCTGCTGCCTACCTTTCTGAAGAGCTTCCTTCCGACGATACTCTATTTCTTTAGGACTGCCCGAAGCAGGGTTTGGAACCTTCACCTATTCCCGTTAATCAGAAAGGCCCCTACGTTGAATTATTAGTAGGGAATAGGAAACACCAGTTTTTGATAGACACTGGAGCACAGAAGTGCTCCATTGATCATTCTCGGGTTCCAAACATTCCACTGTCAGGGCAAACAAATGTTTCCGTAGGGTTTTCTGGCATACCAATTGTCTGTCCGGTTTCTTCACCGGTGTCTGTTTCTTTGGGTCCCTTTACGGACCATTGCTCTTTTCTTCTGACTTGAAACTGTGGAGAGAATTTGCTGGGGTTGAATTTGTTAAATAAATTGAATGCAGTAATTCATTGTTCCTCTGATGGAGTGCGGCTGAAGGTTTCACCACAGCAACTTCCTAATTCTCAGTTTCTGATTCGACCTTTACCTCCCGACTTTAGCATTGTCCCGGAATGTTTATGGGCGGTTGACGACATTGATGTTGGGGTACTGCAGATTGAGCCCGTTAAGATAGTTTTGAAACATGGAGTTAAACTACCACGCATTCCGCAGTATAAAATATCAGTTGAGGGCGAGCGTGCTTTGAAATGCATTGTCTCTGATTTTGTGCATCGTGGGGTGATCGAGGAGATTACAGGTAGTTTGTGTAACAGTCCGATCTTGCCTGTATATAAGAAAGGCGACAATGTAATCCCATACCGGTTCATAATTGATCTTCGTGCTATTAACAGAGTTGTCGCCCCACAATTTCCAATCGTGCCTGATGTGACAACGATATTGACAATGATCCCTGCTACGGTTACGCCCTTCAGCGTTGTGGATTTAAAAAACGCTTTCTTTAGCATCCGTATACATAAGGAAAGTAGATATTTGTTTGCGTTCACCTTGGGGGTATGTTCATTTACATTTACTAGGGCACCTCAAGGGTATACTGAAAGTCCAAGCATTCATAGTAGAGCTTTGAAAGAGCAGCTCGACACCCTTGAATTGCCACGTACTTGTACACTGCTTCAATATGTCGATGATTTGCTTTTAGCTGCAGATTCTGAAAGTGCTTGTAAAGAAGGCACTGTACTGTTGCTTGCTCATCTAGCCAAAAATGGTCATAAAGCTTCGCTCAAAAAATGTCAATATTGTTGTCAGGAGGTCGCCTATTTAGGGTACCTCCTGTCAAAGGAGGGGAGAAGATTGACACCTGAAAGAATAAAACACATTTCTGGCATGTCTGTTCCAAATACACAGAAGGAAGTCAGAGCATTAATAGGTATGGCTTCTTACTGTAGGTTGTGGATCCCAAACTTTTCGCTAGTGATAAAACCGATGTTGGCTTTGACGAAGAAGGGCATTTCTCTGCCACTGCCATGGAAATCGGAACATCAACGATCATTTGAGCTTCTCAAAACTGCGTTATGCTCTTCACCGGTTCTGGGTACTCCAAAATATGACAAGGCCTTTGTGTTGTTTGTGCATGAATGTGATGGATGTGCTTTGGCTGTGTTAACACAGGAACACAGAGGGAAGAATAGGCCGTGCGGCTACTACTTCTCTGCCCTTGATCCTGTCGCATGCGCTTTGCCAAGATGTTTGCGAGTTGTCGCTGCTGCTGCCGCGTCTGTAAAACAGAGTGAGTGAATGGTCCTAGGCCATGATTTGATTTTGATGGTACCTCACTCTGTAGATATCCTATTGAACAAAACCCAAACGCAACATCTCACCTCTGCATGGTTAACAAGGTATGAATTAATTCTGTTTGCCCCGCACATTCAAATTAAGAGGTGTTGTGTTCTTAATCCGGCTGAACTCTTACCTTTCCCGCAAAACACTGTTTGCGGTGGCGAAGAATTACACGACTGCCTGTATACCACTGAACTAGAAACGAAGGGCAGGATAGATCTTATAGATACTCCTTTGGACAATGCAGAAGGGGAGCTGTTTTGTGATGGCTCCTGCTTCAAACTCCCAGATGGTACATCTACAGCTGCTTACGCAGTTACTACATTGAGTAAAGTTGTTGAAACTAAGAGAATTTCACATAACTCCGCGCAGGCCGCAGAGATTATAGCATTGACCCGAGCTTGTGAACTCTCCGAAGGGCGTATAGTAAATATATACACTGATAGCCAGTACGCCTTTGGGGTGGCTCACAACTTTGGGAGGCTCTGGTCGGAAAGAGGGTCGGAAAGAGGGTTCCTGACCTCACATGGGACCAAGATTCAGCATGGCCCCTTGATAGTGAAATTGCTCTCGGCACTCTCACTCATGAAATGTGCAGCACATCATAAGGTCATAGATGATGTGGGAAAAGGGAACGTTTTTGCGGACTTGATAGCCAGGCAAACAGCCACAGACCTTAGCACGGACATGTATGCTTTGAGGGAAATGAAAGATGCTTATATAATGAATGAAGGTATTGGGTCTGTGCGAGATATTCAAACTGATGCCACAGTAGAAGAATCTGAAAGGTGGGCCGAAGGAATGGGGAAACTAGATGATGATGGGTGTTGGGTAGATACATCTGAAGGAAAATGGTTGCTCCCTGATTCATATGTACTGGCAATGGTTACGATGGCACACGGTCCTACACATGTGTGTGCTCAGCAGATCACGAAAATGTTAGAACAAGTTTGGGTGAATAACAAGATTCCGGAGACTGCCAAACATCATGTTTGAAATTGCATGATCTGCTTACAGCACAATGTGGGTAAGGGGACAGTAACTCCAAGGGGAAGCTTTGGGCCCCCTTCTGTTCCCTTCGAGGTCATTCACTTTGATTTTATTGAGATGGAACGGTGTAACAATCTGAAATATGTTCTTGTAATTATTTGTGCCTTCAGTAAATGGGTCGAGGCTTTCCCCGTTAAAGATGCTACCGCCATGACCACTGCAAAGATTATGGTAAAAGAATTCTTTCCTCGATTTGGGCTCCCAAGGGTAATTTGGTCGGACAATGGTCCTCATTTTGTTGCAGCAGTAATTTTGCAGATATGCACAGCTTTACATATTGAGAAACAATTTCACTCAGCTAGACATCCTCAGAGTGCTGGGTTGGTGGAAAGACACAATGGTATTTTAAAGAATAAGCTTGCAAAAACATGTGCCGATACCAAACTGAAATGGCCAGATGCCTTATCTATTGTATTATTGGCTATGCGTACCACACCTCAAACTAAGACTGGGCTTTCTCCATTTGAGGTAGTGATGGGGAGACCTGCTAACATTTGGGATCTCCCAAAACCTAAAGCCCTGAGAGAGGTGGAAAATGTATTGCTTGTAGAATACTGTAACCAGTTAACTAAAAACCTGTATTTCATTTATCACCAGGTGCATGCAGCTTTACCTGTACGGTTCACGGGCCCAGGACACGATATACAGCCTGGAAGTTGGGTCCTAGTGAAGGCCTACGAAAGGTCTTCCTGTCTCGCTCCTCGTTGGAAGGGGCCCTACCAGGTGCTGTTGGTCACCCGGACAACAGTGCGGGTGGCGGGGAAAAAACACTGGATCCACGCGACACATGTCAAGAAACTTCCTCACCCGACGCCACACGTTACAGAAGAAGCAGAACCCCTCGCTGATGATACAGTCTCTGATCTTGGAGTAGCAAACTGCGCTGTGAGTGCGTCAGAGAATTTCTCTGAGCCTGTGGAGCTTGGGGAACAGTCCAATTCTTCTCCGCACTCCCTTGAAAAATCACTTCCGGAAAACACTGTTTCAAGCTCTGCGACTTCCGTCGCCTCCGACACGTCGCTTCCCTCAGGAAGTGACAACACCTTATTTTCGGATCAAACAATCTTGGGTACCACCAGGTACAACCTTCGACGAAGAAAATAGAACTACGGCACGGGTTTTCCGTGCATTTGGGAAAGGGAAGTGTTTGGAAGTTTTCTTTTGTATAAGAAAGTTTCTGTTGAACAAAAGGGATTCTGCTGGCTAGGGTTGGGAAGGACTAAGAAATCGAGCGACCGTAGCGTCGCCAGCAACGAACATTGGGGTCGTCGATTGAGGAACTGCAATGCCTGCCACCTCCACTGCTGCTCCCCGCACTGGACTTGTGAATAAGGGGGTGACCAACTTGGACGATGAACAATGTGCCTGGGCCCCGAAAACGTACTGCTGTGTTTTGATAATGATAATTGTTATTTTTGCGATTAACGCTGTAGGACTTTGGTACTTTGAAGAAATATATCCTCTAAAAACTCTACTACCGACCGAGATTGTACCAACTGCTTTGACTCCCTCTGTACACCTTCACACTCTGTCCCCTAGAGACTCCCAACATAGACAAAAGTATCATAATAACACTCTAATGATAGTAATGAATGCAACGCATGCCATTTTTAATAAGAGTAATTGTTGGATTTGCACTCATTTACCGCAACATGGGAACAAGGGACTAGGATGGTATATTCACCCTTTACCTTTAACGACTGCTTGCTATGCCTCTCTTAGAGCACTATTTTTTGGCCGTTGGAATGATAGCATCTCAGGTAACTTTGATGGAACTAATTTGAATGATTTCGAGAAACGTGAATTAACTCCCCTGGGATGCTCGCTTTTTGCAAATAGAAGTAAACCTAATGTCGCTTCTATTAGGCCGTCTGATAAACTGTCTCTTCCTTTTCAAACTTTAATTTCCTTTAAAATGGCTCCGATAGTCAATAAGGACGCCGTTCCTCCTCCCTACTCTATAAATCATAGCCCTGACTCGGTCCCCTTTTGTGTACAAAGAAACGGCACTCGGCCAATGGGAGATTTTGAAGGTTGTATGAACATTGTAAATTTGACTGGAGAAAACAGGCCTCTGTATGTAGGGGGGCCTGTTTATTTTGTTTGTGGTAGTTTAGCATTTCCCTGGTTGCCCAAGGATTGGCAGTGAACCTGTTATTTAGGAATCCTGTTACCCGGGGTATTTGTAGCTAGTACATTGGATGTTTCTAAGGCTCGCCCACTCGGGACAAGAACGGAGATACCCGTGGGCAAGTATTGGGAGATATAGCAAAATCAGTTGCGCCCTTTTGGGGACAAATAACAAACTCTGAGAACATTAGGGGATTAGCAAGGGTACTGGAGAGAACGATCAACCGGACCACGGACATACTCTACAATATGACACTAGAACAAAAAGCAATAAGATTGGTAGCACTCCAAAATCGGATGGCATTAGATGTCATTTTGGCAGAACGAGGTGGAGTATGCAAATTGGTGGGGTCCGCTTGCTGTGTTTTCGTACCAGATTCCTCGCCGACAATTTTTAAAGCAATACAGAACTTGCATATTCTTAGTTCTGAAGTACATATCCCTGTAGGAGATTGGAATCTTAGCACCTGGTTCTGGGATTCTTTACGATCGTGGGGGTTGGAAGGTGCTTTCTGTTATTCTAGTTATTTTGGGGATCCTGCTATTCCTTTGTTGCTGTTTTCAATGTCTTCCGAGTATATGTGGAATGCTAGGGGGATGTTGTGCCCAAGCAGTGAGCACAATAGGGTATAGAATGTATGCCCCAGATACAGCATCTAAAGAGTTTGTATTACAAGAGGTTCTGATGAACGACCTAATGGCTATAGATATTACAGACAATGATTCGGGATGTACGGATGACAGCACATGGAGTTATTTGCAAAAGTATTAGAAATGATATTAGCACTTGGCATAGGCCAAAAGGAGGGTCTGTTGGAATAGAAATGATATTATGCCTCCTATCGCAGTATTTGAATGTGTATTTGCCTTACGCCAAGTTGTCTAAAATATCATGTAAATAGACTCCGCGGCAAGGTCTTGACCTTAACGAAAAGTTATGTAAGTCGCCATCTTGGATTTAGCCGCCATTTTAGGTTCTCTTGTAAAGTGGAAGTCACCCTGAACATCAAAATGGAGGCCGAATAACATTCTGAGTGAGATTCTGGCCGTTGTGACCTCCGCACACACGAATAATTAATATGCCTGCAGGCCACTTGTCGGGGTCGCGAACTGAGACCTTGTCCTATCCCTGACCTATGTGTAAATGAACAACTGTATCAGCGGAACTGATCAAAATGCATACATTATAGGATTGACCTGGCAAGGAACCCTAGGCCTGGTCCCAAGAATGGTTAACTCGCGAGGGGGTTGGCCAAGGGCTGGATAAAGGATATAAAAGCCCAAGTATTCCAATGTACGGTCTCTCTACTAATGCATCTAACCCTCGTTGAAGTTCGTTACGTTACTCTGAGAGCCGAAGAGCTATCCGTTTGTCAATTGACTTTTGGTAACTGTTGTAGCTTTTAAATAAAGCACTTGTATGTCCTTTGTAACCTCTGTTGGTGTGTTTCCTTTGGGCTTCCCAGCCTCATCTAAATTGTTATGTTTTCACAGCAGTCCAATCCCTAAGAAGAGTGGAGCCTCTTGTTTAAATGTACTTGCAATGCGGGCACACGCAGTAATGGAGGTGGGCAAAACGGGGTCTCTTCAAGGGTCTGTAGCTGCTCAGGAAGGTGGGTGAGGTGATGCAGAATAAGTTCCCACTATTCGTGGAGGGTCTCCCCAACAGGGCAGAGCAGGTTCCAGAGTTTCGGGAATAGTTTGCTAGTTCGCACTAGCAGTAGAAAGGAGAGGGGCCTTCAGGGTCCACTCGTGCGTAAAATTGATGGATGCGCTAGGTGCCACCGGTAAGGGTTGCAATTACTCACTGAACCTTGGCGCACTCCGCTTCAAACATCGGCAGTCGAGTCCACTTTGGTTGTAGGTTCAAATGCGGCAATCTCATGGCTCTGCGGCTTTCAGTGACAAAGATACAGCATTGATTCCCAAATGGGACAGTGGCGATTTCTCCGCTCCTGGTAGATGAATCAGGCCAGTTCCACTGTAGCAGGTTCCAGGGCACAGACGACCAGAGCAGCAATGAACTTGCAAAATTTGTCACCACGGCTGGGCGACACGGTAACTGCGCATACTCCGGTTTGGGCTCACTCACTTTATCCAGACCTGGGAATGTTAAGTGTACGAAATTCGGTGTGAGAGTCCCGTGAACAAAGAGATTGCGATGTACCAAGTTTCAAGGGCCTCCTCAAAACAGCAGCGGCATCAGGGCAAAGGTCTTGAGCAAGCTGCTCAGCCCACTGGTTGGCCCAGGGACACTTCCGAAAAGGCTTAATTGCAGGGTTTGATGAAGGTGCTGAGAATAGTAGGTCCCGCTATTCTAATGGGTCAAAGCGTCATCGCAGACCTTCTAGGATGAACAGATGCAGAGGGGTCCCTCGGGACGACAGCAGGCTCAGGGTGCCAAACCTTCCAGCTGGTCACCAGTGGTTCCTCGACACAGCTTCTTAGTTTCAAGATACTTGGATCCTATCCTTCGTTCAGTGAGAACTCCAGAGATCGACATGGTATGGGTGTTTGGAGCCTTCTCTTATTCAAAATCTCCTTTGCGCCAAAACGAAGAGGACCCAATGGGAGATCTGCTTACATACAGGCATACCATATGTGGACCAATCATGGACCACGGCGGTCCCAGGCATTCACAGCACACCAGAATCTCTGGCTCCCAGGATGTGTATTGGAACTAGACAGTCGTGCCCACATCCTGGGGGCGCACACTCAAGGCATGCAGAAGCCTGCGAAAGCTTTGCGCTTCGCGGGGAAAATGCATGCCCAAATAAGGACTGACCCGGGTCAGCTCAACCTGGTGAAGCTGAAGGGGCAAGATGGCCAAAGGACAGGACAAAGAAACTTGTGGCATGGCCATTTTAGAGCCAGGCCACCTAACCGTGCCAAACAGAGTAACCACAGTTTACCTGGCAGGAAAAGGATTACAAATACACAAAAAGATAAGTTGCCACCAGTCCTGTCCAAGGCACATCTGCACATCTCCTAAAAAATACTTTGAGAGTAACTAGGGCCTTTATAAATGACAGGAAGACCCAAGTGCACTGTACTGTAAGGTACTTTGTGCACTTGCAACATGTTGCAGAAAAGTGGCAACATAGACAAGGATTAAGGGAAACAAAGTCTCCCAGTACTGACTGTCCTCAAGGTCATGTCAGTTTCCCCATAACAAAGTGAGCGAAAAGCCCAGAGGAGTGCAGCAGAGGACTGGTAAAGTCAGACTATGGTGTTTAAACAAAGCAAAAAGTTGGGGGGTACACAACTGGAGAGAAATTACACGTGGAATGGAAATCTTTCCTAACACTCGCACCCTCCCAGACCAAGGACAGGGGGAATAAATCCACCCCTGGATGAGTCTCCTGTTCAGGTCGGTTAAACATTCTGGACAACCCATCAGCATTGCTATGTTGGACACCTGGCCTATGCTCAATAGTGAAGTGAAAGCCTTGAAGGCTTATGGACCACCTGAGCAACTTTGGATTCTCTCGCTTCATGTTCATTAGCCACTTTAAGGGCATATCGTCAGTTTGCACAGTGAATTGGGTCCAACAGAGGTAGGGCCTCAGCTTCCTTAGGATCCACACAACAGAGCAACATTATTTCTCTACTGTGGACCAGCTGAGCTCTCTGTCCTTAAACTGCCGACTAATGAAGCCAATAGGGTTGTTCCTTACCGTTCTCATCTACTTGTGATAGTACAGCTTGTTAGAGAGAATTCTCTTATAAGGCTAATTTCCCAAACCTAGTGAGTCCCCCAGCAGCTTTGCTGGATTTTTGGGGTTTGTTTTGTTCTCCTGCTAAGAGTGAGACTCTTTTCCTCCCACTCTTAGGCAAGATTTCAGTGCAGTAACACAGGGGTGTCATAGTGACCCCCAAACATAGACCCTGAGACTGACTACTGTCTCCCAGGGCATTTAAAATCACCACTGGTTTAACTAGTCCAAAATTGTGAACAGAACCAATACAAATCATCATATTGTGGAAGTACTGGAAGGGGTTAATTTGATTGCCCCTGGGTCTGTTTCCAAGGGGGCACTGTCCAGTCCCCCCTTGTCAAGTTTCTGGCTGGTGGCAGTGGTTACCATGTGAAATATTCCAAAGGAATATTTCCTATGGGATTTTCCCATTGGTTTTAAATGCACCACTTTTTTGGTGCAATGTTAAAGATACCACCAGTTTATTTATTTAATATAAAATCACTGGTTGGGTCTTTTCGCCAGAACTCTTTTCCAAAATGGCGTTTGTGTCCGTCTCTGTAACTCCAATCAAGGTCGGGCCCTTTGTTCCACTTTTTTGGCGGGCTTCTCCACAGAAGCCCTCCAACTGGTGCCACTCTGTCTGGGTTCCACAGGATGTGTGGATGGGGGAATTGGCACCCTGGACTGCGTTGCCTTAGCAACCCAAGTCGCACTCTGTTCTGATTGACCCAGTGGTGAGCCGCCCAGCTCACCACTTAGCATGTATGAGTGACAGCTAGGCTGTTGAATGGGGGGTTTTCTGCATAAAAGCAGGGCTTTGGGGACTGGAACTTCAGAAGTCACCACAGGACCTAAGAAATCTGAAGATGGGAAAAGCTGAGCCATCTGCAATGACGACACCATCGGTGGAGCCCTGCTGCAACGACCTCACCACTTTCCCGACGACAGGAGAAGATCTTCTGCTGTAAGAGTCTTCTCCCTTTGAGCTGGTGGGGACAAGCACTTCGCCATTGACCTTCCAGGACCTCCCTTGGTCAAATCACCAGTGCCAAGCACCCCGGCGGCCGGATAGCCAAGCTTCACCACTGTGACCGCGAATAAAAGGAACGCACCTTTTTAACCGAACAAACTCCGCGGCTGGTCTCTTCCCTGGGCAGTGCAACGACTCCAAATTTCCTCCTCTACGAGATCTTCTCTTCCCCCGGTCGAAACCATGAACTGCACCCACTGCCAGGAACAACTGCCACCGCTGGAGCTTCCTCACTCTTTAAGGTACTGTGTTCCACCTGGCCTCCCTTTCTGCGGATTGCTAAAGGTGACCCTTAAATACTTGGATTTCCAACTGGGTTGGCCCCCAGACCTTCTAACTTTATCTTTCACATCAAACCAACCTCATTTGAACATTTCTGCAAAGACTTTAGTGTTTTTTAAACTGTGTGATCTTGGGCACATTTCGCCTTGCTCCATTTACAGTGGGCCTGGCCTATTAACTTTGGCTTTACAGTAGACTCTGCCTTCACAAACTTGCCGTGGTCTTAGAAAATTGTTGGGAACTGTTTTATTTTCATGACCTGCCTTTTTCTCTCCCTTTAACTTAATTATTGGAGTGCCATCTAAGTTACGCGCTCACATCTGTTTTTACAAATAGTGGTGTTTTGACCTAGACTTGTCTAATAATTATTAAGGGAGGTGTGTATACTTTTTCTGATTGTGTTTGAACTTGCTTTGATCTATAGTGCTTAGTGTATTTCCTAAAGTGTGTTCTAAATAAATAATTATACACTTTTGATACCAAGCTCTGGTCAGTGTTTGCTTGCTCTACTGTGTTTTTAGCCCTATTGTGTATCCTCTGTACACTGCCTTACTCATCTTGAGAGAAGTCTGACTGGTCAGTTACCAGGTAAATCTGGGTGGTGCAGACTGCTACCAATTGGGTTTACTGCTTGCTCCTGTAGTCTTAATCTCCTTGGAGTGTTCCCCAAGGGAACTGCACAGGATTCTGCTTAACACAGCTCATATCCAAGTGCCAGAGGCATCTGCCTGCACAATAAAAGGTCTTTGGTAATCAGGGGCCCTGAGAACAGGGGCCTGGCAGAAGGAGTTTTTAAGCCATTGAATGCTGTCCCACACTCTTCAGACCAAGTTACCTTCTTGGGTTTCCTAGGAGTTGTGAGAGCAGTCAGAGGGGAAGCTATGGTGCCATAGTCTGCCATGAAGTTTCTGTAGTACCCAGTGAGTCCTAAAAAGGTTCTTACTTGTGTTTGAGTAGTGGGGGTAGGCCAGTCCTGCACTGCTTGTACTTTACTGACTAGAGGATGTATCCTCCCTCCACCTACTTCATGTCCAAGGTAGATCATTGAATCTTGTCCAGTCTAGCACATCCTGGCCGTTATGGTCAAGTGGGCCTTGTAAAGAGCCTGCAACACAATCTTAAGTGGTTTCACATTATCCTCCCAGGTGGCACTGAAAACTGCTATATCATCCAAATATGCAAGACAGAATTCATCCAACCCATTAAGGTCATGATTCACAAGCCTCTAGAAAGTGGCAGGGGCATTCTTTATCCAAAAAGGCATTGCCCTGAACTGGTAAATACCCTCTGGTGTCTTCTCCTTGGCATGTTCTGCAAGAGCTATTTGCCAATAACCTACAGTGAGGTAAAATGTACTGAGGTATTTGGAGGCACCCAAAGTATCCAACAGCTCATCTGTTCTAGGCAACGGGGTGTGCATCTGTCCTGATGACAGCATTCAGAGCCCTGTAACCCACACAGACCCTCAACTCAGAGGTGCCTGCTTTTGGTACCAAAACCACAGGGCTGGACCAAGGACTCCAATCACCCCAAGACCCAACATTTTGTTGACCTCTGTCTTCATTTAAGACCTTACTTTGTCTGACATCCTGTATCCCCTACTTTTGATAAGTACACTATCTCCTGTGTCAATGTCATGTTTGTACCAATGAGTCAAACCAGGAGATTGTGAGAACAAGGGGGACAATTGCCTAAGCAAACTTTTCATCTCAGTTTGTTGATCAGCAGTCAGGTGAGAGGCCACTTGGAAACCCTCAATGGAGCTGTCTGAAGGACTGCCTTGGAACAGGTCAGGGAGAGGTTTTGACTCCTACTCCTGAACATCTGAAGCATCAGTGCAGCGATTTCAACTCTTGGGATAATAGCCTTCAGCCTATTTACATGGAACCCTTTTGGAGCTTGTCCTGCTCTTCCAAGGTCCACTAAATTGTTGTCCTCGCCCATTGACTCCACCACTGTGTAAGGGCCTGACCATTTGTCCTGTAAAGCTCTAGGTGTTATAGGATTCATGATCAAGAATTGTTGACCTGGTGTGAAATTGATGAGGGCAGCTTTCTGGTCATACCAATGTTTCACCAGTGCTTGCCCTGCCTTCAGTTTCTCAAAAGCCAGGCCCATCAAGAGTACCGTCCTTTTTTTCTGAGCCCTATCACATAGTCTACTACTTTGGTAGTGATGGGGGGAGTGGGCATCTCTCATCCCTCCTTGACTATTGTTAAGAGTCCCCTCACAGGGTGACCAAACAGAATCTCAAATGGGGTTGAAGCTAACACCCTCCTGAGGTACCGCTCTGTATGCAAACAGTGAGCATGACAATAGAAGATCCCATTTTCTTCTTTGGGGCTTGTCCAGAGCCCCTATCATGCTTTTTAAGGTTCTGTTAACCCGTTTTATGAGACCATTGGTTTGTGGGTGACATGCAGATGAAAACTTATAGGTGACACCACATTCCTTCCACATGGCCTCCATATACTTTGACATAAAGTTGCTGCCCCTATCAGAAACAACTTCTTTAGGGAGCCAACCCTAGTAAAAATGCCAAGTAAAGCTTTTGCAATTGACTTGGCAGTCACAGTCTTCAATGGGATGGCCTCAGGATACCTCGTGTCATGGTCGAACATCCCCACAATAAACCTATTGCCTCGGATGTTTGGAGGTCAAGGGGACCAACAATGTCAATCCCTACACCCTCAAATAGTACCCCCACAACTGGGAGTGGTAACAATGGAACTTGAATTGTTGTAACGCTTTTCCAAGATATCTGGCAGGTGGTACAACTCCTGCAGTGACTTTATACTTGCACCTCCATCTTGGGCCAGTTGAAATGCATCAATAACCATTGCTTGGTTCTCTTGATGCCAAAGGGACAAGCAAGAGGCACTTCATGCACCAGATACAGGAGGAAGGGTCTTACAGCAAGGGGAACCACCAACCTCCTATGGTCTCCTTCTGTAGACTCTGTAGGTTCACTATACAGGAGCCCACCTTCCCAATAAATCCTGTGCTTCCCAGGAGGTTCACCCTCAAGCTGGGAGAAGGCCTGTCTCCTTCGGCCTTCCAGAGATGGGTGCTCACATTGGCCCTTACTGAATTCAATCCTGTCAGGACCACCTTCCACTAACATGTCTTGTAGTTCAGGATGGTCATTGGGATCAAACACTTCAGGTAACACCTCTACCTCGTCAGGTACATGTGTTTGTCCAACTACCTCCACATCAGTGGTAGATGAGTTAGGGGGGATGTTTTATTTCCCTCTTCTGTCTTTCTTCACTCCTTTAGCCCTGGGTTTCCCCTTTGGCTTGGGCAAAGCAGTGGACTTGGCCAGTGCAGCCCTTGTTTGTGACCTTGTGCAGGGTCTCTCTGCTTTTGTCTCCTACACTCCCTAAAGCTCTGCAATCATTCCCCAGCAAGACCTTTCCTGGGACATCTCTCTGAATGCTCACTGAAATCCTGACCACTGTACCATTTATAGTACGATTTACAGGCATAACTGGGAACTTGAGAGGGGGCCATTAGCCAACTTGGTGGGTTGCAGAGGAGCTCTGGCAACTTCCTCTGGGTCTAGCAAGGTAGAATCCACTACAGTTCTGCTGCACCCACTATCCCTAATGGCAGGAGTGTCTACTCCATGAATCAGCACACTGTCCTTAAAGTAGTGGTTGGTATTATCAGGAATCCTAGCATACGCCTCCGAGACTTTAGGCTTCCAGGAACTCAGGGAAACTAAACCTACCTCAGAATCTATCCCACTGGGAAGGAGTGTGAGGAGAAGGATGACCCTGTAATAGTTTCTTCCTCATAGTAGGATAAGGCCAGATTAGCAGAGTGGACCCCCAAGGTTTTGACCTTATATCTGGGGGCTCCCTTCACATGGTCACTTGCTCCACAAGCCACACAAGATCCACTGGGTCTTGGAATATAGGGAGGCTTACTGTAACCAGAGTTCTGTTTTGGAGGATAACCTCCACTGCCCTGGGTGTTCTCTTGTGACTTACACTTACATTTATTTTCATGGATCTTTTTGGAAGAACGTTTTTTCAGATCCCCCACCCTCCTTATCTTTGGCCTTTCCTCATCCTCCTGCTTAACAGGATGAGTCTTGTCCTAATGGGGCACTCTATGTGACACCCACAAATCTGCTGGTATGGCCAGCTTCATAGGATCTAACTCTTTTGAATCTGCCAAATGTTTTTTAAGCTCAGGGGAACAAGATGCACACATACGTTCAAGGATGACAAGACATACCATACCCTCAAAGGTGGAGACCTTATAGCCTTCAACCTAGCCAGTCAAATTAATAATCAGTCACATATGACCCCCCACGTAATTCATTCTTTCTTTTTGTACACTCTAAACCTCTTCAAGTATTGGGCGGAGTCTTCCCAAACTTTAAGGTGAGAGTTTGCTTCAACATTGCAGAATATACTTTTTCAGCTTTTGACATTTCCATTATTGCACTGCAGCCAGAATGGGGCGGTGTGCTGAGCAACCATGCAATCTTATCAGCATGTACAACCTCTTGAACTTCACATGCATATTGAAATGCATTCAACCAGTCCATAATGTCATTCTTCTCCTCATACACACTGAGCAGAACTTTAGGAAAATAACAGAAACACCATTGAACAACACCTCTGCCATAACAATGAAGCTACCGTTCATGACACAAATTCAAACTGTAGCTACTCACATCATTTTCTATCCTCTAAAATACAATCCACCCCTGTTTAGTTCCATACCCCTGTTGCGCCCATACACAAGCCATTCAGACAAGGGTGACTAATAGGATCCTGGCAACCCGCTCATAAGGCACACAGGTGGTGGACCGCAAACCAAAAGAGGCCACAAAATAATTATCAAAGTGGACCCATATTACACATTTTCAGAATGCCTAACCGTTTTACTGTGAGAGCATTTGGAAATAAATTAGGTTTCTGTACTAAAGAGACCCAGGGTGCAGAGGCCTACTGGGAAATATCCAGAGTTCCCTATTGGCCAGTCCAATCCTGCAGGCAACCTTCTGACACAAGACACTACAAAAAGCTGCAGGAAGTCCCAAGCAAACAGAACATGAAAGGCAACTCAACATGATAATAAGGAAACTTCAGAGTGACATCCAAGAACACATTCAGGGACTAGTACCAGATAAACCAGTCCCCGGTACATTCTACAAGCTCCCCAAGATATCCAAATAACTCTACTCTTGACTGTCTAATCACCTCTGCATCCGGCACACTGACCAAAAACATCTTGGGCTGGGTTGGGAACATCCTGAAGCCCATCCTACATCCAGGACATGACTGATCAAATCAACAAACTGGATGTGGGGAACATTGCTAGCAACAACGGATGTGGGGTCACTCTACACAAACATTCCCCATATTGTTGGCACTGAGGGATGTAAGAATGCATGCGTCGATCGTGACCCACTTCATCATACTATAATCCTGTGCATATAATTCATCTGAACTCACAACTATTTCACATTCGGTACTGAAACATATCTCCAAATGATGGGATCACTATGGGTTCTAGATGGCGCCTCAATATGCAAATGCATATTTCATGGCATGATTAGAGACCGATTTCCTTGCTGCCTATTACTACAGATCATTGAGATAACGATGCTCTATCAGTAATATCCCCTGATTTGGACATATGGGAAATTGGAACTCCTAACCTTCTACAACGCAACCATTAACCTCAATCACCTGTGAAAAAGTATATTTCAGCTCAATAAATAAATAAATAACCAATCACATCATGACCATGACAATAAAAGATGATCAGTTAAAGACCACAGTATATTGCAAACCAATTTACAGGGCCAGCTATTAGCAGTTGCTGGGCTGGTGCAAGTGGCATAAGTAAAGTGACCTAAGCCCCAACCACCTCTCAATAACTGTACAGTTCTTTGGAGAAACCACTTTATAAATAACAGACCATTATTATCATTATCATTATTATTATTATTTACAATTCCCAAAAATTAAAAAAATAGCTTTGTTTGTCCTTTTGCCTACGGGCATAAACTTACACATATGTCCTATTTTGGTATTTTGAGGTAACATAAAGCCATAGGGTCTCCCACAAGACAGCAATCCATCAAAATGTTAACTCTAGGTTTTTCTTTCTGTAAACATGACAACTATTAGTTTCCTCTGGAAGCCTCATGCCTTAAGAAGTTGCTTTGTTCTTTCTTCCCGAGTAAGCTGTGTGATCTGAGGCAAGCAGGTGGACCACTCTGCAATGAAGTGGGCTAAAAACATGAGATTTTTCTAGTGATATCAAAATTAAACACATACCCCTAAGGTGCATGAAATCTGAAGATATACAATGTGTGCACATTTATTTTTCTGCTACAACTATTAGAATACTCTCAGGCACACTTTTACACAATGTTGATTCAAGACATATGTTTGCTTAGATTCTCTTTCTTAATTTTTTAACTGGCGCTAGAGGTTTAAAAGTTGTTCATAGGACACATTTTCTTAAAATAGCCACGCCAAGAAAGTGAAACCTACTATGAGTGATTCTATAGTGTAATAAGATAATATTTCTTCGTTATAGGTTTATAAATGTAGTGTTTAAGGTGTTTATAATTTAACCACAAACACTTTAATAAAAAAAAAGAAACCTACTTTCTTACAATAATGATATTGGACTATATTTCCAGCATTGGCTACAATGCATCTAACCATCTATTGTGCCATCAGCTGCGAGAGGATGTTTAATCACAGTTGGGCAATGTCCGACATGCAGGCTCAACATGCCCGTGTTCAACAGTTTCTTTTGATCAAAGTGGGACAGTTTCTTTGATCAAAGTGGGCCTGTTATTTGGTCAAAGTGAACAAAGAAAAAGTTCCCAATTAGGGAACTCGCGTCCTCTGCACACTATCCATTGTCTGGGTAACCAGTCTAGTAATTTAGAATATAGTTGTTCTCATATTTACATAGTCTCCAATAAACATTTACAATAAGACATGTGGTCTTTTTGAAATTACATAAATCAAAAATGACAATATATCAGTTATTTATCACAAGAATCTTCTTTTTTATTCATGATGATGATGATGCAGAGAGTGCCCAAGGTGTTTCGAGTGAAAGTCACTCTTCATCAGGGGCATATGTGATTCTATAGAAAAAAAGTAAATATAAAATATATCTTTTAGTAGAGCTCATGTATGTAGCACTGTAGTGCAAACGAACATTACATGTCCATATACATTATCTCAAGAATATCTTAATAGATAAAATAGAATAGATAAAATGCTGTAACTCTGTAGTACCAACATATTTTACATATATATATATATATGTATATATATATATATATATATATAAACTCAAAATTCTGCTTTCTCTGACATGAGTTCATGTTTAGAAATCAGATCGTCAAAATTCTTATTTATTTGAGTTTAAATTTAACCTCAATTTCCTGTGGTCTACTAAAGGCAAGCCCAAGTTTCTAAATGTCTGACCCATCTAAAGGGACCAGTGGTTTAAAAGAATAGAATAAAGTGCTAACCTTGTGTTCTTTTCAAGGGACACAGACCCGCAACTGGGGTATGGCTGGTGTTCCTCTTACTGGACTGCAACCTAGTCTGTCTTTTTAGTCTGCATAAGCTGTGGGGGATATAGAAAGCCTCGCTGTAGTTAACAATATAGTAAAACAACAAGGAAATAGGGATTAATAGGCTTCTGATCTTACCAGCTAAGTGGGTACTGCAGTATAGGCGTGAAGCCAATCACGGTCTAATGGTTAGCATAGGCAGACTCCTGGTGGGTGCGTTTTGGATATCTAACAAGGGAGGTAGAAAGAAAAGGAACTAGTTGCCAATCCAATCAATGCAAGCTTATTGTGAAAGGATTATCAAATAAACGTACTGCGATGATTTATGTGTAACAGTACGTATGTTCCGAGTATGGAACATGTAAAGTCATCGGAACATACGAGCCACTGGTTAGGGGAAAGAGATAAAAATGATAAAAATGGTCTCCTTTACTAAAAAACGATTGGCGTGCTAATAGTTTAGCAAGAGATTTTGGCTCGAGTGCCAGGGTAGAGACCTACTTATTATTAGGCTTTGCTGTGAGTTCCCAGAATAGCTGTCCCACCGGGTGGCTTCAACGTTGTTATGGATGCCATTATGGGCTCCACTACATTTTCAAAATAGCGGCCATGATGACGTCATTCCGCGCATGCGCGGATGACGTCATCATCTGTAGAAAAGTTCAGGGAGTACAGACAATAAATACAGAGAAATACTCTTGTTTGTTGCTACTCCTCGATTCTGTTAACTGGAATAGGGCAAAAAGATAAACACGTTCGTGTGAGTCAAGGCTCGGAATGTCTATTCATGTTCTAGCCGAAATGACGTCATTTTGCACGGTCAAAGCGAGCCAGTTTGATGAGTTACATCACTGTGTAACTACTAATATTGGCCAGTGGTGGTGTACACATATTCTTTAAAATGCACAATGTGAACCCAAAAACCTCCATCTTCAGCCCAACTCAAACAGTCTGTTATAAAGGTAACACATTTGCCATTTGTGGGACACTTTTTCCTGGGCGCCCGAGACAATTGTATTCCCCACGCTCACCCTAGGCACAGGCAAACTAGGTTATTGGTTAATGAGGAGTTCCAAAACAAATGTGAATTAGCTTGTGCATTTATATAGCGCTACGAACCCTCAGGTACCTTTCCCACGATGCATGGGGCTTATTTATCGACCTCGGAATGATGAAAGGCTGAGTTTGTCCCTGCCGGGATTCGAACCTGCGTCAGCATGCTCTGCACGGATGTCAAAGCAAGCACTCGCTGTGCTACCTAACCGGCTGAAAGTGTAGAATGATTTATGACGAAGTCTGGTATCATATAAAAACATACATTTCACCGTCCATACCAAGATGGCATTTACTTCCCATCACCCACTGGGTAATTCTGCACCCCACATGAATCTATCACTATTGGTGCCTGAAATTAATAGTGACCCCCTCATTTTCCCTTGTTGAAAACATCAAAATCCAATACTCTATCTGCACTTTGCCCCCCTTGGTATGGCAGCCCTAGGGATTTGGCTGTGACTGCAATGGGAGAGACAGGCGATACCCCTATGAGCATGCATTGTATTTTGCATTTTATTTACTCTGTCTGCACTTTGCACCCCTTGGTATGGCAACCCTAGGGATTTGGCTGTGACTGCACTGGGAGAGACAGGCGATACCCCTATGAGCATGCATTGTATTTTGCATTTTATTTACTCTGTCTGCACTTTGCACCCCTTGGTATGGCAACCCTAGGGATTTGGCTGTGACTGCACTGGGAGAGACAGGCGATACCCCTATGAGCATGCATTGTATTTTGCATTTTATTTACTCTGTCTGCACTTTGCACCCCTTGGTATGGCAGCCCTAGGGATTTGGCTGTGACTGCACTGGGAGAGACAGGGGACACCTCTATGAGCATGCATTGCATTTTGCATTTGCATTTTATTTACTCTGTCTGCACTTTGCACCCCTTGGTATGGCAGCCCTAGGGATTTGGCTGTGACTGCACTGGGAGAGACAGGGGACACCTCTATGAGCATGCATTGCATTTTGCATTTGCATTTTATTTACTCTGTCTGCACTTTGCACCCCTTGGTATGGCAGCCCTAGGGATTTGGCTGTGACTGCACTGGGAGAGACAGGCGATACCTCTATGAGCATGCATTGTATTTTGCATTTGCATTTTATTTACTCTTTCTGCACTTTGCACCCCTTGGTATGGCAACCCTAGGGATTTGGCTGTGACTGCACTGGGAGAGACAGGCGATACCCCTATGAGCATGCATTGTATTTTGCATTTTATTTACTCTGTCTGCACTTTGCACCCCTTGGTATGGCAGCCCTAGGGATTTGGCTGTGACTGCACTGGGAGAGACAGGGGACACCTCTATGAGCATGCATTGCATTTTGCATTTGCATTTTATTTACTCTATCTGCACTTTGCCCCCCTTGGTATGGCAGCCCTAGGGATTTGGCTGTGACTGCACTGGGAGAGACAGGCGATACCCCTATGAGCATGCATTGTATTTTGCATTTTATTTACTCTGTCTGCACTTTGCACCCCTTGGTATGGCAACCGTAGGGATTTGGCTGTGACTGCACTGGGAGAGACAGGCGATACCCCTATGAGCATGCATTGCATTTTGCATTTTATTTACTCTGTCTGCACTTTGCACCCCTTGGTATGGCAACCGTAGGGATTTGGCTGTGACTGCACTGGGAGAGACAGGCGATACCCCTATGAGCATGCATTGTATTTTGCATTTTATTTACTCTGTCTGCACTTTGCACCCCTTGGTATGGCAGCCCTAGGGATTTGGCTGTGACTGCACTGGGAGAGACAGGGGACACCTCTATGAGCATGCATTGCATTTTGCATTTGCATTTTATTTTTGTGTTATTAAGCGCCTTAAACCATTGCTTGGGATGTGTGGACCTAACACACAACTTTTTCTCAAATATGTGTAACTGGGTGCTTGATGCCAGTCCCTGAATGTTTTCCCCCATGCCCCCTGAACCAGTTCTCATGAATCCTTTTCTAGCTGGAAATACTCACCTATCTTCACTAGCAAAGTCATTTGAAGAGGATTGGCTGTGCTACTAGGAGTTTGCTTATCATGCGGCCTACACATCCTCATTCAAATTTCGCTTGCCAAATGAACATGGCCTGTGGTCGTTTAGAGAGGTGGCCAAACGGTTTCATCTTTTATCAAGCACATATATGCTGCAACATTATGGTGCGCAAATCGCTTTATATTCTGTTTATTGATTGACATTAAATATGAGAATGAAAGAGAAGGGCTGAGACAAAATAAAATCAGAAACAGCGAGCCACAGACATTAAAAAGTGGATAGAGGGGGGGCGTGGCTAGGCGCCGAGGCAAGATGGCTGCCTAGAGGATCGGCTCCGCCTCACATAAAAATAAAATAGCATTAGGGTACACAATATAATATAAAAACTTACCTTATTCTATATACCGAGTGTTATAAACATCCCGCTCGCACTCGGTGGAACTTCTCCGCGGCTCCGGCGTCAGGAAGGGCTTCATACGCTGCAGGCTTCTATCAAGGACTTCCGCATCGGAAGGACGTCGGAACGCGAACCGCCCCTCGTGAGGAGAGGTGCGGCGTTCTTCATCAGCTGACACCGCAGGCTGGGCCTTGACTTCGAGCACGTCTCCACGAGAACGCCACCTGCTGGAAGATAAAGTAACAACCATACAGTAAGAAACAGCCTTTAAGCGTACGCACTAACATTTTATATAAAAGCATACTGAAGGAAAAGGCTTAGGAGGAAAAAGAAAAAAAAAAAAAACTTTTAAAATTAACATGAAAGACTGAAAAGTTTGTTTTATAATAGAGGCAACACGGATCTCCAACCTTATTAAGGAAGCTAAAAGTAATTAACAGGCTACTCTACAAAGTCACACAGAAAATCACAATACTGAGCACGTCAGTCAATCTCCCTTCTACAAAAACCCATTTCTCCTTTAAACTTTACATCACTACCATGCCTTCTTGCTGCAAATTACCGATATTGTACTGTTAAACAGGATTATAATCACACAGCCGGTTTATTCCTACAGCTCCACTGGTCCAAACCTCTATCTATGGACAACAGCTCTAAACAACAAATCCATTGCAACCTCCGGTAGTATATTCCTTATTATTCTGGGCTTTTCCACGTTTTGGTCTCTCCAGGTCAGAGGTAAGCTTTGCGAATAATATGGATGTAATAATTATATACTACTCGTCAGCATAATTATCTTCTACAAAGATTTACAAGCCATAACTACTTGTACATGTTATCATCTTCTCAGATATGGCAACCAGCAAAGCAAACCAAAAAAATGGTACCTCTACCAAAGACGCCACCGCCTCCTCAACTACTCTAAAAAGACCCAAAAGTGACTCACCACCTCCAATTAGAACCTCAGACTCCGCTATTGAAACCATTCTTGCTGAAATAAGGGCACTCAAACCCTTTATGGAAACCACTAACATTAAGTTACAGCAACTAGATGAAAGGTGGATGGGAGTTATCAACAGAGTAGATGAGGCAGAGAAAAGAATTGGCGCGCTTGAAGATTTATCACCTAAGGTAGCACAAATGGAGAAATCCATCAAAGAACTTCAAAAGCATAACGAAGATTTGGAAAATCGAAGTAGGCGTAATAACCTATGCATATCTGGCCTTCCTGAAGGAGCTGAGGGCACGGACCCCATTGCCTTCCTACAAAAATTCCTACCGGCCATACTACATTTGCCTTTGGAAACTACTTTTAATATACAACGAGCCCATAGGATTGGTCAACCCTCAATCTCTCCCTCAGCTCGTCACCCACCAAGAACGCTCATATTTTACCTTTTGGAATATTCTCAACTGCAACTTATCATCTCCACAGTTAAAGAACGTAAATCTCTAATCTGGCATGGCAGTAAGTTATTTATCTCACAGGATGTTGCTAGAAGTACAGCACAAAGAAGAAAGGTCTTTTTGGCGTTCCGGCCTGCTCTTAAACAACTTAATGTCCGATATGGCCTGTTCCACCCTTGCTCCTTTAAAGTTACATACGAAGGACGCTCTGCAGTCTATGATGATCCCGCTGACTTAAGGCTCTTCATACAATCCATCAAAAATGAGAGCATGGACACCTCTTCTCCAGCGGCGGCCTCTAATTCATCTACTACTTGAAACTGGATCTCCATCACTTGACTTTTACATTCATAAGTATCTAATTACCTAATGCTTTGAATTTACATTGATATTAACTATGTGGGGTGGGCGCTCTTTTGGGTCCATCTTCCACAGGTAGTCGCTTTTTCCTAGTTAGCGACTCGGTAGGCGTTTCCTATCCCCCATATACATCTCCCTCTAACTCCTTTTCCCATGTCCTGTTTGATCTCTAAAATTATTCACTCGCCAAGGTATACTTACCATCATAGCGTGATCAAACCCCTCTCTCCCCTCCCTGACCCCCAATGTTCCTTCCCTCTGAACAAATATTGGTGTAAATATAATTTCAATCGAATAACAATGGTATATGCTTTTTTCTGTACGATAGCCATAGGGTGTATGAATATCAAACCTACCCCAGCTAAATGATCTTTAAATGCATAACATGGAATATCAAGGGTTGCAAAAATCCTATTAAAAGATCCAAAGTATTATCTCACCTGAATAAATTTAAACCAACAGTAGCTTGTCTACAAGAGACACACCTATCTCTCAAAGAAACAATGAAACTCAAGTCTCTTTGGGTGAAAGAGGTGATAGCTAGTCCAGCTTTATCCAAGAAAAATGGTGTTGCAATACTAATTAGTAGGAAACAACCCTACAAAATCCTTGCTCAAGACGCAGACACAAATGGTAGATGGGTTTGGATAAAATTACAAATTGACACGACACAAGTATCTATTCTCAATATTTATGGTCCTACACAACCAGATCCATCCTTTTGGAATAATATCAAACAAATGATTTTGAAAAATGACTTCACTAACTTAATAATGTGTGGCGATGTCAATCAGGTTCTTGATCCTTTTTTGGATCGTAAATCCAACTGCCTATTTAAACCCAACAAAACACACAAATCCTTTATAAAATGTCTAGGAGAAACAGGACTTATTGACTCATGGAGGATATCTCATCCTTCTCATCTGGATTATACCTACCATTCCCCCCCACACAACACACTGTCACGTATTGACTATATTTTTGCTACAAAGACTTTATCTGGATCCATTATAGACTCCAAGATATCCAATATCATTATCTCTGACCACGCTCCAGTCGTCACTTCCTTCTCCCTTACAGATATGAACAAAGGTTCTTCCAGATGGAAACTCAACAATTTTCTTTTAAATGATCCTAAATCTATTCAATCCATCAATACTTTCATTCAACAATACTTTAATGAAAATCAAGATCAAGATACCTCCACTGTCAATAATTGGGATGCATTTAAAGCGGCCCTTCGTGGTCACATAATGTTCCTATCAGGAAATAATAAAAAAATAAGGAAAAAACATCTCGATGATCTTTATGCTAAACTCACTACTGCAGAACAAAACTACTATACTGACACTAATTCAACTAACCTACGACAAGTCATTAAGATACGTGTTGAAATCAATAAAGAAATCACTGAGCTAGCTGCAGGTACCATTCTTAAATATAAAACAAAGATCTATCAAACATCTAACAAAGCTGGTAAAATGCTAGCCTCTTATTTAAAAACCAAGAAAGAAAAAGTGCAAGTCTCTCACATTCAAGACAAATTGGGCAAGATGCATCATAGGTCTGATGAAATATTGGAATGCTTCAGAAAATTTTATACGGATCTATATACTCCAGAACATACTATTCCCAAAGAAAACATTGATTCCTTTTTGAAAAACATAAGCAGAACCACCTACCCCGAAATTGATCTATCTCATCTAGAAAAGGACATCACCTCTATTGAGATTACCAAAGCCATCCATGGCCTCGGAAAAGGGAAAGCACCTGGCCCAGATGGACTTTCCACGGAATTCTATAACATATTTTCTCAACTCTTAACACCTAAGCTCAAAAACCTTTTTGCATATTTCATATCACAAAAATGTTCCTCTGGATCCTTCTCTGAAGCTTTACTTATCATCTTTCCAAAACCAGAAAAGGACCCAACTCTTCCCAGCAACTATCGACCCATTTCCCTTATTAATATTGAAAGCAGAATCTTTGCTAAAATACTTGCCAATAGAATCGAGTCCTCTCTCCCAAGTCTAGTAAAACCAGACCAAACAGGTTATGTTAAAGGACGCAACATATCCTCCAATGCAAGACTCCTACTAAATGCCATCAACCTTGCTGCCAATGACAAAAAAGACACTCAAGGCTATGCGGCCATCGCATTAGCTGCGGAAAAGGCTTTCGATCGTGTTGACTGGAATTTTATGTTTCAAACTCTACGTTGGCATGGGTGTGGTGATAAATTTATTTCACTGGTTAAACTTCTTTATTCTGCCCCCAAATCCGCTATTTACTTAAATGGTCAAACCTCCTCCTCCTTTCCCTTACTAAGAGGAACGCGTCAAGGCTGCCCCTTCTCACCATTACTATATATCCTCTCTCTTGAACCACTACTTGAATTGATAAGATCTAACAAAAATATCCTGGGAATTCAAGTTGGTACCTCAATAAATAAAATAGCCGCATATGCGGATGATATTCTTATATTAATTAAAAACCCCAAACATCATATTCCCAACCTCTTGAGTGTATTATCGCAATTTGGTCAGGTCTCAGGATATAAATTAAATACACAGAAATCGGAAGTTATGCCCCTAAATCCATACTGCCTTAAACATGATATTGCCACTTTTGGCCTGAAATGGTGCAGTAGCTCTGTCAAATATTTAGGTCTTCATTTTGCCCCAACTATCCCAAATACGATCAAACTCAACACTGAAACCCTACTAGGCACCCTTAAGGATCTAACATCCAAATGGTCTCCGTTATACCTCTCCTGGTGGGGGCGCTTAGATACCATCAAAATGATGCTTACTCCCATAATTCTATACTATTTGCAACTTCTCTCCGTCCCATTATCCCTTTCCTTTTTCAAATCCGTTTACTCTATTCTACTCAATTTTCTTTGGGGAAAAGGAAAAAGCAAAAGAATTGCTCTGACAAAACTGAAAGCCCCCTATGATAGGGGAGGAGTTAGATTTCCTGATTTTAAGTCATATCACTATGCATTTCTTATAAAGCAGTCTCGTCAATGGTTCATGGACCCTATATCCGCTGATATCCCGACCTGGTGCACATTAGAAAAACAAGTAGTTCTACCACTCGACATCACAGACTATATATACATATTTAAACATTCGTCTAAAAAAATGTTAGACCCTATTAAAGCTTCAATCTCTGCTTTACAAACCTTTCTCTTTCCCCACACTATAACCCCACATAAGCATCTTTCCCCACTATTATGGCATAACAAAAACATAGTAATTAATAATAAGATCCTCAACCGCAAAACATGGATTCAAAAAGGTATCAGATTCATCCAACACATTATAGATCACCCGTGTATCCTCTCCTTCCAGCAACTCTCCATCACATTTAACATTCCTAATAAGGACTTTCAATTTTATAACAACTTAATTAATTCCTGCCTTGATGCACTTGCCCAATTTTCCAATGAAATTCTCACTCCAGATGCTCTTAGACTGATGCATCTTACTTTAGTTGGTGAAGTTCGAGCCTCTAAAATATACAATATGCTCACCTCAACTTTTAAGATATGTCCTATACGTCTGAAGTGGGAACTTGATTTAGGTTTCATGTTTGATGACGAAACATGGCATCGTTTGTTTGCTAAGATTAAACAAATATCGGTATCAGCAAATATATCACAACACTATTATTTCTTCATGCATAGAGCATTCATTACTCCGGCCAAACTGTCCAAGTCTAATCCGAATTATAATGCAAAATGTTGGTCATGTGGCATATCTCCTGCCACGTATATGCATATGTTTTTTTAATGTTCATTTACTGTTAAATTTTGGCAGGAAATTTGGATGCTTCTCAAGCGTATCTTCTGTGTTGATGTGCCCTTTACCTTTGTTAACATATTCTTAGGAAGTATAGCTATTACATCTTATTTCCCATCTGACTCTGCTAGACTATATGATTTATTTATCTGTATAGCTCTAAAATGCATCACTGCTAACTGGAAAGACTCTAGTTTGCTTTCTACCAAAATCTGGTGGAACTCTATTTGTAACACTCATAAACTGGAAATGTGCATGGCCAATAATCATAACACAATTCCCAAATATAATGCTAAGTGGTATTACTTCACCAGGTATCTTAACTGTTTTAATGCAACTGCTCATGGTACATGAATCTACACCCATATATATGCATCTTCATCTATATTTCCACACTCATATTGAAATGTTTGTACTTAATAATATTCGAAATGATTAGTTTAATTTTGATGAAATAATCCAATATACCCATTCCCCCCCCCTATCCTCTACCCTCCTAATTCTTATATGTCTCTTGTCTGTCTCCCGGTACGTCTCCCCCTTAATCTCTGTATTCATCACACATAAGTTACTTTTTGCAGACTTATACTACTATTAATTTTAGATTACTTGTTATGTTAATGCGGTTAATAACTACTATAGTACATATGAAATTAGTAAGTGATCTTAATAAATGCTTTAACAAATGACTTAGCTATATAGAAATACTACTACAAATGACCAGAATCATTTACTATGTCATTTCTTTATGGTTCTTGTTTTATTCAAAGTCTGTAAATTGTTGACATCTGTATCATACTCAATATTTAAACAATACAAATCATTAAAATAAAAAAAAAAAGTGGATAGAGAAGGGAAAATGTAGACACAGAGAGATACATACGGTTTGGGTCTATTGGACCTAAAACATTTGATTGAATTCATTTGACCTTTTTCAGTCTAAAATGCGGGGGGAGAGCCCCACAACCCTCCCCACTTCCCCTCAACCTAATATATACCATAACCCACCCCCATATATATATATTTAATTAAATATGACCGAAAAAACGTCAGAAAATTCAACAGTTTTTAGGTCAACTATGCTAATAGCATAGAGACACAGAAAAAAAATGGGGGGGGGGCAGGCAGATATTAGGAGAGCTAAAAAAAAGGGAAGAGACAGAGAAATCCCAAAACAGAATATCATAGGATATATAGAGACAGAAAGAAAAAGAGAGCGAGTGAGAGAGAGAGAATGACAGAGAGAGAGAGAAAGAGAGGAGGAGTGAAAAACTGAGACGCAGAGAGAAAGTCATTGAGAATCAGAGAGAGTCAGAACAGGAGGGCAAGAAGCACAGAGCAACAATTGAGGGTGCGAAAGGGAGCAGAGAGGCACAGAGAGAATAGAAGAGGGAGAGAAGTGAGACTGCTAAAGAAGATGGTTGAGAGGGATAACGAGAATAAAGAGGGAGAGTCAATTGAATTGATTAAAATGAGGGAGACAGAAAAGGGGACTTAGACTGGAGGGGAAGAACATTCATGGAATTCAAACAAAATAACTGCATTTCAATAGATCGATGGTGAGAGACAGAGCAAACGTAAAGCAGGATTGCCATATATAAGATAGATGTGTATTATTTACTTTTCAGTGATTAAATAAATGTGAGCCTCTTACTCCCACCACAGCGAGTAGACACTGAGCAGGAAAACAGGCCCCATCCTTCCATGAGTTTAGACTCTTTGCTTTGTTTTTTAATCAGGAGTCACTTGTGTCGTGGGCCACACAGCAAAAATGATACACACTGAATGGGGAAAAGATACTGTTCACCCGCGCAGGGGGCGTCCCTTTGTGGAGGTACGAGCGGCGCTTTGTCCCTACCATGGGGTTTGACTCTTGGCCATCTTGCAGCCCCCCAGCCCCACCTGATTTCCTATTTAGTGTCGGAGATGTACTGGGATAAGGTTTAGGACTATCCTCTTCAAAAAAATACTGCTGACCATGTTGTCCATGTTTCTGTCCAGTTTTGCTCTGTGTATTGTTGTGTCCTAATGCCTGTGGGCTATGGCGCGGTATAAACAAATAAAATAAATAGGCCCCAAAGCACCACACCACAATGGACCATTGGACCTGCACTGGATAGATCATCTTGTGTTCAACATAACTCCGGTAACATTAAAAAAAATGCATGTATTTATTTTTTTATTTTACAAAGCGTATACAGCGCTTTCCTCCAAAGAGCTGACCATAATGGCAACATTACAAAAGATGCAAAGGAAAAAAGCAAGTATCAGGCAAAAACGCTTCTCAAAGGCAACACTTCAGAGTCAAAGATGATTAAGACATCACAGACTGAAGTAAGTGGGATTAAAGAGGCTTCTTAAATTGACTGAGAGAAGGATAGATGCAAATCTCAAGGGGTAGGGCAATCCAAAGACCAGGGCCAGTAGCTGGAACGAGTTAAAGTGGGAAGAAGCAGAAAGAGGACAAAGAACAGAAAGAAATAAAGAGAAGGAGATCGGAACTCACCAGTAGGATGTTAGAGAGAAATCCAAGAGCAGAGATAAGGTGGAGCCAAAGCATGAAAATAGCTGTCACACATCAGCTGGGGGCGGACATGGGCCCGCCAGCCCAAGCTTTTGTAGGCCTGGGTGAAGCGAAGGCCTCAGCTTGGGCTGTGGGACGTTTAAGCCCTTGTCGACCCTCCAGCCGGTGCGCGGCAGTTATTTACATACTCGGATTTCCTAGGGTGAGGATAGATTTCTTTTTCTTTTTGTTCGACAGGAGATGAACTCAGCACGAGCCCATCTCCCGTCGGAGAGAAAAAGATGACAGCAGCCATGGAAAACATGTTCCAAAATGGTTCCCGTTATCCGAAAAAAGGGACCTAGTCCCTTTTCTATTTTAATGGTGGTGGCAAGATGGGAGGAGCATCGGCGATCTGAGCTTAAGGCTGCTGTCCCGCAGGTACTTTGGAGTTGGGGGACGGTTAATTGGGTTTTTCTAATGTTGTGAGGCAACACGGAGGAAAAGGAAAAAAAAAGTGCCACCCGGAGTAGAGCATCGGGTCGCTGGAGCAGCGGGCGGGCATTGTGTATTCTCGCACGCAGTTCCAGCCACCTGATTGGCTGAGCACCCTCCCACTGATGTGAATACTCTTAAAGACTAGACAAAGAAAGTGAAACTCAAACTGTAGTTTAATTGGAAGCCAGTGAAGACTGGTCAGATACGGAGAAATACTAGAAGACAATGGGCCTCATTACAAGATCGCCGGTCCGGATTTAACGGTGCCGATAAAAACCGTACTGGCACCATTTTCTGGACTGGCCAATTCCGACCTGCGATCCGAGAAACACCATCACCTCGGAGCCACTCCTGTGGTGACAATGCACCCGGAATCTGCATCGCCGGAAACAGCGCATCGATATACCGATGCACCACCAGTTACCGGCAATGTGTAACACGTGCACATTACGAGTAGCATGGACACAGGAAAACCGCCCAAAAAATGACAGAAACACTGTGAACATTGTGGTGGCACTGCCTGCACCGTGTACTTGGCGTTAAGCAGTGGCAGGTGGGCTGAATTAGGCAACAAGTGCACCAAGTGAGCCCAGCTGCACCCTGCAGGAAACTGAGAGCTTACAAAAGGGCCACACCCACACCCAGGCCAGCTCCAAACACAACCATGCAGGCAGCCACTGTAGCAGAATTTGAGCTATTGTCCTACAGGCAGCACTGCACATTGTGGCAGCAGTGGGGCAGAGGAGGAGGAGGAGGCGGAAGAAGCGCAGGTGGCACATTGCAAACCCTGTACCCATACCAAACCCAAATGTGCAGCCGGAATGACCCCACAGGCAGCCTGAAATACCCCGCATCAGGGCCTCACCCTGGAACCTGATCCCAGGGCAGGTACACACATGATACTAGCTTGAACATCCAACAATCATGTCTATCCTCACCATGATCGAGGAGGACATCAGCAGCCGCATCGGCATCTGGACTGCAACCCCCCCGCCCCTACTGAAGGTGGTCTTGGTACTGCATTTCCTTGTAACTGGAACATACCAGCACACTGTTGGTGAGCTGCAAAGGCTGTCACACCCCTGTCTCTCCAGAATGCTTGACCAGGTACTGGATGCCCTGCTGCACCATGTGTCAGAACACATCGCCCTCCCCCGTACCTCTAGCCACGCCATTGCCACCAAATTGGCCTTCCATACCATTGCTGGCATGCCAAATTGCATCAGTGCATTAGACTGCACCCACATAGTGCTGACAGTCCCACGTGCAATGGAGTTGGTGTACCGCAATAGGAAACAATACCACTCACTGAATTTACAGATGGTATTTGACGCTGGACAAGTGATAACCCATTGCTGTGCACGTTTTCCGGGGGCAACACATGACTCAATGGTCCTGCCGAATTCGACATTGCCACGCTACATGGAACGCTATGCAGAATAAAGTACATGGCTATTGGGTAAGTACAACTGCCAATGCATGACCCCTGGCCAAAGGCATGGACAGTCACCACACCCCACACATTGTAATGCTATACATACCAAATTGCCACAGCGTGCACGCACCCACCCTGTCAACAGAGATGCACACATTAGACGTGTTGTTACAGCACAAGCAAGGATGACATGAGGAAGAGAGTCCCACACCTGCCCAATGATCCTGTGCTCCCACATTGCACATGATGTGTGCCTATCTGGCATTGTGAATTGACCACAAATTCACAGTGACCATTGACTGACTGCACCATGTGTGGACATCACTGCACAATACCATACTCACCAACCACACATGAACCCATGGCCATCTACCTGTGTGCATCGAGCCGTTGCCCAATATTAAAGCACTAATGTGACCACCAATGGCCCTGGAATGGCATTGTCCTACAAGTCTGATCATAGGATGCCCCAATTGACAAATGCACAAACCAAGCATGATTGTACTGTATCTGATTCAGACATGGAAACCACAAACACTAATATGTACCCTTGCTTCAAATCCCATGTAGGTGATGCAGGATATGCACTCACACCATGACTGATGACTCTAATTCGAAGGACAAGGAACAGGCATGAGGAGGCCTACAACAGGGCACACATTCGCACAGGTGGCATGATAGAGAAAACATATGGATTACTCAAGGCCAGGTTCCGCTGCTTGAGCCGATCTGGTGGATAATTGCTGTACAGCCCAATAAAGACAGGGAAAATAGTGCTTGTACGTGCCATGTTGCAGAATATGTGCATGCACAGGAACGTTCCTCTGCCCCCAGGCACTGAGGTTTATGATGATGATGGTGACAACGACGGGGATGGGATTGGTGCACTCCCTGGCAGGGGTGCCCAGGACGGACAATATGCACGGGCAGCACTCTTTCACAATTTTCTCTGAGATTCTCTACATGCACATCATGGCAATATCTAATGTTGTACAACATTAAATAGATTGAATGCACAATGAATCAAGGATGTCCACTCATCACGTCATTTTCAAAAATGCTTTATTCACAACCATATAGGCATGAAGGTGAATTGGAAGTGAAAGATGTACACCCATGAACACCCACCTCCCCAACGTAGCCGCCCCCAACCAGGCCCCAAGCAACTAACCCCATTACGGACCTCCCCTACCTCCCCAATGTATCCGCCCCAACCAGGCCCCAAGCAACTAACCCCATTACGGACCTCCCCCACCTCACCAAAGTACCCACCCCCATACAGCCAACCCATCCCAAATGTGCAGATGACAGTAAGATGATCATCCCACTATTTACAGCTACGCTTGTGTGCGGATGTGTCGTTCCCAGAGGGTCCGGCCAGCTGGCTTGAGTGCCTCAGCGGGCTACTCGCAACAGAGCTTGTGGGGGTTTTGCTCGTGGACACAACTGGTGTTGTAACAGCTGGTGCATTGCCAAAATATGCCTGCTGCGCCACCAACATTGACTCCGCAATGGAGGAAATTATGTTATTCCCCTGCCTCACATGCCATGACAGGGTCACGTTTGTAGTGGCAAATCGGCCTATTGCCCTCGACAGCCATCGCACAGAGGTGGCAGTACTCTCCCTCTGCATCCTTGCCTCCTCACGCTGCATCCTCGCCTCCTCGCGCTGCAGCCTTGCCTCTTTGCGCTGCTGCCTCACCTCCTCCAATTGTTTTTCAACCAACTGTGTGAGGCTGGCCTGGTGTTCCTCTATGCGCTGGAGGTGAGCGCTCATTTCGGCCATCGAGCGTGTGGGCGAACCATTGGGGTGTGCATTCCTGAGGGGCTGAACACCAGGTTAGGTAGGGGACTGATGTCACATACGTCATCCTGCTCCTGTTGTGCACCATCCGATAGTACAACCGGTGCACATTTGCTGCTTGATTCCTCCTCCGCCTCCCTGGCAACAGGATGGGCACTGCTTTCTGCGGCCAACGTGGAAGCAGGTGTTACCTCTTTGGCAACAGGCAGCACTGGGGTCTCTTCAGGGATGGGGGCATCCGTGCCCAATGTTGGGGGTGCCGGTGGCTGTGTACCAGAGGTGCTGGCAGTGGCATCCTGTGCCGGATGGCGACATCGGGCATGTGCGGGGGACGTGGCATAGCCTGTTGCGCTGTGTTACTGTCAGTTGACGTGCCTGGGGGGGAATTGAGGGCATGCCGTTAGTTGTGTGGTGTGATGTGAATGGGTCCTTCACATGCAACCCACTACACAATCACTGTTCACTTGCATGTACACACATTTTATGGGTGATGCACTCAAGTGTGTGTGCCTCAGCTTGTACTCAGTCACGTGCTGTCTGCATGTGCAGGGGGCATGTCTCTTGTGCGTGTTGGTTGTAGTCTGTGTCATTGGTGGATGCATGGTCACTCCTGCCCTGGCTGCGGGGGTATGAATCATTGGTGGATGCATTGGGTCACACCTACCCTTGCTGGGGCGTGGTATGGGTCATTGGTGGATGTGTTGTGTCACTCCTGCCCTGGCTGGGCGGGTATGGGTCCTCGGTGGATGCATTGGGTCACTCCTGCCTGTCTGGGGGGTATAGGTCATTGGTGGATGCGTTGGGTCACACCTGCCCTGGCTGGGGGGATTATGGGTCATTGGTGGATGCATTGGGTCACTCCTGCCCTGGCTGGGGGGTGGGGGGGCAGTCACACTCATGGGTTTCATCTATGTGAACTTACCTGCATCGCCAGTTGGGCTGACTCCGGCCTCTCCATTGCCTATGCCCTGTATACCATCGAGGTGCAGGACACTGCTACACCTCTCCTCCCATGACTGTATCCTCAGTAACGATGCAGGCCCTCCACCTGTGCCATTGCTGTGCTGGAGGTGTGCTGCAATCAGGTTGAGCACTCGCAGCCGTAGATCATCCCACATTTTGTGGCAATCTTTGACTGTGCGCACGGTCACCCCGATAGCGGTGCACTTCCGTGCTGCTTCCGCCCAGCACTCCTTCCACCGCTGCTGGTTGCTGCGCCTCTGGTCAGCTCTGAAAAGCATGAGGGCATGTTCCACAATGTGCTCAATGAGCACTGTCAGCTCTGGCTCGCTGAAGCATGGCTTCCACTGTCTGGTGGCCTGGGATGCGAGATGCCATCGTAGTGGTGGATTTTGGCTGTTTCCAGAGGTGATGAGCCCTGTGGACTCAGAGGATGGCAGTGGATTGTGGTTTAAGTAATGGCCGCCGCTCTCCTTCCGGTTTTTGTGATCACAGTGTTTCCGGATCCGGTATTACCATATCCGTGGCAGCAGAGGCGGATACGGATATTCCACGCTGCATCCATGACCGTGGGTGTTTCCGTGCCGGCGTTGATACCATTTTCACAATGGTGTGGTGCGACCGACAAGCCACAATCGACCATTGATACTGCATGCTTGCGGTCATGGAAATGATGTCACCGTCATCACGGAAACAACAGATTCCGGACTGGGGGAACTCGTAATGAGGCCCAATGAAAGGTTGAACAAGATTCTAACAGCCGAGTATGGATTGAATGGTGAGGAAAGGTAGCATAATTAGGGGGACAAATATATAAAGAGCAACAGTAATTAAGACGGGCAAGAACAATAGTTCTGAGGAGCAGTTTAGTCAAAGAAAAAGTTAGAAGATGACAAATGGTCTTAATATAGAAAAGGTGAAACTGGCAGGATTGGACCACCAATGCAATCTAGGGTATGAGTGAAAATGAAGAATGAAAAATGAAACTGAGATTACATGCTTGGATACAAAAGAAACTCAAGAGTGGGAAATTAGCTAGTAAGAGGGGGAGAAATGGAGGAAGAAGTAGGAAAGAACAAGATTTCATTGTTTTTTGGATTAAGACATGAGTTGCAGTGCCTACATATGAGGGGCAGGGATAATTTACCTAATTGGACCGGTGGGTACATGTACTCTTCTCTACACAGTAGAGCTGAGGGGCGCTCTCCGCAGACATTGATTTCTTTGCTCAGCGATCCTGAGCCTTCCAATATGCTTCTAGTATACAGACCCAGGATATCCTACTGATGTGAGAAATTAACATTGCTGGTATGTCCGAAATGCTGCCTTTTTTTCATTTTGAGCCTTTGGACATATGATCTAAGCAGGAGTATGCAACCCTGGTCGCTCTGTGTATTTGGTGTACAACGCCCATCAGCCCTTGGCCATCATAGGAGATGGTGAGTTATCATGGGAGTCATAGTCCAAAATATTTGGAGAGTTGCAGGTTGCAGACTCCTGAGCTGACCGTATCTGGAAACAAAAGACAATGGGGCTCATTACAAGGTTGCCTGTCTGGAAACAACGGTACCAGTAAGCTTGCCGGTGCCTTTGTTTCCGGCCCGGCAAACTACGAGTTCTGCGAGTGGGAAACTTTTAGCCTGCCAGGTCTGCCATGACGGGCGGAATGGCACCCGCTCGCAGACCTTGTCGGATGCACCGGTACCATTCAGAAATGGTGTTGTTGCATCCGATCTCCCCATTCCCATTGAGTCCAATGGGACTCAAATGGGAATGGGAGTAATAATTTCCAGTGCCCGGGAATGGGTAATTACTGAGTCCTCCGGGGCTATAATGCCCCAGTTACTGCCCATTCCCGGGCGCCGGAAAATTCATGACTCCAGTGGCAGCCGCGCCGGTATTTACCGGCATGGCAACCTCCAAAGTCATAATGAGGCCCAATGGGCATAATTCATGGAACTTTTAGCAAGGTCCAAAGTGGCTTTGCACTGCCAATAAACACCCTGATTCACAGAGGGGCGCAAAGCGTATTTTTGCAGTGCAAATTGACTTTGTTAAGCCAACAAACACCCTGATTTACAGAGCAGTGCAAAGTGTATTTTTGCAGTGCAAATTGACTTTGTTAAGCCAACAAACACCCTGATTTACAGAGCAGTGCAAAGTGTATTTTTGCAGTGCAAAGTGACTTTTGGCCAGATTCATAGAATTATTTCCACTCTGAAAAGTGACTTTGTACACTGCTCAGCAGGCAAAAACCCTTTCAGTGTGTGTTTTTTAGGACCTTGCAGGGACTTCGCACAGGTCTGTCATGTATTTGCATGCAGTCGGGCGCTCAGCGCGACACTCCACGCAAAGTGTGGGATGGGCCCACGCAAGGAAATAAACAGGGGGCAGTAGATGCATATTCCCTATTTCCAATGCAGAATGGGGAAGAACAAGGACTTACATGGGTGTATTGAGGGACGGGCTACGTGAAGAAATTGCACTCCTAGCAATGTGCATAAACAAGCGTATTCATGGATCTGACCGTGCAACGCCATGTTGGGTGAAGAAGTGCAAAAAGCTTGCGATCTTACCACCACATGAAAGAACCTGCAAAGTACCAATCGCACTAGAACCAAGACGGAAAGGTAAGGTGGGATTTGGAATTTAGGGGTGCATGTACGCAGTTGGGGTGCAGATTGCAGGTATTCATATCCATGTTAGCGGGGCGAAGCCTATATTTACAGGGTTTCCACGTGTATATACCTGGCGCTGGCTTCATTTACACAAAATGGTTTGCATATTGTCGGGTGCATTTAGGAGTTACAGGGGATCGTACTCACTGTCGCCGGGGTGCTACTTTGGCTGCGGGGGATGGGCCCCAGTATTGCCGGGGTGCATGATGTTGCAGATGAAGACTGTGTAGAGGTAGGAATATGTGGCTGAATTTGCATTGTGTGTGGGCATGTTGTGGGTGCTCTACAGAAAATCGAATTTATTTGCCCATCGGGTTAATTTGCTACACAAATTCCATGAATATTGTTAGTGCATATTAAGAAGCTTTGGGTTTTCACCCTAAGCTACTCGGGTAATCCAGGCGTGGAACCCTTGCTCACTGTTCTTAGAGAGGCACAGCTCCACCTCACTGACAAGGCCCAACCAGGCCAAAACACGTGTTTAGGGATGCTGTTGGTACTCTTCTTCAGAACAGAATTGCCTGGTATTTCGGTGCTGGACTGCCCTTGGGCAGGACAAAGACTGATATGTAGTGGAGATTTCTCTTCTGTGAAAGGATGGTGAGCTAAAGACTCTGGTTGAGACTCTAACGCGGGATATAGGCCGGTAGAGAGACACTCCCAGGACCCCCCTTGTTTGTGCATAAACCTATTTATACCAGGTTTGTACACCTGTTTTAACACTTAGAAAATGACCTCCTTATAGGAATCCCTATGGATTCTGCCTGATTTGTGCACGTGTGTGTATAGATGCGTGTGCCTTTTCAGCATGGGGAAGATGGTGGCAGCGGATGTGGCCAGTATGCTTCTCCATCATTCTCATGGATCGTATTGTGCTGGGGTCACCATGCCTCCACCTGTAAATTATATGTCGTTAACCACCTGTTCCAAGGGCTGGAACAGCTGGTAAATGCTCGAGCCTGAGTTAAAGGCCTGAGCAAAGCGAGGTTACCACATTTCCAGCCCTTCCAATGGGTGGTTAACACCATTAGAACCCATCCCATGAACTGGGACGGTGCTAATTTAAAGTATTTTAATCCCGTGAATCGGACGTCTCACGGGGTCCCGTTCACATAATGAAAATACTGTTCAAAGATGGCGGCATGAAAAGGGAATGCAGAGCTCCATATAGAGCCCCTCTTCCCCTTCCATGGCGGACTCACGCATGAAGCAGAGGAAGCAGCTGCGGAGGCGGCGGGTGCCCCTGCTTCAATTAAGTAATTGGGGAAGCAGGGATATGTTAAAAAGGGGCCCATGGGAGGGGGGAAGGTGGCAGCCAGGTGGAAGCTGCCATCGGGCGGCTTGGCACGCAGGCTAACATGGTGAGATTCAGCCTGTGTTCCTTACATCCTGATTGGCTGGCTCCACCCACCGAGAGTGCCAATCATCCGTGTGACATTAAAATGACCTCAATATAGTTCAATCAGAGTCAGACACCGGGAGCCGGTAGCTTATTTTAATGGAGTTCGGCTGGAACAGTACAAGGAAGTTTACATGGCACATAGCATGTTATACTATTTAAGGACCAGGCTCTAAATATGATGGGCGCATCAGAAACACAGCTGCACCTTTACGTACGGAGAAATACATGAAACCAACCACAACAACATTGCAATTGGTGAGCAAAACATGTGACACATTGGCAAACACACTTGTTGTAGGCTTTACAACACACATCCATCCGCAAAAGTGGGACCGTCCCTGTTTCCGCCCCGTATTGTCTGTTCACACACGCCTCAAACTCCTCAGAAGGGAAATTAGTTGAGACGCTCTCAGGCCTCTGCCCATTAACCACCAGAAGGGCCCTGCCGGGTGACATTTCCCCGAACCGCCTGCATGAGAAGACCTAATGCGGCGAGGACGGATAGGGCCTGCCTGGCAGCCACCACTGGGGACGCTTTTACCAGGTTAAGGTCACAGGCGATGACAGCCGACTTGGAAAGAGACCCTCTCGCTCCTCTTCTTACTTGAGCCCCCGGTGACCCTAAGGTTTCTAATGACAACCTGGGAATTGGCGAAATGCAGCCCCCCTTCATGAGAGTACACAATTCTTCTCATTTTCATTTTGTCTTTTTTTTTTAAGAGCCTCATTTGAAGAAACTACTATAAAGTAAAAAAAAAAAAGCTGGGACTTGCCTGGAAGCATTTGCAACCACAGTGCGGTTTGAAGCAATGCTATGGTTTGAATGTAGATCCGGAACATTGCTATTCCGAACCCCTCACTGCCCTTTCCCCATCAATCAAACGAAGCCATATGAAATAATTATTAGGCCCCATAATTATTCCATGAAATAGAAGTCGTGTCTTCCCCTGCACATTTACATTTCATTGGCAATCGTTGAGTCCCGGAATACTAATAGAGGTGTTACGCGTTAATAGCTTGGTTTAAGGCAAGGAGGTCAAGTGGCCAAGTCTTGGAGAGCAACTCTCAGCATCAACAATGAAACGGAAACCATTTGCTGGGGGGTGTGCGGGGGTGGGCATTAAATAATACATGCACTTTTAGCTAGAAAGACTTTCCTACCACATGCTCCATGTGACAGGGAGCGCGGCCATTCCGAGGCCGCTCGTTAGCGGAGTGCGGGCGGGCCCCAAAGCAGTAACTCTGCAAAAAGAGCACAACTTCATGTATTCCTGGAATACCATTGGTTGAATTAGCTTTGGAGAAAGTAAAGGGATGAGACAATTATAAGCGTCGTGGGCAGTGGTGGAGCCAGGGTCGGGGCAATGGGGGTGGTCACCCCCCTGCCCTCCCAGCCACCTTCTAGTGCCCAGGACGCCCCAGCCTCCCGCTGGCCCCCTATTATTCTTCCTCCCTCCCCTCTGGCACCAAAAGCTGCCTCTGCTACTGTTCTTGGGTGGCATGGCTGCTGGCTGCCGAGTTGAGTTCCTTTTGCGGGGCAGGGTCAATTGTTTTCCCCACAGCAAGGTTTCCACCGGCTGTCAAACTTCCAATGGGCATAGAACATAAAACCACTGTTACTGTCCCCGAAAAACACCTGGGACACTACTGAAGAAAGTAAATAAAAGCCTTTAAGTTTCTGTGATCTCACAATTGGTGTCAGAATTGGGATCGAGAATGCCATGCTTACCCTAATTAAGACGTTAACGGAGGGACAAATGAAAAGTATGTGACCCCCCCCCCGTCCGCCCGCCCCTGTTATAGTACAACCTTCATTTGCCTTAGCTGTATATCCAAAGACATTGGTGCTCTTTATAAGTATGCCGGTCCGGAAACAACTGTGCTGGTAAGCTTACAGGCACTGTTGCTTCCAGACCGGCATACTACTGGTCTGCCTGCCAGAGCCGACATGCCCGTCAGGTCTGACCCTGCCGGGCACAGCAGCCACGGTGGGCAGACCTTCACGGAAGCATCAGCACCGTTAACAACGGTGCCGGTTCTTCCGTGGTCCCCACTACCATAGAGTCGACTGTATGGGAATGGGGAACAACATTTTACCAGCGCCTGACTTGCCGGACCGCCGGGGTTGTAATCCACCAGTGGCACCGGGCAGTCAGGTGCCGGTAAATATTAACAGGTCTGGCGGCAACCCGCCGGTAGCACCGGCATGGTTTCCGACGGACCCATAATGAGCTCCATTTTTTAACAGTGGGTTATGCACCGGTCGTATTGGGTGCTCAGAATCAAGCTTTAAATCACTGGGGAGCTCACTTGCCAAGTCCCTGCAGTGTGAAACGGCGTAAATCAAAGGTGAAAGCAGTTACACCTGGAATTTACGTCCCATCATACCCTGGTCCCATATGCATATGCCCTCTGACTTTACCCCTGCAAAGATAGGCATAAGGCAAAGAAACCATGCGCATTTTATGTGACCGATTTTACGCCATGATGTTAGGCATGAAACATATACTTTGAAAGTATGCTATGGAGATGCTACTGAAACATTGCACTCGTTTTACACCAACCTTTACTGCGAAATAGTGTGCCTGCTCATAGCCATGCACCCCTATAACAAGCCGCACTTGCAAAAAGCCACTCATTTTGGGGCGGGACAGTATAAAAAGCACAGAAAATAGCAGGTTCACTTTTCATGCACCATGATAGGGGGACTACCATTGCTGCTGCTGCAACACAAGCAGCTAAGGAGAATGGTTTCCCCGGCAATGTTGGCCCAGTAACAGCCTGCACCCCAGCCCTCACCGCAGACAGCCCGCACTCAGTCTCTGCCCCAGGAAGCCCATCAGCCTGCAACCTAGGCAATTCCAGGACAGGAGAGGTAGGAGAGCGAGAGAGCCCTACCCACAGAGTGTGCGCCACCAAGAGACGTACCACCAAGACCTCACAGATCAGCAGTTACTTCTTGCCTACCTCCTGAACATGCCTGCCATCAGCCTGCGGGCAGAAATCAAGCGCTACATAGAGCCTGAAAGGAACACTGTAACACAGTCACCCCCACCCCTGCTCTCTCCATTGAAGCCCTTCCTAGTGCTACATTTCTGCACTGGCAAATTCCAGCACACGGGGGCTCTGGCGCATGGCAACACCCAGTAACGCTTCTCCTGCATCATTTCAAAGATGACATCCACCATGATGCGACATACGCACAACCAAATTTCCTTCCGCACAGGCCCTACAGCCCTAAACTAGATCACCGTCTGTTCAATGTAATTGTGGGCTTCCCCAATGAGGTTGGAGCCATGGACTGCACACAACAGGGCACTGGAGCATATGTGCATTACCAGACCAATGTAGCTCACAATCAATGTGCACTTTGCCTGTGATATGATATGATATGATAGTTTATTTATATCACGCTCATACACAAGTGTTTCAGAGTGTGACAAGGCCAGGGAGGAGAAAAGGGGAGAACAAAACAGCGTTCTTAATTGGCACAGTGACATTGAGAACGCACAAGTGCATGGGAAAGGGAAGGGGAAAAGAACATGGAAGGGGGAGAAGTGCATAGCAGAGGGGAACAGATACATTATAATACATACAAATACATATATAATAAAGGCAATAAACAGTGGTAGTGCAGCTGGCAAGTGCTGTGCTTAAGGCAGCCGACTGGGAATGCCTGATAAGTGCAGAAAGAAAAGAAAAGGTGGGGGCCTGTATGGGTACAGATACAGTCCCCAGTGCAAGCGGTGGCCAGCGACAGTGCACCAGGGTGGTAGGGTGAGTAGGTACCTGGGCCCAGGGGACAGAGGGAGGCCAGGTGCAATGTGCCAAGAGAGAAACAGATCAGCAGGGGAGAGGAGGGGCTAAGGCAGACACAAAGAGGAAGGTCTTGAGGTGCTTCCAGAACCGGAGATGGTTTTCCACAAGTTTCAGAGTGGTTGGGAGGCTGTTCCAAAGGGAGGCCCCAGCCGAAGAAAGAGATCTACCTCCAGCTCGTTTAAAAACAAAAAATGACTGACCCCGAGGGAGTTAGAAGTAGAGGAGTGAAGAGCTTTAGAGGGGACGTATTTGTGGAGTGATAGTTGCAGGTATTTTGGACTCAGCCCCCAGAAAGCCTTTTGTACAATGCCGAGGGTTTTGAATGTAATCCTTGCATCCACTGGGAGCCAGTGAAGGGATTTCAGAGCTGGAGAGATACAATCCCAGGGCTTGAGGCCAAGGACAAGACTTGCAGTCCTGTTCTGGATTAGTTGTAGAGGGCGGAGAGTAGAGGCAGGTAGATTTAGAAAGAGGCTGTTACAATAGTTGAACCTGGAAGAGCTTGAAAGAAAACGAGCTTCTGGAGGAAGGAGAGGAAAGGCAGAGTACCTCGGAGGAGGTGCAGTAGGAAGTTAGATTTTTTAGAAGCTTCTGAGATGTGGGCAGATAGGTAAAGTGTGGAGTCAAAGATGACCCTGAGCTTCTTAGCCTCACTGGTAGGGGTAGGAGGAGGGCCAAGGGAGGCTGCAGAGAGTGTGAGGGAAAGGATGGTGGAGGTGTTCCGATGAGGAGGATCTCAGTCTTGTTGGCATTTAGGCAAAGATCATTTGCGGCACGCCAATATTGAATGGCTGTTAGGCAATCAGAGATGTGAGAAGGGGAGGAACAGGCCGGGGGTAGCCTAAAAATGAGTTGAGTGTCATCAACGTAGCATTGGAAATTTGAGCAGAAAAGGGCAAAACAGTGGGCAAGAGTTGCCAGGAATTGGGTGAATAGCCAGGGCGAGAGGATAGACCCCTGTGGAACACCGCAGTTATAGAGGGAGATAGATGATAGGACGGAAACAAGTTGGACATGGGAGGGTCGGTCAGAGAGGAAAGAAGTGAGCCAGGCCAGAGCCTGATCAGTGATACCCAGGTTATCACAGAGACAGTTGAGCAGGGTGATATGGTTGACTGTGTCAAAGGCAGAAGAGAGATCGAGTAGGATGAGGACATAGGGAATGTTAGAGTCAAGGTTGGAGAGCATTTCTTCACGGATGTTCAGGAGAGCAGTTTCCGTGCTTCTGGCAGATCTGAAGCCAGATTGGTGGCCATGGAGAGAGTGTAAAGGCTCACTCCCTGATTTACCAATACAAACTTATAAAGTATAACACATCCCAGTAGAGAATGAGAAACAGGTTGCAAGATTAATAAGTCTTTATTTAAAGTTGGCATCCAGAGAACTCTGCTGCCTCGAGAGCGCTCTGGCAAACAATACACGTACATGGAATTATAAAGCCAAACAGGATTGGTTAGGGAGCGATGTTACATATAGTGCTGTAGACGCTGCTTCTTCCGGATAGGCTGCCGAGTTGGCGGAGGGTGAGCAGCACGAGGTCCAGCTGCCTACGTCCAGGAGGGGTGAGGGTTAGGGCACTGCGAGATAGAGTTGACACTAACTAAGCTGGCATGAGAAACTACCATTAGACATATAATAAATGACAATCATTAATACACCTTTGAGTAAATATTTACAAACCTATAAATTGCATTCACATGATTACATCTTCTTTCATTGAGACTTTTATGAGATACATGGTTTAGGGGTCTTGTTCTTCGTGATAACCTGGGTGATTACGTGGTTCTTAACACATCAAGGTGAGTGGGGAGTATAATTGACATATGTTAGTTTTAGGACACAATACATTGCGACAGAGGTTCTGGATTTAGTGGGGGCACTCTAGGGTGGGCTGCACAGCAGGGTCACACGTCTGGTACATCAAGAGCATACCTTAGGAGGGCACAGGGTTACGTTGGTAGTAATTTTCCAACAGCGGGGGTGAGAGGGCAGGAGCGGGTTTGTGGAGATGGATGAGCTACAAGTCATGGTTTGAGCCGGTTCACACAAAGGACAGTGATCACAGAGGAAGAGTGAGATGATACATTTTACTATTAGTTTCAATTATCTCCGGTGCATCCGTGAGAAAGGGATTTGTGAGGCTTTCAGACAGTGGACAAAAAGGTGGGGGCCACGAACACGAACGAGGGGAGAGAAGACTTTTTGTAGTATCAGGTTGAGGCCTAGTCAAAAGATCGAGTCGAGGGCACACAAAATGGAAGCCAAGTGTATCCTGCAATAGCCCCACCTATGCTGATGTTAGCATAAGGGCAATGGAGGGGTCCCCCGCTAGTGCGTGAGCAAGTGGTCCATATCATGCAGAATGTATGAGGGGGGGCCAAACGGCCCGTCACTCCCACACATTCCCCATTTCGTTACATCTAAAGTAATAAACTAATCTTTACGATTATTTTCATTCTGATAGTATTGTGCTTCTTGTACTGCTTCGTCCCATGCGGGTCTCCCTTTTATTGGCATCCAAGCCCTGCACACGCTTCGTAAGCTCTGACCCCTACTCACATATTCATCAGGTGTACATGTCATATATATTCCCCCATCCCCATCAAGGTCCACTCAGACCTCTCTATACCACTGTAATTCTCGTGGCTCTTTGATTGTGGTGTGGTACAAATTATCCACCCTATGCCCAGGATGGCAGTATACTGCAGTCGTGCGATACTTAGAGGGACCTGACTCCCTCGTTTGGATCTGTGCATCTTTCATATTTTGCACCGTTGTCGATTTGCCCATTGTTACAATCATCATTGCAGAACTAGGCTTTGATTTTGCACAACATTTAATTCCCACCTGGCACACACAGAAAAATAGCAACAGGAACACGATGAGTGGGACAAAAATGTTCATCATCACGCTGAACAAGGACGGTATCCAATTGAAGATGTCGAACCAGCTACTTGGCTCTATCCCTCCTTCCTTCCGCATTCTTTCCGCCAAAGAAATGGCCGAGATGACGTGGGAAAGGGTCCCATTGTCCGTGTCTTCAGAAGGTACGAATGTGCAGCAGGCACTCTGAATTTTTTGGCAAACATCCCTGTCCACTGCTCTGAGAAGATCCAGGATGTACTGGTTCTGCATAGTCATTAACCGCAGGGCACAGAGTCCACCTTGATCATGTTGAATCCTTCTTCAGTGTCATTAGCCAGTTGGATCAGCTCCCAGCAGACGATCTGCAGCCATTTGGCATTTGTTCGCGCCTGAAGCCCTGGAACCAGCAGGGATGCAAAAAATGTTTCGGCAGAGTTCAAGAGCTTGTATTTATCTGGAATCTCAGCCAGGAGTTCTGATGACTTGCTGGAGATGTAGTTGGATGACATTCTTTTGCCGGACACTCTGTCTTGTAGTTCGTTTTCAGACAGAATGCCGTATGTAGAGGGCTCTGTAGTTTCTGGCTGCTGGGGTGCTGCCAATATGTCAGCTGAATTTCTCCCCCCTGGGATATGGCTTTATGGAATCACCATTAATGCCAAATTCAGTGTGGCCATGGCACAGTTACCTCTCCATGATGGCGGGAGATGCAGGTATGCTTGCTTGCCACATATCCTATACATGTCCATGAGTGCTGCTGTACCCTTTTTCGTGTCTGGGATGATGATCGTTTTGTTGCATTGTCTGTTAGAGCCCATCGGTACCTTCCCTTCGCCATGGAAACAAAGTTCATGTGCAATTCCTTTCTTTGTTTTAATGGGTTTCTCAAGAGCTGTAACCCATGTGAGCTTTGTGATGTGCTGGTACCAGACTGGAGTGCATGTCTCTTTGACCCATTGAAAGTTCTCTTCCGTTAAACCTCGCAATGCCTCTGCTTTGCACATGATTGTCTCGTCATGCCACTTGCTTTCAGTGAACCGTGTCCCTTTGATAACAAAAAATGGTTCCTTGATGCAGATCACTCCTTGTGGCTTACTCGTGTAGGTTTTTTCATTTTGCAGCATTTCTATTGTAACTGTGTGTGACTGGAAGGTGCTTCGAATCCTACACAATACTAGATGAACCAAACACTGACAAGGGCATTTATTGAGGTATAAGAACTTTGGGTGTGCACGAGGCATGAGGAATGAGAGAGCAAACATAGCAGCTCTCATTCGTTGCTTGTTTGGCTGTTGTGCTCATGTCTGAGCACCATTTGTTAGATTGCTCCGGGTGGCGGGGGTCCTCAATCTCATTTAATCCCAGGCCATGGTATGCATCATAACTCTTCCCTTCCGCCCCCCTTTTTCGCCTCCTGCTCCTCCCTTGACCATTATATAGCATTTTTACTCTCTGATACTTTATAGAAAAAATGTCTGCCCATGTTGCATCACTCCGTTCATTAGCATTTTGCCAGGAATGTGGTACTGAAGGTTCTTGGGTGGTTGGGGCATTGGGGCTAAAGTGCATATCAGTGCCATATGCGGTAGGTGCTGTGGTTGCATGTGCGTTTGTATATGTCAGATCAGGCGTACCAAAAAGGGAATAATCACCATCATATTCATTGGTTTCATCATCACTATCGAAACCCATAGCAGCGTATGTAAGAATAGGGGTTTTGACAGTTCGGTTTTTATACAACGTTGTAAGATTGTCATTTAGGGAGGCCTTATGTGAACAAATTGTCTTAACTCCAGCACATATAAGGCTTGATCCTTCTTGTGTTAGGTGTATCCCAAGCTCCTGTAAATACCAAGGCAAAATAACATTACAGAAAACACTATCGCTACAAAATATAAACCGCTGTCATAGATAGTTATAATATCTATTCACTCTATTATCTACCCTATCACTATCTAAATTGGAGTCGTTGTTAGTGAGGGCCTTCCTCTCCATCATATTTCCACCTGAAGGGGCAATATAAAAGGGTTAATAACACACAAATACTTTATATATTTATACACATTTTTTTCTTTTCCATTAAAACGCACATTAGCATTTGCACATTTGTTACTGATATTCTTTAAATAGATTCCTGAAACAAATCCTTTTTAGTAGCTGCTGACCTAGTTTTCCTGGCATTAACTGTTCTACTTTTATTCTTTTAACTCCTTTTTATAATGCATAAGATAATTGGACAGGTAAGTAGAGAGAAGGACATGAAGAGATTTTAAGTGACAGAAAGAGAGAGATATACTGCATACTTCTTTTAAAATCTTTTGATTTACATTGCTCAATTTAGTACATTTTATTTTTGCATGCTCTTTTCAATCATTTTATTTTTCCTGTTTTCCACTATCTCATTTTGTGCTTTATATACCCTTCTCTATTTCAGGAAATTGCAGCGTCTTTGCCCCGCTGTTGTTCTCTTTGGGGTGTTGTACTATAGTGTGCCCTTCTCACATCTGAGAGATGCACCCAGTACTTCAACCCCTTAACCTTTACTGCCATGGGAGTGCAGTAAATCACCTCGTATGGGCCACAAATCGTGGGGAGTTCCATCTCCGCATGAAACTGCACACATACACATTTTCTCCTGGCATTAGCTATCCTGCTGGGCTGTCTTGTGCTGGCTTTGTTGTATTTGTTTCATTATCCTGTCTAAATGGAGGTGCTATTTGCTTTGCTATGCTTCACATTGCACATGTCAGTTGGGTAAGGTATTCCTTAAATTCATCCCCTAGCACTGTGGCAGCTCTTTGAGCGTCTGATGCTCTTCTCACTGGGGATAATGGCGTATGTATGCACCGTCCTGTCACTATTTTGTGCAGGCTCAAATGATGATCCTTACTTTGTTGCATTTTGAGTTGGAACAATGCTAGGGGCAAGCAATACACCCATTTATTTTTAAGTGTGTTGCATAATTTGGACAATTTGCTTTTAAGGAGGCCGTTGATTTCTTCTACCACTCTGCTTGCTTGTAGATGTTAAATTGAACATAACTTCTGCTTTACTCCTTACAACGTGGTTATCTCCTTGAAGAGGTCATGTACAAAATGGGTGCCGTTATCTGACCTTATCACATCGCATACACCCCACCTGGAGAAAACTTCACATACCAAAAACTTTGCGGTGCATTTTTACGTCAGGTGTGCACATAGTCCAGCTTCCACCCACCGTGAGAAGGGGCAAACTATTACAATGAGGTATTTTGCCCCGATACATCTTTCTCCCATATCTGCATAGGCAATGTGGAGCTCCCTAAAATGTCCTAGCGGGTTTGGCAGTGTTCCTCGTAATGTCCTGAGTGTTAATCCTGAATTGTATGTTTGGCATGTCGTGCATTCTATTTTTAATTTGGATAAGTGCTCTTGTAAATTGGGGACAAACCATTCTTCCTGAATGTCTGATGCAATATGTTGTTTTGTTACATGCATCGGAAAATGTAGTTGTTGAAACGCTATTTGTAATAGTTCCACGGCCATGACTACTTACTGTTCCTGTCAATTCCTGTCGCCATATTAAATCTGTGGGTGACAGTTTGCACCCTCTTTTTCCCCATAATTCTTGCTCTTCTGGGGGTGCATGCCTTTGTAGCTCTATTATTTTCAGTATGGGGGTGCAGTTGTTCCCTGCCTCTTGCTCTTCTTCGTTTGGTGTTTTTACAATGCATTCTAGCTGTTGGGGGACATTAAAGTAGGCTGCTTCTCTTGCGGTGGCGTCTGCTGCCGCGTTCCCGAGCAAGATTGCGTCCGTGTTGTTGGTGTGTGCCTGGCATTTGACCAACGCTACCACTGACGGCTCTGCTAGTAACTCAATCAAATCATTCAATAGTGCTGCATGTTGTACCATCTGCCCTGCTAAACCATCTCCTTCGCCATCGTGATAACCCGAAATCTACCGTTGTTGTCACGTATGCCGAGTCAGAATATATTGTCACTGCACATCCTTTGGCTGTATGTAATGCCTCAATTAGTGCGATCAATTCCACTGCTTGTGCTGAAGAGTGTGACGGAAGGCATTTATGCACTATAACTTCGTCCTCTTCCCCATCTATTCTTACTACTGCTTCTCCTACGTGTTTGTCTCCCGTCTCACTGTCAATTGATGCTGACCCATCCACAAAGTATATCTCACCTTCTTCAAGGGCATTTTCACTAGCTTTTGGAATGTCATCTTCTTCTCCCTCATATGGGGCAGAATCATGTGTTTGCATGTCTTCTACAGTGCAGGGCTCTGTAATGAATATAGCAGGGTTTATGCTTTTACACCTAACTACATGGACATTTGGGCTGGATATTATAATCTCATAAACTGTTGCTCTTTGTCTTGTGAGTGTCAATTTTGATCTCCCCAGAATAGCAAATAGTGAATGCTATGCATACAGTGTCACGGAGCATCCCATTACAATCGTGGCACTTTTCTCTATCGCGAAGGGCGCTGCTGCGAGAGCTTGTTCACACGTGAAGTGGCCCTGCATCACTATGTCTAATGTGCTGCTGTAGTAGGCCAATGGCTTGTGGCCTAGTGATGTTTTCTGTGTTAGAACTGCTGTCAACAGTATTCCATTGTAGTGTGAAAAGAGGTAGCACTCCTGGTCATAATCGGGGTTAGCTAAAACTGGGGCGTGTGTAATGAGGTCTTGTAATTTAAAGTATTGTGTCATGATTTCCTATGTCCTTTTTTTTTTGGTACGCTGTTATTCTGTGCTTCTTTTAACCCTTGCAATAATGGCAGTGTGTAGGCCACATAATCCAGGATTCATTCACGGCAATAATTATACGTGCCAAGAAATGTCTGCATGTCCTTCACTGTCTTGGGGATTATTGCGTGACCTATTGCTGCTGCTCTGTCACGTATAAATCTTTTACCATCTTTTGAAATCAACTGTCCTAAGTATAACACTTCTGCTAGGCAGTATTGAAGTTTACCTTTATCCATCTTATATCCTTTTGTAGCTAATAGATTTAGCAATGTAATGGAATCTTCTCTGCACTGTTCTTCACTCTTTCTGCAGATGAGGAGATCATCCACGTATTGGATTATCGTGCTCTCTACATCCACATTACTAAGGTCTTCATGCAAAATCCTATTGAAGATGCTGGGGCTCTCGCAGTACCCTTGTGGCAATCTACAATGTTCATATCTGTTTCCCCCCAATGTGAATGCTTTGAGATACTGACAACTGGGGTCAAGTGGCACTGAGAAAAAGGCATTTTTCAAATCTACAACTGTGAAACATGTGCCTCCTTTGGCATACTACACAAAATTAATGCAGCGTTACGTACTAGAGGGAATTCCTTCTGTATGATGTCATTAAGTGGGCGGAGGTCCTGTATCATCCTCCAAGCCCCGCCCCTTGCCTTCTTGATTGGGTAAATCGCTGTATTAGAGGGTGAATTTGATGGCACTAGTATACCTTGTTGTATTAATGCATTTATAGTTTCTTTTTATTCCTACCTCTTCTTCGTTTGATAATGGGTATTGCTACACTCTAGGTGCGATTGCACCGGGTTTCAGTTTTATTTTTATGGGCATGACCTCTTGCAAAAACCCTACACCGTGTCGGCCTGTTGTCCATAGTTTTGGCAGTACTTTCCCATATCATCATCAAACATAGTGGGTGGTGCAATAACGCTGGCCATGAGGGGTTTGTGTATTTCTCTGTGCTGGATCATTATGTCACAAGGTACACTTATTTCCATTATAATTTCCCCATCAGTATCACTGTCAGTGAACAATTCCTCATCAGTCAAATCACGCAAAGCTACATATGGATCTATGCACAGCACTGTTCTTCATTGGCATACATGTGTGTCCAGTCCTATCATGGCAATACGTTTGCTTGAAACTTGTACCCCCTCCAAATCAATCGACATGATTGTACCTGGCACAACATCTGAGTTAACAATTGGGCGAAACACAAAATCAGATGGCACTCTGCACTTCTTTTGTGTTATCTCGGGCACCACTCTAGCAAGCACCCGTATTCCGTAAATGAACATGTTGATATCTATGGGCACTCCCCTTACTGCTATTTCATTTGTCAAAGTACTTATCATTAACATAGCTCTTACTGGGCATACCCCCAGAGTGGAGCACACTATACCTCGTTCTGTGAAGGAGATGGTCATATTCAATTTGCTCAGGAGGTCCTGTTCTAACAAATTTATTGGCGAGTCTTCATGGTATAGTAGGGGTGCTCGCATTGTTTTTCGCCCCACCATTATGTCTAAATTTTTTGTGTAAGGAACTTTCAAAATTGCCCCAGAAAACCACTGCGTTTCTAATTTTTTTCCCGAGAGCGGGAACCAGCCTTCGATGAAGCACGCATTTTCAGCTCCCTAATCCACCATAAAGATTAACTGCTTGTTGCCTATCTCCGCACCCACCAGTGGTTCCTCTTCTGCAAGTAGGGTAGTTGATAGGACTGGACACATAAGTGCTTTATGTGGGCTGTCCTAGTCTGGATATATTTCTGTTCCGGGGGCTGAAAAGGCATTGTCCCCCAGTACAGCTGTGCCGTGAAAAGGTGCCTGCGTGCAATTGACAGTTGTTGCAAACATTTTAGTGTTTGCGTTTCCCATCGTGTTCAGGCGTGCTATCTGTTGTTGCATACCTTGCTGCTGAGGTTGCTGTCTGGGTGGCATGTGTTGTGCTCTCTGCGGGTACTCATTATAACATTGTTCGTGTTGCCCACTCCCACCCATTGATAACCCATAAGGACTTCCTGGATGGGGGTGAACAAATTGTTGCTCATGTCCCATGGGAGGCGGCCCTTGGTAATATCCCGTCTGTCGCATCTGACATTCTCTGGAAAAATGTCCCCACCTCCCACAATTCCAGCATGATCCTTGGGGTCCTCCCCTCATTCCTTCTCCAAACCCATTTTCCATCCCCCCAAATCCTCCTCTCTCCCCTGTACCCACCTCGTCCTCTTGTGGGTTTGCCCTGCCTGTGGGGTCCTTTGCATTGCTCCTCTCCCCCCCTATTGCTCCTGTCCATTTGCAGACCAAGTTTCTGCCATCCTCGCTGGTGTTCCTACTTACCCCTCTTCTCCTTCCCCCTGTCTTTCAGTGGGTAGCGCTGAATTGATTGCTGCAACCTTCGCTAATTTATTCTGAACTAACTTTGCTTCGCCTGCCAACCTTCTCTGTGCTATCTCCTTTTCTCTCTCTTTGATTTTCCTACAGTGATGTACTATTATGCTCTGAATCTCCAGCCACCCTTTGGCTTCTATCCCAGCTATTTTATCCAAGGCCTTCTGTACCTCCTTTGGGAGGCCTCGCTTAATTATAAAGTAGAACAGGGCGGTGGATTGGTCCCACGCCATGCCCGTTTCTGATCTCGACAGGTCCTGCACTTGAAGGATGAATTGCGCAGCCTCTTCCTCTTCTCCCATAGTGCATTGTATTACTAACTGTAAGTCTGGGATGTCTGGGAAGTTTCTCCGCAATGCATTCTACACTTGCGCCCTCACATTGTTCAATGACGACCCATCATGGCGGACACAGTTTATTGTTACTCCCGGGAAACCGGCCTTCACGCACACCCCGTCTGCTTGATCTCCAACTGCAGACACCAATAAACTTTTTCCCTCCCCTATGGCCCAGGGTACTTCTTCCGTGTTCTTTTCGAATGCATGTATGCACTTCTGCGCTCCATCCGCAAGTGGAGGGAGTAGTTTCAACAAATCATTTTTGTCCATCTGTGCCCATAGTATGTAGTGGGGACTCCCCGCTTCCTTATGTATCAGAGGCATCTGTAGTTTGGCCTTACTTTTCTTTTTACTTACCGTTACCTTCTTTGCTTTGCCTAACGACATGTTTCCTACTCTTTGCCTCAGTCTCCCTTGCCATCTTGGGAGCCCCCCCTTTCCTCTGGGTCCTCCCGTAATGGAAGCGAATATCCTGATGCTGCTCCTCCTTCTTCGTACTCATCCAGGTCACTCCATACTTCATCTATCTCCCCATCTGAATCTCCCTCTCCTTGCCCTTCTCCTGCCTGGTCACCTGCGGCTTCTGCTTGCACTATTCTTATTGGTTTGTCATTTAAATGGACAAAGAGCTCTCCTGATTGCCACTCATGTTCTGGTCCCTTAGGCACATTCCCCTGGGGTGGCAGAGATGGTCTAGACCCCCCCGCTACACTGGGTGGAGGCGTCAAGTCACTGGCTATACTGGGTGGTACCACTTCTCCCCCAGGCAACCTCTGTCCCCTATCACACAGTGCTCTTAGTCATGCTATTTCCATTTGAGTACTGGCAAGTTGTCTTTCTAAATCCCCATAAAGCTGTGCTATGTCCACCGGAGGGACACTAGTGGGACGTATAGCCCTCTTGGGTCATACGGTGGTGGGGCTGTGGCAGCTGGTGTTGTAGGGGCACTCGGCGTAGGAACATACCTGGGATCACTGTATCCTGCAGTGGGCCTCGTTAATAATGGGTAAAGCCTTGTGAGGTAATTTTCTCCTTTCTCCTGTTTTTACTGTACACTCCTCGGCGGTTATTCCCTCCTCCCTCGTCTGGGCTGCAGGCCCCTCCGAGGATACTTCTTTATTTACGTCACTGCTCAGTTATGTTTCTTCAAACATCCTCCATAAATCTAGTATTTCACGTCTGTTTTGTATTTGCTTACCTCGGTACTTTTCTAACAAATTGGTTGCTACAGGATCTAACACTCTTTTCTCAAAGGACCCCCCTTCTGGCCATATTTGGGATGAGCCCTCTCCTTTTATCTCTGTAAGCCATTGTTCATGATATTTCTGAATCTTCTCACTGTACAAGGGGAGGTGTTGACAAATATATGCTAACGGTGTACTCCCGCCCATGACGTCTCTTCCCAATTTTCTGTGTATTTCACTCTTATACTTGGTGTATTACACAATTCAACAAACAAACCCCTTCCAGTACTGTTTTCAATACCTTTTAACCCGCACTAAGTTAAATACCAATAACCTCTTTACTTAAACCCTACTTCAGGAACCACAAAACACATTTTTCACCAATGCTTATTTCATAGATAACATAAACACCCTTGTGCTTTGTTGACAGACCAACACAATTGACTTCACATCATTGAACATGTAACATGTACTACCCTCTGGTGTGAATCACCCCTTTATTTTGTTCTAGTCTCTTATTTCTTATTCTTATGTTCTCATTCACTCCCCACCGCTAAGCCCCCTTAGTCTACCTCCTTGAAGAATTCTGCTCACCCGGAAAAAGAATATTCTAAATAAGTAATATGAGCCTACTAAATATATGAGACTCTACTTCTTTTTTCTCTTTTATCTCCACTTATATCCTGCACTGGTCGAGACAATGCTACGTGGCGCCGCCTTCTACCCCCCTTCGGAGCTAGGATCCCGTATTCCTTTTTATCTCTTCGTCCACAACAACCTAATGGCCATATAAAGGATAGATAAGAAAGGCCTAACAGTTTCACTCACACAGTCCCTATCGCCCAAATTTCAATTTCCCCTATTCTCTTGTCCTTATCTTTACACTAACTATTTCGCAATTTGCCCTTCATTTGAGAATCTCGCAACCAGTACTCACGTGTCCGGGATGGTCCGAGAGCCTCCGTTCAGGGTCTATCCACAATCGGGGTTGCACCCCAACCAAGCCGTGACCCACCTTGGTGAGCAGTTGGGTATTTGCAAAGATGACGGGAACCCTTGGAACCTTTCTGTTTGTGCGCACACTGGCCGACCGCAGAGGTTATGGTTTGGCTGGGGGCATCCCGGATCTCGCCGCATGGCACGGGGGCCTCTCTCAGCACACCCTTCTCAATCACGTCGCTGGGTTCACCAAATGTAAAGGCTCACTCCCCGACTTACCAATACAAACTTATAAATTATAACACATCCCAGTAGGGAATGAGACTAGGAGAACAGGTTGCAAGATTAATAAGTCTTCATATAAAGTTGGCACCCAGAGAACTCTGCTCCCTCGAGAGCGCTCTGGTAAACAATACACGTACATGGAATTATAAAGCCAAACAGCATCATCAATGACATCATTAACATAGGGTACTACATTAGCACAGGATTGGTTAGGGAGCGATGTTACATGTAGTGCTGTAGACACTGCTTATTCCGGATAGGCTGCCAAGTTGGCGGGACAGTGAGCGTCACGAGGTCCAGCTGCCTGTATCCAGGAGGGGTGAGGGTTAGATCACGGCGAGATAGAGTTGACACTAACTAAACTCGCATGAGAAACTACCATTGGACATATAAAAAATAACAATCATTAATATACCTTTGAGTAAATCTTTGCAAACCTATAAATTGCATTCACATGATTTCATCTTCTTTCATTGAGACTTTAATGAGATTCATGGTTTAGGGGTCTTGCTCTTCACGATAACCTGGGTGACTGGGTGGTTCTTAAAACATCATGGCAAGTGGGGAGTATAATGGACATATGTCAGTTTTAGGACACAATATACTGCAACAGTGGTTATGGATTTAGTGGGGGCACTCTAGGGTAGGTTGCACAGCAGGGTCACACGCCTGGTACATCAAGAGAATACCGTAGGAGGGCACAGGGTTACATTGACAGTCATTTTCCAACAGCGGGGGTAAGAGGGTAAGAGCAGGTTTGTGGAGATGGATGAGTTACAAGGCATGGTTCGAGCCGGTTCACACACAGGACAGTGATCACAGAGGAAGAGTGAGATGATACATTTTACTATTTGTTTCAATTATCCTTGGTGCACGCATGAGAAAGAAATTTGTGAGGCGTTCAGACAGTGAAAGAAAAGGTGGGGGCCATGAACGCGCTGTGCACAGCGCTGCAGAGGGGAAAGAAGCCTTTTCGTAGTATCAGGATGAGGCCTAGTCAAAAGATGAAATCGAGAGCACACAAAATGGAAGCCAAGTGTACCCCACAAAAGCCCCACCTATGCTAATGTTAGCATAAGGGCAATAGAGGCGTCCCCCGCTAGAGCGTGAGCAAGTGGTCCATATCGTGCAGAATGTACGAGGGGCCCAAACGGCCGTCACTCCCACACAAGAGCCAACAGAATCGTAGTGAACGTTAAACTGAGAGATGGCCAGCTTTTCCAGGAGTTTACCAAGGAAGGGAGTAATGGAAATTGGGCAATAGTTAGCTAGCAAGAAGGGTCAGCTGTGGGTTTCTTGATAAGAGGATGCATGGGGGATTGCTTCAGTGGGGAGGGGAAGGATCCCAAAGTAAAGGAAAGGTTGCAAAAATCGTCAAGGGCCGGAACGAGGCTATCAATGTGGTCCTTTCACACTCTACCTGGATGTGCAACACAAAACACCAATTTGTGATGCACATCCTCCAGGAACTGTTGGACGTCCTCCAACATTGGTCCAAGTTCGAAGCAGGTTTTCTACTTTTCCCTCCCACTGGCCTCTAGCCTTGCCAGGGCCCGACCCCATGGCTGACAGTCTCTCAATTATGTATGCCAAGAGACTGCCAGCAGTATGGGCATGTGCAATGGGTTCAGAAGATGGGATAGGACTTTTGGATGCGTGCTCCCTAATGGGAACGATATCCACAGATCTCTGGAGGAGGTGCAGGACAATCTCTACCTGGCCTTTGGAGAGATGACTCCACAGAGGTGGGGGTGATCTCCTCCACCAGAACCGGGGTGTCTCAAGTCCTCAGCTGTGGTATGTCACAAGGGGCCACAGTGGCAGCGGCAGTAGTGGTGACAGTGATGTCACTGTCTTGGTGGCCCTGCAGCTGGGCAGAATGGCTGGAGGACGGATGGAACTTGATAATGTCATCTTTGTGGGGACAGTGTCCCATAGAGCAGCACTCTCTTCAGTGTTTTCGTGGCCAGGTTGACTTGCCCACTCCATGGTTTCCTCATCGTCACAGTCATCCTTATTTACATCTTCACCCTATGCTGAGTCATCGCCATTCACTATGGATGAGAAACCAGCATCACTGCAAATGGTGCATGGAACAACGTGGGCACCATTCACATTTACAGAACATATGCATGCTAGATAGTGGCGTGTGCTGTACATTACCAACCTGATGGTTTATTGCTGGAGTAATGTGTACCCACAGTAGTGGGCATGCCCATCTGTGGGAGATGGCCATGTAAGACTACACTGTACGAGTAGCAAATAATGCATTAGGCAGTCTTCAAAAGCCACTCTCTGGTGGCACACCAACCATGGATGCATGCATGCCATGTGTTTGCCAGGGGGCATTTAAATCTGTTCCTCCCAATGGATGGTTCCATATGCATTAATTCCTCATTCCTTTTATTGACATTACTCCATTACTCTAACATATGAATTCACTTGGTAGCCATGCAAAGATATGTCTTCACAACTTCTATTGGCACTGCACTCTACTGTACGGATGTCTAAATGTATTTTCTGGCATAAAGCCCTTAATTTCACGCAGGATGTTGTGGGATCCTGAGGACATAGCACAGGGTGTCCTTTTCAACAGCAGTGCCATGCAAACATGTCCCTTCTGTGATGTTGTCTTTTGCAATGCACAGTGTATATATGTGGCTTTGAAAACCTGTGCCTGCCATAAGTGGCATCCAGGTTACACCTACCACTTGCAATGTGAGTACTCAAGTGGGTATTTCGAATGGAGTTCTATGGGGTCCCCCAACCGCAAATATGTGTCCATTGCATGGAGATTCCATATGCATATTGTGTAGTAATGAAAGAGAAGAAATGGGAATTGGAAATGGTACTCCCATCCTATGTCCTCAACCCTTTATCCGCAATGGCCGACCAAACTTTGGTATGTTGAGTGATGGGTCGAGGGCTGGCTTACTCCTTTTCAGTTGTCAGTGGAACCTTTTGCTGCAGTTTCCCAGATGACACTTTAATAGTGTTTAACAGGGATGTTTTTCCAATGGGTGCCATTTGTGTGTAAGTCATCACTGTGTAAGGCACACAGGTCCTTATTTGTGCAAAATGCTGTGGCAAGCATACTCACCTGAATTCTGTGTAGTCAATGGTTACAGCAGGTGGTGCTCATCTTAAAGGATTATTTGTTTGGTACTGGGGGGTGGAAGGGGTTCCAGTAGGTCATGTGCCAGGATGGATATTTCCTTCTACCCCCTCTGATGGAATAGGAGCCTGCCTTAATGACACCCTTGCATGTGAGTGCTATGTAGCGTCATGGAACATCTGATTCTAATGTACCCTTTGTGTGCTCAATGTGCCATCCAGCATGTTGAGTCTGGGGAGCGGGTGGCAGGGGGGAGGGCGTTCATGTCATTCCACTGGGAGTGAAGCATACCTTAATATGTTGATCTGTTACTGATGCAGGCGGATAAGTGCTGCGGCAAAGGCCTAACATGTCACAGCTGTCAATAGTAGTGCATCACATGTCATTTACATGCTAACCCTGATGTAACGCCCTTTGTTGGTGCATGCATGTGTTCGCCCTCAAGGCACATGGAAATTAGTAGGAGTGTTTTACAAGTTGACATGTATGTTAGTTCAGCCGTGACTCTTTGTCCTGGGAGGGGTCATCAAAGAATACTGGCAACTGGTATCTGTGTTCTGTTGCTCAACAACTTTCCGGCATCATATGTGGTAACAACCAATCTAGAATGTACCTGCCTGTGCTTGGGTTGACCACTGTGGACAAGTGTACCCATGCACATGCCTCATCACATGTGGTCCTCATCTTCCCATGTGTAGATGGGAAGCAGTGGTATATGGACACAGTCATATTCTCTTTGGTTTCATGGACTTGTCATGGGGATAGTGTGAATGATTTCAGATGTCCCTTTTGTTAGTTACGCGGGGTTGTAATTGGCACGTGTGCCTTGATTTTGTTTTTTTGTTGGTGTTGGACAATCACACACATGTTGAATAACTATGTCCATGCATGCAGTAGACTCACCTCCTACCCCATTTTTAACGCCTCCAATTCCCTAATTGACACTGGGATAAATGACGGCCAGTGCTTGCTTGTCTCGTGGCCATAGGTCCATGGGTGGTGAGCCACCTCCTGTAGCCAGGCCCTCCCTGCAGTGTTTTCTTTTACCAGCTTCTGGATATGCCTCTTAAGGCGTCACCGGTGCTTCTGGATCTAGGGCACTACGGCATTTACATTGTGCAGGATGCTCTTCCACATTTTGTTACGCTGGAGTTGTAGGATCTTCATACGGTGGAGAACAACCAGGAAGTCAGCCGCCTTTGTGATATCCTCGGCCAGGTCCTTCAGATCCTCACCTTTGAACTTAGTTAAGCATTGCTGCGGCATGGTCGTGGTGAGTACCAGGTGTTGTCAGGTGGGGACGGAGGCATGCCGGTCAGGCAGGCATTTGTCGGGTGGTAGTGGCCACTGGAGCAGGGAATTCACCGTTGGACTGGGGTTTGGGAGAAAGGCAGAGGGTGTGGATGTGGCAACCCTGGGGCAAGAGAGGACGGTTGGAGGTGCCAGTAGGTGGGTGGTGGTGCCAGAAGCAGGGGGTAGTGTGTTAGCAGATAGTGGAAGGCATAGCAGTCAGGGTTCCACGGGGGGGGGGGGGTGGGGGGACGAGTGCAATGTGGTGATTGTCACATGGCTGGTGTCAAAATAAGTCGGGGGTTTTGGGAGTGGAAATGTAGGTGGGTTCCTGGTGGCAGCAGAAGTCAGGGGGTGGATATTTCTTTTATGTTCAAAACAGTTATTTTCCTTTGCTTGGGATTGCTGCTGTGGGGCATCAGGGCTGGGTGGGGGTGGGGGGGGTTAGCATTTGTGGGGCTCAGCTCTTCTCAGCTCTCTGATGAGCGTTGTGCCGCATCCTTTAAATGTGGAGCTACACTGCAATTGGCATGGTCCCGGTAAAGGAAATGACAAGCTGCAGCGTAATTGTGCAGCATAAACATAGTGACTCACTTCTGCACCTTATGTGGCTTTACAAGGCGGAACTAGTGTTCCACCTCGGAAGCCTGCCTATGGCATGGAAAAAAAGAATGAGGCATGCACACTGTGTGTTTACGCTGGTGTAAGTGCCAAGGCCATTAATTTAATAAAATAGGCCACCTCAAAATGTTTTTCTTAGTGCCAGTTCGAACTATGTACAAACAGTTAGACATCTGTGTATCCAGTGTTTTGCATTTGAAAATAAATGTAAGCCCAGATGTGCGCATGTATGACGAAATGACTACTTGTCTGCAGTAGTACAGGGATGCGTAGTGAATACAACTCCTATTCAGTCCCACACTACTACTAAACCAGCAGTGATCCCAATCAAAAAGGTGAAACACGCACAGCCCGACAGGTAAAGGATGCCTCCTTTACTTCTTAGGACCTCCTTTGCCCCTTATGGTAGTACAGATTGATGGAAAGCTATACTCATCAGGAGGGATGTCAGCTGGTATAGAAGCAAGTCAAACAGTAATAGTACTGTGATGCTAAAATAAAAAAAAAGAATCCAACCAGTGATCTACAAAATAGAGCCTTTCAGTAAACTAAACAAAAAAGAACTCTATTAATAATAACACTAATGACCCACTCCTGTAGGGGTAAACACAGAGAAACCATACTATAGAACAAAGGGGCATTCTGGGTTTTTAGACAAGGATGCTCAGGCAATGATTCAAGCAGTAATTGTCAAAGTTATTGAAGGTGTTTTTAAAAAAGGTAGAGAAGCGTGTCATCGTGCAAGTCACTAAGGAACTTAAGATGGGCCTGGGGGTGGGTGAATTTCTAATATTTTTGTCATACTTAACTTTGAGGCTCAACAGTGTCAAGCCATGCTTCTGGGCACTTCATGCAGCCGAGCTGTTCAAGACAGCCCATTCAAGCTTCCTAATTGTGAGTCGGCATAGAGATGATTTAAGTTGAAGGGTCACAGTGGATCGAGTTGGAAATCGAGACGGGTGGAGTCAGTGGCTTTCAACTGTTTGAATCAGCGGTGAAGACGTGGTGAGCCAGTTGCTTCCATTGGTTCAAGTCAGGGATCGAGATAGGTGGGAGAGATCATCTTTGATAGGTCAAGTCATTGTCAAGATAGCTAGAAAATCAGGTTCAAAATACTTAGAGTGCCAAAGTTAGCACAGCATGTCCTGCAGCAGCACAAAGTGAGTCGAGATGGTCAATCAGTCTGAAAAGGAATATTGAGGACGGAGACAGGCTTTAGGAACCTCCTGGGCTACTGAGGTATTGGGAAACCCAATCCAATGGGCCTCATTACACGGTAGGCGGTGGACCAAGCTGCTAATAGCACCTTGGTCCATGCCGGTAAAATACCGGCACCGCCTTGGTGGAAAGGGGAATTACTGCCCTATTCCAAGGTTGGTGGGACGGTAATTCCCCTTCCCTCATTGCCCTTCCCCATTCCCATTTTTGCCCCATAGGGCATAATGGGAATGGGGAAGGTGCTAATTACGGTACCGCAAATTTGCGGTGCCGTAATTAGCACCAAGGTCCCTTAGCGGGTTGGTTTTTGACGCCTGCAAAAAGCAAGGTTAGCCCTGTGTTGTGCATTTCCAGGCAAGGTTGCCAGAGAGCACCTGCAGTGATCCTTCACCTCCAGTGAGAGAATTCTGGTTCCAGCATTCAGATAGCAGAAAGGCCTTAGTCCACAGCAAAGATTGTGTATTGCTAGTTGATGCAGCAGTACATGAAATGACAGTCACTTATTACATGCCTACCAACTCACAGATGTACATATTGTTTTTGTATTACACATACACCACGTGCCACTTAAGGCACGTATGTATTCTTAAATGTATGTCTATAAAAGAAATTAAACTTTGTTTTAGACATTTCTACTCCGGGTGATCTTTACAAACTATTATATATTAATCTAGCTTAACTGCCAACATAGGATGACCTCCGGTGCTTCAATGACAAGGGTAGCTTTTGATACTGTTCTCCATTTTTGCTTAGTCCACAGTATTCATACCAAATATTCCCTTTGGGTGACTAATAAGAAGACAAGCTTACCTTTTCATTTAAGATTTAATTCTTCACCGCTGCAGCAGAGGACCGTGGAGCTGATTGCACTCCCAACGTTGTTCCAGGATAATCCTTCTTCAAGAATTGTCTATAGATCAATCAACTAAGGGGATTTCTCCCCACTTATTGGGACATATTGTCACAGTGGAGTGGATCACACCAATACTGTTGTTAAGGGTCCAATCTTGACTCCTGCAACAAGTGCCCTTTACCTGCTGATGTCAGGTCAGGAATGCTCTATCTGCAGGACATGGGATGGAGAACAGGATTTTTGAGAGTCCTGGCAAAATCAATATGGAGGGAATCTTCTGTGTACTGTCCCCTCATCTATTATAACTCCAATCCCTTCCACTGCCTGTGTGCCTAAATTAAAACAACTCCAGCTATAAACATCCTGGTGAGAGGTGGCCATTGTAATGACAGGATTTGACGCACTGTTTCCCAGCTGATCCCCACGGAGTGTTCCTGTTCCCAGGAGGATAAGACCATCCTTCTCACAGTGATCAAAGAGAGGGTTTCCTAAGTGGACCGACAGGATCTCCTAGGTGGAGTCCAGCCCAAACAAAGTGAATACACACCTGGCTCAGACATGAATGATTCACTAACCACCAAGCTGACAATAATATAACATCAAATACTTATGGCTGTATATTTGTGCAAATCCAGTAGCCACCATGTCAAACCCATACATGGCTTATATTATACGTCTTTTATTTAGTTGTTACCAATTGCCACCAGACCTTTGGAAGCACAACGTAATGATATTTTTAACCACAGGTGTTTAGAATTAAACAAAACCAATCAATCCTCAGAGCACACTCATGTTAATGAAAAAAAGACAATTTTAGGCAGTTATTTAAAACATTCCAAAACTGACACTGTGTAAGAAACGTTTGTAATAATTTACAAAAATGTAACAATTCGTAAATATCGTTTATCAGAATAAAATTTCCTTAAACTATTAGATGTATAGATCAGCACACACACATACCATACTACACAAAAGACAAACTTCTAGAAAAGTTATATACAAATCTAAGATAGAAATTCGAAAATACAAACACATTTTTTCACACTGTAATCCTGTTTAACTCATGTTGCATGTTCCTCTGGAAACATGTAATTGTGGTATGCATTTTTTCATACGTAGTATTACTGCCTTGTATTCACCCAAATAAACACTTAGGGCCTCATTACGAGGTACCCCCTTACCGCATTCCAGGTCCAGGTTCCTGAAATAGGGACCTACCGGGTCATTCCAACTTGGAGGACCCGGTAAGTCCCCATTCCGGGAACCATTCCCCATTCCCATTCGAGCCCTCATAGAGCTCAATGGGAATGGGGATGGAGCTAATAACAGTACCACAATTTGCGGTACCGTTATTAGCTCTGAAGTCTTTTAACAGGTCCCTTCCATAATGCCTGGTAAAACCAGGTGTTAAGGAACGGACCCGCTAAGGGCCCTCGGAATAGGGTGGTAAGGGATTACCGGCACCAGTGTCCTTACCGGTGCTGGTAATCCCTTACCACCTACCTCGTAATGAGGCCCTTAATGTTCTCAAACTATTTTTTACAAGGCCAACTTAATAAGTTTAAGCCTCATAAACCAAATAATTATGTGGCTAAGCCACCCTTAGGGCAAAACAGCATTTCTTGATGATATGTTCTCTTTAAAAGGTAGTTATAAAAGAAAAAGTAATACATAATCTTATCTATGATGCCGAACTCTTCTTTTTTTTTAAAGTTTGTATCATTACTGAGTACACCTACCATAAGGTGTTAGAATCCTAATGACGGAACAGATTTTCATTGTTTTTTTCCTTTCTCTTTTCTTTTTTTTTTAAAGAAATATTTATTGGCATTTTCTTCAAACATAAACATCGGGATTTCAACATCACCCCCCCCTTTCCCTCCCTCCTCCCCCTTACCGGTTTACTGTCCTTCAGTTTCTTCTGCTACCACTCTTCATGTTCTGTCTCATCCTGTAAACATGTCCAAGATGCAGATTTTGTGCGGGCACGACTGCATCATATAGTCGCTTTGTAGGTAGTCTATCACCTCTCCCCAGTCTGCTATAAATTTGTGTCAGGCTCCTTGAAAATGTTGTATGTGATTCTCTCCATCACCACAAATGCCCAAATTCTCTATAACCATTCCTGGTTGGATGGGGGTATCTTCTGTTTCCATTTGTGCTATTGCTAGCCATGCAGCTGTGAGGAATCCCATAAAGTTTCTCTTCTGTATCTTTGTTAATGTCCTGTCTCGGGGGTTCCGCATGCCACACATCCATACCTCTTCTCCTAGTGTTTCTGTGCCTTTAAACATTCCTTGCATTTGGATCTTTACCTCTGACCAAAAGTTCTGCAGTTCCAGGCAGTCCCACCAGATGTGTCTCCAATTGCCCACTGCATCGCATCCCCTCCAACATCTGTCTTCTGCTGTGTTCAACATTCGATGGAGACTTTCTGGGGTATAGTGCCATTGTATGATCATTTTTATCCACGCTTCTCTTGTCTGGATCGCCCGTGTCCATTTGGGAATTATTTGCCAGATGTATATCCACTGCTCCCTCGTGATGTTTTTCACTAGCGTAGTTTCCCATTTCTTCATATATTGCCATTTTATTTCCTCTGTCTGGGCGTTTATGAATTTGTATAGTGTGAAGACACATTTTTTCCCCTGTCTGTGTCCTAATGTATGTTTCAAATGGGGTCAGGTCTCTTGTTATTGCCTGTGTTATTCTCGGGGTAGTGAGTGAGTGATGGAGTTTTTCATATTGATATCTTTCCTTTTCCGTGAGGCCCAGAAGATCCTGGCATTCTGTGAATGATCTGATCTGTAGACCGTCTTACATGTCTCCCACTTTTGTGCAGTCTGCTTCGCACCATTTCTGGAATGGTCCTTTCTCCGTGCCCGGGAGAAATTCCGGGTTGTCGAGTATTGGTATGAAGATGGTTGGATCTTTTGCCAGTGTTTCTATTTTGGTGGCTTTGTCCCATATTTCCAAGGTTGAGCTCATGATCTCGCTTATTTGGACGTTCTGGTGTCTATGGTCCGGTTTGATCCATAGCAGGTGTTGCATGTTTGATCTTGCTACCGCTCTGTCTTGTGCCTCCCATAATTCTTCTGATGTGTTTGGGATCCATTCCTTCAGGACCCACATCTGGGCTGCCTCGTAGTACTTTCGGAAGTGAGGGAGAGCCATGCCTATGTCTGATTTTTGTGCAGTAAGTGTTTGGTTTGACAGTCTCTGGGGTTTATTCTGCCAGATGTATTTTGTGATTACTTTAGTGAGTGACTTGAAGAAAGCCGCCGGTATTCTTATTGGGAGTGCTCGAAAGAAGTATAGAAGTCTGGGCAGTATTGTCATTTTTATGACTGTAATTCTGCCCCACCAGGATATTGAGAGTGGGTTCCATCTTTCCAAGTCTCTTTTCACCTGTTCTATTAGTTTTGTGTAGTTCCCTGCATAGAGATTCTTTATCGAGTTGTTCAGTGTACCTTCAATGTATCGTAGCCCTTGTTCCGCCATTTTCAGGTGTAGCTCTTCCATTTTTCTATGTATTTCTTGTATGTCTCCAGCCAGGACAATTACCGATGACTTTTGCCTATTTATTTTCAGACCTGATATTGTTCTGTATCCTTCTATTTCTTGTATGAGGTGAGGTAGTGACTTTATTGGGTCGGTTAGGGTCATCAGCTTGTCGTCCGCATATGCCACTGTCTTGTGTGTCTAACCTGCCATTTCTATGCCCTTAATGTTGAATGCCGCCCTTATCTTTGCCAGTAATGGCTCGAGAAAGATTGCATATAGGAGAGGGGACAATGGGCATCCCTGTTTGGTGCCTCTTCCTATGTTGATCTTGTTTGAGAGTTCTCCGTTTACTGCAATTCTTGCCGAAGGTGAGTTATGGTTGGCCCGTATCATGTTTATGTACATGTTGCCCATGCCCATTTTCTCCAATATTGCAAACAACATGGACCACTCCACCCGGTCAAATGCTTTTTCGGCATCTACCGCTAGGATTGCTGCCGGGGTGTTGGTGATTCCCACTTTCTCTATCAAGTGTGCGATTCGTCTGATATTGTCATGCGTATTCCTGTTTAGGAGGAACCCTGATTGGTCTTTATATATCAGTTTTGGGAGCAGGGGCGATAGTCTGTTAGCGAGGACCTTTGTGTAGAGTTTTGCATCAATATTTATTAGTGCTATTGGGCGGTATGAGCTCGGATTCTCGAGGTCTTTTCCTTTGTTGCAAAATATCAGTATTTTTGCCTCGATCATTTATGGAGCGATGTTTGCCGTGTCTTTAAAGGTGTTGAAGAGGTTTGTTAAGATCGGGGAAAGAATTTCTGTGTACGTTTTATAGAAGGCGGCCGTGTAGCCATCTTGACCTGGGGATTTATGTTTGGGTAGGTCTCTGATTGCTCTTGTTACCTCCTCTGTGGTTATTGGTTCGTCCAGTATTGTTTTCTCTTCTGGCGTGATGGTTGGAAGTGTGATCCCCCTCAGGTATGCTTTATGTTCCTCCTCTTTCGATTTGTCCAATATGTACAGGTTCTGGTAATAGTCTCTGAATATTTCTTTGATCTCTTTGGATTGAGTTTTCATTTGCCTGTGTTAGTCTTTTAATGCTTTTATCGTATGGTTTTGTTGTTTTCCTTTCAGTTGTCTTGCCAGTAGTTTGTCCGCTTTGTTCGATTTCATCGCATACAAATGCATTAAATGTAGTAGTTGCGTTTCCGCTCTTTTGGTTCTGATTGCTTCTAGCTGGCTTTGGACATGTCGATAGGCTCTCTTTATTTTCAGAAATCTGTTATCTGCCATCTCTTCTCTTATCTCTTCCAATTTGTTTTCTAGTTTGTTTTCCCATTTTCTAGATTGCTTGTCCTTCTGTGCTTTAAGTGCTATTAATTGTCCTCTTGTCATCGCTTTAAAGGCTTCCCATAGTGTGATTGTTGAGACTTCCTGAATATAATTTTGTTCAAAGTATTCTGTTATTTTCTTTCTGATTCTTTCTCTCGTTACCGGATCCTGTAGTGTTTCTCTTGGAAGTGTCCAGCACCATAGGCCTGATCGTTTGCGAATCTTGGGGAGTGACATCCACAGTGGGCCGTGATCTGATTAGGAGATCTGGCCTTTTTCTATGCCCTGATTCTCCCCTAGTAGGCTCGCAGTGACCCATATGTAATGAATTCTTGAGCTCGTGCCATGCACATGTGAGTGGTATGTGTATCCCAGGGTGTGCCTCTGATTCTCTGCCATACGTCTTCCAGGGCCATCTTTTTCATAGGTTCATTTAGTGGTTGAGGTGGTGTCCTTTGTTGCAATTGTTTGGGGTTTGAGCGGTCTTCCCTCGGGTTCCATGCTATATTGAAATCTCCTGTCAGAATTACTTCTCTTACTGCAAAATGTTCCAGTTTGTTCAGTGTGTCTTTTTATGAATCCCTCCTGACCTATGTTTTGAACGTATATGGTTGCTAATGTCAGTGGGCGGTTTTCGATCTGTACTTTTGCAAATAGGTAACAACCTTTTTTGTCTGGCATTGTTTCTCGCATTTGTACATTGAGCTGGTTGGCGAATGGTATCAAGACCCCGTTTTTCTTCTCTTCGTCTTTGCTTGGAGTATTTGATTGTAGCCTCTTATGAGGATTTGTCATTTTCTTTTCCTCAGTATATGAGTCTCTTGTAACATTATTATGTCGTATTTCTCTCTGTGTGGAAAGTGTTCCGTTTTCTTTCTTTTTACGCGAGAGTTCAGCCCTCTAATATTGTATGTTAGTATTTTCAGCCCCATCCTTTCCTTTGCGTCTCTAATTTTTCCCTCTTTTACTGTGTGGTTTGCAGTTATGTCCATTGGTTCCGATGATTGAGTCTTTTCTCCCTTGTATCTCTCCCACAACTCCACCCCCTTCCTTCCCTCCCTTCCCCCCTAACTTTTTCCCTGAGGAGGGCAATGGGCCCTATGGTTGCTTGGGCGGGTGGCCTTCACTCCATGTCCTCTAAAACTCTGGTTAATTTCTTTTGCAGGGAGTCCTAAACCCTGCTTGTTTGTTGTGGATTCCGAGGGTGTCCCTTAGCTCTGTCGCATTCTCAGGCGACAATTGGCCCTATTCTTCTTATCATTGCATAGGCGTTGTCCCTCTTCTATCTGAGAGGTCTTCTTCCTTTTGTCTTGGGATGGTGTTATTTATGGTCCAGGTTCCGTGTTTGGCGTCGCGTTTGTTTATTCTCTGTTTGCCATCTCCTCGGCGCCCAACGTTCTCGGTGTGTATCCCTATCTGTTGGTTACTCTTTCTCTTGTTCTTGCATGTTCAGTATCTTGAGGCCCTCCTCGCAAGTGGTGATACGATGTTGCTTCTCCTCCCACGTAAAGAGAAGGCCAAATGGGAAGGTCCATCTGTAGTGCATCAGTTTCTCTGCCAAGTATTTTGTTATTTGGGCCATCTCTCTTCATTTCCTGAGCGTCGATTGCGGCAAATCCTGGAAGAGCTGTATTTCTTTGCCGTTACTTCAAATGAGGTCTATGGTCCTGGCTTTCCTTAGGATTTGCTTTTTTTTGCGTGTATTGCGTTAGTGCTACCAGAACATCTCTTGGGCGGGCTCCTGGTTCTCCCGCTCTACGGGGGCCGACTCTGTGTATTCTGTCTATCTGGATTTCTTCGCCTGAGCCACCCGTGAGTATGTCTTGGAACACCTGTTGGACTGCCATACGGAGGTCTTTGTCCTCAACCAATACCACCATATTCTTAATTCTTATGTTTGACCTACGGGAGAGATTCTCTTAGTCTTCACATTGGGTTTCTAGCTCTTGGGGCATTCTTGCCAGTCATTCTTGTGCTTCGGCGTATTGCTGTGTTTCCTCATCTATGTTCTGGACCGTTCTTTCCAGTTGGTCCGTTCGCTCCTCCAGGTTCCCCATATCCTTATCAGTTCCAGAATTGCTTGTTTCTTTTCACCTTTCATGTTTTCGAACGGTGTTTGCGTGGAGGATATGAATTGGTCTTGGAATTCTTTGAACCACATTTTCATGTCGTCTTTCGTGGCCATATCTGTGGTTTCTGTCAGCTCTGGAGTTGTCTTCCCCTTATCATTTTGCATATTTGCTTTTGGTTTTGCTCCTTTGTCTGTTCCCCAGAGTTGTATTAAGTCTTGATTTTGTTTGTGCATGCTGCTGGATGGCTGTGTCACCTGATGCACTTGACGGTTTCTAGATCTTGACATGTGTGTGAGTCTTTTCCCGTGCTACCCTTGTCGGTGTAGGTATTCTTCCGATTATGTTCGCTTCATTGAGGTTTCTTGTCCCTTCGGGGTCTATTTACTTTGATGGGCTCGCGGGCTGACCCGTTTCAGTTCCTTGGGGGTACTTTCTCTGTTGTGGTAGTGCCATATGTGGTGCTAAAGTCCTGTTGCGTTCTTTTTTCTCTGTGGCGCTAGGTGTGTGTTTCCTGCCCCATGTTGAGTCCCTTCAGGTTGTCCGGGCTTTATTTGAGGGAGGGGTCTCTTTTCTGTCTGCTCCCTGTGACCGGATTCCATTCTTGTTGTTCGCTGTGGGATGGCTCCCTTTCACTGGGGTAGGTTGTGGGGACGCTGTTTGTTTCTGGTGTTCTCCCCCCTCTGCGTTAATCTCCTGTCGTTGGGCATTCTCCCCTCCGGTGTCTAATTCCTCCCCCAGGGCTTTCCCTGCTTCTTCTACGTGTATTGAAGGCTGAGGAGTCGAGGGAGGCCTGCCTTACTGTCTGCTCTCTAGGCCCCTTCCCCTCCTAATGTTGGAGGGACCAGTGGAGGGATGCAGGGGGGGGTGTTTGCCTGCTGCTGCTGTTGCCTGTCTTCCTACCGTCCCAGTAGGCTTACCGTTCGTTTTCTTCTTATCTTTTTCCCCGGTGTGGCCTCGTAGTCCTTGTTGTTCTCCCCTCTGGCGGATGGAGTCCACGGCGCTGTGTCTGCTTCCCTGCGCATCTTGTTTTCTCTTGCCAGTCTCCGTGCGGAGGGGGGAGCCTCTTCCCTGGCTGTTGGAACTCCATCGAAGGTTCTGAGGATTACCTTCCCCGCTTGCTGGGGCTCAGCGGCATATTGCTGGAGAATCCTTCTGGTGGCTCCGTAGTTCCGCTCCTACTGTCCGTGTTCCCGCGTCGGGCGCTGCGTCTCCGCTCGGGCTGAGCCGCATGCCTGGGACCCTGGCGGATGTCTCTGTAGCTCCGCTTCTGGTATGTTTCGGCAGATCGCTCGAGAGGGGGCGTGCTGGACCTGCCTCCTGCGTCGTATTTCGATTGGAGGTCTGGTTTCTCTCTCCGCTTGCTGGGTCTCTGTGGAGTGTGCCTTGTGGGCAGTCTTCCTCTCGTCACGGCCCGCGGGTCCCTCCTCCTACCATCACATGCTGGTTCTTCGGTGTCGGATTATCCTTCTCTCGTCCAAACTTCTATGGAGACAAGCTCTGAATGGTAATTTGTCTGCTTTATTGTATTTTTTGTAATTGCGGCCCGAGCTGGAGGACGGAGTTGCGTTCATGCACGTCTACCCGCTCGGCCGCCATCTTGGAATCACCTTCCTTTCTCTTTTCAATAGTCCAAACTGCCAAGCCTCCAAACAGAAACCCGGGGCCAGAGCACAAATAGCTGAAAGATAGGCCCACATCATTTGACCCTGTATATAATTCTATATGTAATCCAAAAATTGTTGTTTCTGACCAATTTAACATATTTTAATGGTATCACTACTGACTAGGGGTGTACCAAATAGTAGATTTAAATATTCAGCCAAATTCCAAATAGATAGACAAGTATTCAGCCGAAGCCGAATACAGAGTCGAATAGTTGCCTTTTTAAGAAATAAAGTTATGCAGACAAGAAAAATAAAAATACTTTGTAAATTAAAAAAAAAAAAACTTTAAAAATGTATATATTCATTTTTTATTGCATTTCTTTACTTTGTTGTCTATGGAAGATGTGTTTATAAACCATGAAAGGAATGCATTGTCAGATAATAAACTGTTCAATAATGGCACAGTTTGCACTTTTGTGCATTCCTAGGTGTTGCTTGTTGGCAAGGGCCCACGTAACTAAGACTAGCACACAAATACAGTATGCATATTTGCAATCACTGTGAGGGGAGATTGGAATGTGTCTACTTGTACTTTTAAATGTTCCTTTTAGGCCTTCCCATATTTAGCCTTCTGGTTTCTGCAAGTCACATGGTCATCAGGGTGACTACGCTGCAAGTAAGTTTATATTTGAATTTTAAATTGGTGTTTTACCTTTTTGCTGGTATAGCTAATAGCTGAGTGGCTACAAACACTTATCAATTGTTCTGCTGGAGTCGGTGACTGTTAAACCGGTGCATCTAATTCAGTGAGTTGTTCAGAGACATTACTCTGCCCTCATTGGTACATGAACTCAGAGTATTTTACAAAGGTATAAAGGACTAGACCATTTATTATTATTAGTACTGATGTTCTTTTCAGGCGCCATGTTGAATGGAAACATGTCAACACAGGAACATTGGGTTCAACATAATGCTCAGATCTTCTAGGCTATTAATTTACAATAAAGTTTTCAATCAAGTTAATTGTTTTGTTTTAGCTGAATTAATCCACCTTTCAATAAATACATTATTCAATGTTCAATGCTCAATACTCAATCAGAAACATTTACAATTCATAGTCTAAAAAAATGATAAAACAAGTTTTACATTTAGTATTACAATATAAAACCAGTTGAGATTAAATCAAGTTAATGATAACTGTGCATAGATATAAAATATAAAGTCAACATATGAATGATAGCCAGTGAATCTCTTCATTTAAGCCTGTAATATGAGTGGCTAAACAATATATCCATCTTTTTATAGCTTGTGCAAGCAGCTGTCGATTGAACAGCTATGAATGTCTTGTATTCTCAGGGCAATAATCGCCCGTTCAATGGATGATGTTTTATTACCATACAAGTAATTTTTATTAAGAATAAGACACAGTTGTACATCTAAAGCAAACTAAACTATTCACCATTCTTTGGATTTTGAAAATGATTCACCAATGGTGCTTGAACAGATATATTATGAATTGTGTTCCTTTGTTTGATGACTTTTTATAATGTCATATGAGTGGTCATGTCTATCTAATTATTGAGGTTAGGGCAAATGATCACATAGAACATGTTTTTGGTATTAAAATAAAGTGTTTTTAATGTCAAACAAATGTGTTATATGCAAGTTTCATGAATTTCTGATGAAAGGACACATAGCACAATTCCCGCCTGGAAATGACCCCCAACAGGATTGTTTGAAAGCCTCCAATAATTGAAGATTGTGTTGTAAACTCGAACCTGATGGTATTTGAAAAGGACCCATTTGTCCCTGTTATTAAAAACTCTTTTTGAATCAAAAACTCAAGCCTTAGTGAGACAATCACCCAATGTAACCCGGGGTCAATAGCTGTTCACGCGATGTATATTTTGAATACATGATGACATATACTTTTGCATTTTCAGAAGTGGCTTTGGTCTTAGGTGTCATTAGGGTTTCACTCTGAGTGTACTATACTCTCTTAGCTGAATGTGTAAGTAGTTTGTATGGGTAGCCATTTGCTTGAAGTCTATAAATAAGATGTTTGGGGTGAATAGGTAAATTTTCTTTAGATGCACAATTGCGTCTTATTCTTAAAAAATTGCCTGTATGGTAAGTTGTCCTGTAAAGCTATCAGATGCTGTCGTGACTAAAATAACATCAAATTACAGTCAGTTTCTTTACAATAGGGAGAAGAATTTAATTCCCTGCTTCATCGCAGCTAGTGAAATCTAGAAATGATAGTTGATCATTGTCTGAATTCATTTTAAAATTTAAATTTAGATTCAAAGAATGAAGCCAAATCATACATTCATCTTCGATAAACCTTTCCACCCTTCCAAATGAACAAATATTGTCAATATACCTTTTGCAGCAAATGTTATTATGAAAAATGAATTGTGGTTAAAAATGTTACTATTCTCAAAATCAACCACGTAGATATTTGCTAGATTACGGGCAAATGAGACACCCATCACAGTTCCTTTTATCAGCAGGAACATCTGCACGGTAATTCATGGAATTAATGTGCACTGAAAAGGGGAGTGCAAGTGTGAAAATTGCAGCGCACGCGTGTGAAAGCCGCGCATGCAGCTGTTAGTCAATTCATGGAATGCGCTGCGCGTGGCTTACCTGAGATGTGCTCTGGATCCGCGTGTGGCACACACGTCATTGCGACATCCCGAAGGCTGTGCGCGAGATGGCCAGTGAAGGCGCACACAGGTCAGCGCACACACCTAAAGAGGGGGCACAACACGTGGAATGGGGAACAACACATGAAAATGTGGGTGTTACGGGGGAAGTGCCGCTGCCAAATCCTCGCAACGCCCACATGCGCGCTAACAACCTTATTCATGGAATCGAACAGGGGAAATCTGCGCGCCACAAATGACGCACTAGTCCGGAAACATGTACACCAGGCGGAAGCAGGCGGAAGCGTCCCTGCGCAGCAGAAAAGTGCGCGCAAACAACAAATAAGCTCAACACTACAATGAATATACTGTTCCTCACAGCAGTGGTCGTGGGATACGGCAGAAGGAGGAGGTAGCCAGGCCCTGCATTTTTTTACCCAGGACCAGCCTTTTTGGGATGCCTGATGACCAGGTCTATGGCAGTACAGGTTTCCACCCCATATCATCCTAGAAATGGTTGCTGAGTGGGAGGATGACCTCACATCACCCACCCTGTGCTCCCAAGCACTGAGCCCCTTGGAAAAGGTGCTCGATGTACTCCATTTCTGGCTACTGGGTCATTTCAGTGGACAAGTGCCATAGTTGGGGGCGTCTCACAGGCCACACGGGCACGTTGCCTACACCAGGTGTTGGCGATCATGACTGCATGCCCCTTAGTCTGCAGGCACATATACATACCAAGAACACCTGCAGAAAGGCAAGCCGTGGTCTTGGACTTTTACCAGGTGTCACACTTCCCCAAAGTGCCAGGTGCCATTGATTGCACCCATGTGGCTCTACGTCCTTCTAGGGCAGCGTAATTCAAACTGTGGGGCGCGGCCCCATGGGGGTCCCGGCCGCATCACTGGGGGGCCGTGAGAGCCCAACATGAAATGTTAAAAAAAATGTATTTTTTTTAAATTGGAAGAAATGGGCAGGGGCGACTCACATGGTCAGGCTGAAGCATGACACTGTCTCAGGCACCAATGAAAAAGTGGCCCGGAGTTGTAAATGGATATTCATTAACAGACTGTTTGAATAGTACCCAAGGGGAGGGGCTTTGTGTTAAAATGTAAGTGCATTGTGATATTTGTAGAATATTTATTCAGCAACAATGGTCAAAATTACTAACTGTTTAGGGAAGTAACTCACCAAACTGGCCCACATTGGCCAAAAAGGTCTGACTGGCCCACACTAGCAATTAGTATTTTTGGTACAGGCATTTCCCTATGATATGATATGATATTTTATTTGTATTGTGCTCGTACACAGGTGTTTCAGAGGGCGACCAGGCAAAGGGAAAGGGAACAGGCCAGTAGGCCAGTCCGAGCCTGGCGGCTCATCCATAGTGGATTTTTCCAGCTGAGGGAGTGCTCCTGGGCTGGCTGACCTGTCAAAGGGGAAACCCTATTTCCCTTTGACAGTTCAGTTCTTTCCCAAGCCGCACATGCTCACTGAGCCATGAAAGGCTGGGGCATTTTGCTTCGCCAGCATTGTATACCTCATTGGAAACACTGGCTGGGGCACTGCATGTCTGTATGTGCGAGGGGGAGCTTCTGGTTCTCCTCGCACATACGGACAGAGCAGCCTGGAACAGGGCATTTCGGCACCCACATGCAAGCCAATGCAGAAGGTATGTTTATGTTAATTTATTTTATTGAATCATGGCCTAGTGGGGCCCAAGGGACAGGGATGGTATATTTTTTGCTGGACATCTATCATAGATGTCCAGTAAAACATGTAATGCCTGCCCCCTGACCCCCCACAGCAGCAATTGCAAACTATTTGGATATTTACTGATTTTCTTTTAAAGAATGCTTTACAATGCACCATTTTAACCCATTATTTTATAAAAAAAATTCACGGGGGGAAACCCCCCGAACCCTCCTTGATTAGTTCGGACTCCCTCACTGCGTTCGGTCGCTACGGCATTTTTGGGGAAATAGTTATGCCCCTCCATTTAAAAAATTCACCAGCCGCCGCTGGCTCTCGCACTGTGTTGGGAATGGGATGGGGAACCCAGGGCCTGTGGTGGGAGCAGGATGGGCGGGAACCATGGGATAGTGGTGGGAGCAGGGTGGGGAGAGCCCAAGTTGTGTGATGGTGTGGGGAGAGCCCAGGACTGAGTAGGAGTGGGATGAGGGAGCCCAGCCACTGTGATGGGAGCAGGTGGGGGAGCCCAGGGACTATACTGGGAGTAGGGTGCAGTGACGGTGCACAATACATACTGTCCATTTGGCATTTTTGGGGGGGCCCAGCGTGTCCAAATTTTGCTCAGGGGTGCCTAGGATAAACATTTTTGAAGACCACTGGCCTAGTGGATTCACAATGTGAGCCAACTTCTTAGATTGGCAAGCTCGTCATAGTCTCATATACAAAACAATCCAGTGTGCTTGTGTATGGACATCACACATTTCGCAGCTATCTCTATAAAAAAAGAACATCAACTTAGAGGGGCAGGGGGGTCCCGAACAATTTATTGTTTGCTCGGGGGGGCCTTGGCATAAAAAGTTTGAAGACCACTGTCCTACGGCCACTGAGCACATCTGTCGAAACCGCAAGCACTGGCATTCCATCAACGTGCAGGTTATATGTGATGCCAAGGGAATCATCACCTCTGTATATGCCAACTATCCGGGGTCCAGTCATGATAGTTTCATATTCAGAATGTCACCCCTAAACTTGGAAGCTGGGAGGCATTGCGACACATGGCTCATAGGTGAGTACAAATGCCTCCGCGCATGCATGCATGTCACAAACTGACAAATAGCAAAACACAACTGACAACCATTATCACCTCCCCAGGGAACAGTGCCTACCCTCTGAGTACCTACATGATGACGCCAATACGGAACACCACCACACCACCCGAGGTATGATACAACGTAGCCCATATTGCAACCGGTGGCATAGTGGAGCGCACATTCGGAGTGCTGAAGTCACGTTTCCGCTCCCTTGACCACTCTGGTGGGCAGCTGCTATATGCACCCCCAGTAGTGTGCAGGATCATAGTGGCAGCATGTGTCCTGCATAACGTAGCAACCTGGTGGGGCGTGCCGGTGGACATGGTGGTTCCCCCACATCCCCAACCACATGCATGGCCCCTGCGCATGTGAGGGGAAAGGGCACATGGTGAGGCAGCCCGTACCCAGCTTGTGGCAAATTCTTTTGCATAAAATCCCACCCCTGCGGAGTGCACACAGGCCTAGCACATAGCAGCTGACAATTGATGATGACAAAAGGGACAGTGAACTGTCACAACCATACCACCCTGAGATTGTTTACCTGGAAGTGCTACATTGTGTGCATCCCTAGCTACTTAAAAAAAAAAAACAATGCTGTGTCAGTAAAAGGCAAACATTCATGCTGCATGAAGGACTACACCCTTGCAAAAGAACACACCCAAATACTGGTATGTCACCCAACCCCTCCCAAACCCCATCTGAGCTGGTCATTACACCGTGGCATGGCATGCAATGTCAAAGCAACCAAATGAATGCACAGCATGTCACACAAGCCTCACAAAGTGCACCGTCACAAATTGAAACAGGGCAGAGACAATTCCCTCTCACCTATGAAAAATAAACAGCACACATGAACAAATACTTACCAGCAAGAGAAAACATGAATACAGGACCCAACAGTGGCAATGTATGACTGTATGACAGTAACCAATGACAATAGTGCAAGTGTTACAACCTGACAAAGGCAGCACACCGACCCCTTCAATCTCCAGTGTGTTGTTGGTAGGTAAATGTGGCAGGTTACTGCATACAACATGAACTGAATCTGCAATGGACACAGGCAAGTTAACAAATGAAGAAGCTACATGCAAATATGCATATTAGCCAGTATGTTATACAATATACAAATCAACCTTGCAGTGGAGAAATCATCAGCAATCCCCACTAGGGGTGTATACACAGTTTGGACTACAGACTGTCCACACAACTGATGGAAGCCCAATGCCTCTGTGTAAGTTACTTTCACACGGTGACACCCCTCAGAGCCCATGGAAAGGGGAAGCAGGAGTGACAAATGTGTCAGGATCCCACGCTGCTAACCCAAAAACAGGACACGCCTGCATGGGACCAGCCGGAACACACAATGGATGCCTATGGGTGCCACACAAAGAAACACACTGTAACATGAATGTACAATAGAAGCAAAAGATTTTTTTTTAAAAAAGGAAAAAATGAAAATAAAAAATTAAATTGAAAAATAAAACTGAAAAATTAAAATTCCGAATAGAAATGAAAAAAATAAATGAAATTGAAAAAAATAAAATTAAAAAGAAAAATTAAAAAGAAAAATGAAAATGAAAAATGGAAATTATAATTAAAAAAGCAAATGAAAATGAAAATTACAAATGAAAATGTACAAATTACAATTGAAAATGAAAAATGAAAATGGAAAAAGGAAAATTCAAAAATCAAAAATTAAAAATGGCCTTGGGTCGACTGGGGGGAACCACCCAGGAGGGAGGAGGAACAGGGTGCACCCCAACACCCACGTGTGTGGATGTTGCGAGAAAAAAAAAACTCTCCATAGGCTCATGGCCTGCACGGCAACCCGATAGTGGGAGAACTTCCGTCGCTGTCGTCACTCTCTGGTGGTACATTAGGAGGTGTGTGTGGTATGGGAGGCAGACCACGCCACGCCCTGGCCTGCTCCTCCATGGCAGCAAGCATGCAGGTCTGAAAGGTTTAGTTCTGCAGGATGATGGTCCAGAGATCCCCATGCAGCACCTCACGGGTAGCATGGACTTCTGCCTGCAAGGCCTCAAGTGATGCCCAGATCTCCTCACAGGTTGCCTGGAGCTCAGCTGAGATTGTGCGTGTTAGCTGCTCCAGCTGCTGTTCTGGCTTTGTACTGTGGGACACCTCAAGTGTACCCAGAGTATCTCTGAGGGACCTGTGTTCTACCCTCAGTGCATGTGACTCTGCAGATATGGCTGTGCGCAGAGTCTCCAGTTCAGCCCATCGGTCCCTGTTGGATGCCAACATGTCCCCCCTGTGTGAGCGGCACCTGAACTCCATTGCAGGCTGCTGGAGCTCCACCTTCCTTTCTGGGGGGAGAATGGAAGTGGCCACCCTATCCACGGTCTGAGCCATCATCTCACACGATGCCCCCTGTTGTGCTGAAATAGTATACATGGAGTCCTCCCACACAGTATTGCCCGGTGGCGCATGGCCACCGCGTTGGAGGCCACCACACCTGTTTGGCCCAAGGTGATGTGCACCTTGCTGTGTGTGGGATGTTTCAACCCACTAGTCCAGGTCCTGCAACATTCCTGTGTGCTCCTTGCATCAGGAACATCAGAATGGCCGCTGGAGAGCATTTTGCTTGCTAAAAATCATCCAGAAGTGTGCAGGAAAAATCTGAAAAATAGGCTGCCATCCATTTTTGCCTATGTAACACAGGAGACCACTGCCAAAACCCATCACTTGGCTGCCCACAGAGCAAGGCTGATTGCAAAAGAAACACAGAGCTGTGTGAAAATCCGTTTTTTTCTTGGTTGTTAAATTTGCAAAAATCATGGCTCACAAACCACCCAAAAGATCCAACCTCCTGTTGGGTGTTGAACATCATTCTACTTCAAGAATCCACATAAATATAATGTCAGCAGAAGTGTATGTTATCTGAACAAAGTCCACTTTTGAAGAGGGTTGCTGGAAAGAAATCTGTCAAAAATGGGTGCAATACCATTACTCGCCTCTGTCAGATGGTGGCGATTTCTAAATCTGACAGGAGAAACTTGTGTCTCAAAAAGCTAAATAAGCCAAAGAAGGGACTTCCATCAAATGCGATATAGGGTACCACACATTGATTTTCATGTGGAAAAAGACTGGAATTGAAGATATGTTTGCTTATTTTAAATTTGTAACTGTAATTTTGCACAAGGGACAATGTTAAAATGGACTATAAGGTAACCTGATTCAGCTAAACTTCCAAGAGGTTTCCCACGCTGAGCTTCAAACACATTCCACACCTCCTCCCTAAACAAAGGATTTTTTTTTCTCCTGTGCTCTGCTGAGTATCTGAAAGGCAAGTGTTTAAGGAAATGGGAGGGGCACTCTGGCATGTGGCTCTGGGAAAGAGACAATGGAGTCGTTGAACTGAATGGAAATGCTAATTCGGGTGTGACTGACATCAACTGCCTTGGCAGAAAGACAAGCCATGTGACTCTCTGACTCAGCCAAGCTTTGGAGGCGGGCCTGACTGAAAATGTGGATTTGAAACTGGACTAAATATATGTTTAAGGAAAAGACTTATAAAACATTGTACCGAACTGACAGAAATATGAAACTGAGAGATTATTAAAATGAACCATTCACTCACAGTTTAAAACTAATCTGGAATCTGTGCAACATTCAGAGACTGAACCACAGAATTGTTATTATTTTAGCTATTGTGATTATGCTAGGAACATTAAAAATTACAGGAATATGCCCAGACGGTATGTGCATGTATGTGTAAAAAATCGTGCAGATCTGAAAATGTGTAACCAACTAAAAACACGAAAAATTGTCATTTATGAACCAGAACTTGTAGGAAGATAAGATTTTGACAGACACGTACCTTTGGCAATCTGTGATGTGATATGTATTATTAACAAGCTGTGCATATTGAAAATATGTTTTTTGGGAAAAATAGATTTTCTGGGTAAAAGCAAAGGGGAGGTTCTTCCCTGGATTGTAAATGGCAGCATCACTCTGACACATGATGACACCTCATGAAACACTGTTCCTTTCTCAAATCAGGGGACAGGGAATTCTCTGACCTATCAGATCCTTAGAGGGTTGGGCATAGTAGAATCAGCCTCCCCACCCAAGGACACACACTCTTTCACTCATCAACTGATCCACTGGCGAAGCACCCTGCAGGAAGATCCAGACTCCAGAACCTAGATCCAGACTCTAAAACCTAGATCCAGACTCCAGAACTCTGAAGCAGAGGCCTAACCCAAAGAGCTGAACTCTTTAAAAATCTTGCAAACCTGATTTAATCCTTAACTTCCACAGGGCCTAACTGATCCAACAGCCTGGCTGAGATGTTTTGCTGCTACTGGCCAAGAACCATGCTAGAACTCAAGGTCTAGATCAGTCCAGCAGAGCTGTAACCCAGAACTCGTTAGATCCAGTCCAAGAGGCCGTGCAGACCAGAGTGCCTTGCTGAGAGCAGAACCCAGTGCCTGAGAGCTGTCCGGTGGCAAGCGGAGTCCAAGCCAAACCTTTGACCAGATATTTGACGTGTCCATTCCATTTTAAACCAGAGTTGTGGGTATTTAGCATAGAACTGTCCATAGTCATCTCTTAGTTTAAAGTAATCCATCCAACCCATTCCAACATATCCAGACTGCATTGTAGAATCTCATTTGTCCATTCTGAATCCTTTCTCATCCATCTAATCCTGTGATAATTTTTAGTGTAAGCCAGCCTGTTTGTAATTCAAAGCGCAATTTCATTAGAAATCTTAACTCTTTTTGAGAAAAATCTACCTTCACTAAAACCTCTGTAACTTTTGAACCGTACGTCCTAGAAACAAAATTTAAATGTCATTTTGAAGCTAACATCCTCAGCTTTCATACAAACCCAAACATTCCTTTTTTCCATAATCACGTTTCCCGCACGCAGAAAAGTTGCAGCGATTTCGCATTTGGCTCAATTTCACTCCATATAAAAAAACACCTATTTCTTGTTTTCAACTTCTGAATTTAGTTTTCCATCTGCTAACCATTCAACAATCATTGCTAGTGTTTCCCTGAACTTACCCAAAGCAACCCTCACTTGTTCTGAATTCAATTTAGCGAATTAAAATCATTTTTAGCATTTTTCCCATTCTATTCAAACCACATTAAAAAGCAATTGACCTGTTTAAAATCATTCCTGTTCTCTCTAAACTTGCTGGAGCAATTGGGATTGAACTGCATTGTTGATTGTTATTCCTGAAACCTGTGTGCCCTCATATCATATCTCTATATTGCATATTAGGGGGGAGTGAGTAATAACAGAGGGAAAGAGGGATCATATTGTCTTTTGATGGAAGTCATATCAAGTCTTATTTCTGTGTTGCATTCTTTCCTATCATTGCATTTCCTTGAATCTTACAAAGTATTCTCTGCTACCTGATTATTCCTATACCTACTCCTAATTGATGAAAGAGATTGTTGATAGTGTCATATTACCCATTGCTGATCATTGTTCATATTCATAAGTGTGATAGTCAGATATTATCCATATTTATAAACGTGTGATATATATATTGTTCAATTCTTCAAATAAATCTTTTAATTTGCAAAACAAACCTATTTCTTGGTTCAGTGAGACCAGGGGAATTCAAAGAGAGGGGCGTTATATAAGGGTACATCATCCAGAATTAAAAGAACTTTTGACGTAAAAATATATAAATAAGGGTTTCCATTGGCCATCCCATACTAGGCACTGACATAGTTGGAGTGCTGGTTTGAAATCACTTACACGTGCTGGCACTGCATGAGGCTGCAGGATTGCATTCCTCCTTTGATCTGCTGGCCCAGGAACAGGAGCAAATATAGTGGAGTGTGACCCTGTATCCATAACCGCCACAAGCGGACATTCCAACACTGAATGGCCTATTGAAGGGTCTACCCCCAGTGCAGGTGCATTGGACAGAACAGAATCCCTGCCAGAAACGCTCACGTGCGACGGGACATTCGTCTCAATGTCTGATTCAGCACCCGAGCCATAGAGGTCATCAGAGGTGTACCCAGAGCCACCCGTGGACAGGATGGTCTGTAGGACTAATGGATTTTCCTGCACCACCACCCCACGTCTTCCACTGGTACTTGGTTGGTGCTCTGAGTACTCCTGCCCCTGCACCATCTCCTCCTCCTCAACAGCATGTAGTGCCTCATCACCTGCACAAAAATAAAACAAAAGTAAAGAAGACAGGCATGAACAGCATAGCCGACACACACAGGCATCACAATCTACACATCAAATACATTAATGAGACATATCACACATGACACTGACTCTGGCATGCATGCAGTGGCAATGAAGTGGAAGGGGACCCTAAAAGCAGACACTGAGGTCTCCAAAATGGAAAAGCAACACATGTGCTGCATGGTTCATAGCACCTGCATCACATATTAGCCTGTGAGTGGCATGGACAATCCACAAACATGACACATGCCAGCACACAGGTGGCAAGTTACATAGCCATGGCAGAATTGACAAGGACACCCAGATGGTAGTAAATCAGTACTGTCCCCCATCCATGTGAGACGCACATCATGAAATAGAGCATGCAAAAAAGTGTGACAAAACCACATGTGTCACATGCTGCAACAACGCCAGTGTTTACTAATACAGTGATGGGAGGCACATGGATACATTAATGGTAGGTCACTTGGACATGACACAAATCAATTGTCATGTTGAACATTCAAACAGGGCTCCAAAGTGATTGGGTGCAGTGCATGTGTAGGTGCACAAAAGTCAATCAGCCTGATTGATGAAATCATTTCCATAAAAAGTTAACAAATGTGGGGCATTGTGGGGTGAAATCTATGTCTGAAGTATGGTGAATTTGGGGCAGAACGGCACAAAAATGTGTATTTATCATGCAACTTATTCCATCAATCAGGCAGAATGAAAATAAAAACAGTATTAAGAATGTTGTGGCATGATGCCAGTTGAAGGCAAGTGCAGTCATTATGTGCAAAGTGTTTTCAGCGGTCAGTAGGGATACTGTGAAACCCAAACCCAAGTGCGGGAGATGTTTTGGAGGCACCACATGGGTCACATATAGCAATCATGACTACACAGCCTGACCTGGCACTCAATCAGAACACATCACCCAAGCAACATACATATGGTCTAAACACACACGCATGGCCACTCACCGGACATTGCCTCAAGATCTGGTAGGTCTCCCACGCCTTGGATCTGATCCTGTGCGATGAACCCTCCAGCGATTGCCTCATGTTCTGTGAGTTCACCTCCTCTGATGGAGACCCACTGCCAGTCAGCAGAGTGGAGGCATAATTGGAAGCCAGCTGTTTTTTTGCTCGGCGTTTGAGGTCATTCCACCGCTTTGAGCAATCATCAGCTGTGCGCTTCACAAATCCAAGGGAACTAATCTGGTCTGCGATGCACTGCCAGTGGGCCCTAGGTTGAGCAGTCGTAGTCTTGCACCCTGCAGTCACCAGCATGTCATGGCCATGTGCTGACACATAGCCCACAAGTGCGTCTAGTTCCACATCATTGAAACTCTGCTTCCTTGATGAGCTGGAGGGGCGAGCCGTGTCTGGGGTCCCAGCCTGTTCCTCAAGAGCACACTTCTTCCTCTTGAGAGGTGGTGCAGACCCTGAGTGGCTTACGCCCCTCTGGTCGGTAGGGGTTGAAGCGCAGGTGGACTGGCCACTGGAAGCAGACAATGGCATGATGACCAAAGGTCTCACTGCAGGCATTGGCTGCTGGGTTCTGTTGCCAGGACCAAGCGCATAACTGCCTTGGTGTGATGGTCTGGGACCAACACTGTCCCGGCTGGGTGACTCAGAGCCGGGGTGGATTCAGCTGCAGTTGCCCCTGCAGCCTCCTCACCCAGGCAACTTGGGGCAGCAGATGACATTGCTGCCCCAGATCCACATGGCCTGGTGACAGCAACTTTCACCGCCACACGTGGCTTTGACTTCGTGACACGGAAGTCGGCCTGTGAGACATCCCGTGCCAGTTCTGTGATCAATCTGGGCCGGGTTAACAGGGCCTGAGCTGGTATGGTGTCAGATGCATCTCCTCAACCCATTGGGGGGGGGACATAGGTGTCCTTGATTGGTCCTCGACACACTTGCCTCTTGGGCCACCCTGCCCACGTTGCCCACCACTGCCACCTTGGCCACCCTGTCCACCCTGCTCATCCTGGCCACGTCCCCTACCAAAGACACCTATTGGAGGTCGACCACCTTT